>NC_090451.1:652803843-653123458 GCF_031143425.1 Pleurodeles waltl
CAAACCTCACACACCTCCCTCACATGTCCGGTATAGGCCAAACAACACACAACACCTTTTCAGCCTTTTACACTGAAGGATACACAGGACATTGGTCTAGATCAGAGAGTTTCAGGACCTTGCGAGGGGTTTGTAGCGCTGTATACATAATACAGTCAGATTATCCCGAAATCCTATTTGGCCTTGCTAGGGGTTGGAAAGTGCTATATCATTATTAATGAAATACAGTAAATAACAATTAAGAATGGCACATAGAGGGGAGAACGGTCTGGCCTACTTCAGCACTGATGGAGTCATCACTGTCGAGTCCTGCATGTGTTTGCACAACATTCTTCAAAGGATATATTAATAGTAGACCACCCAATATTCTGAAAAATATTATTGCATGTTGGTCCACTCTGGTAGATGGACAAGTTAGATACCAGGCACTAATTTTTCAGAGGTGGATGGCTTCCTACATTTGCTTCATCATGTGATTCATGCACAGAATAGGGAGTTGCTAATGACTTACAAAGCAATGCTGTTGTCAATCGCAGATAACGTAAGGCAGCAGTAAAACATGGTAGGGGAAAGGCCGATGCCTAAAATATAATGTGAAGTACACCCATAAATGTGAGCCAATGTCTGGTGCAAAGTCTGTTTCTAACCAGGTATCAGTGCCAAATTTTGCCATGGTCAGCCATTCTTCTATGGTAGATAAACTGATTACTTTTGTTGTTTAATGACATACGCATGACAAATAACTGTGTCTTATTCTTGTGGCATTCGTGGCTTACTACTGAATTCCTGGCATACACCAGGAGTAAGCCGTGAATATTAATGCCTTTATCCTGGAACCCAGGAGTAAGTCAGAAGTTTTAGAGGAGTAAGTCACATCTGCTCACAGCAAAATCTTTGTGAATTGGTCCTGCCTTGTTTAGGTGTCAAGATTTAATCCAGTTTCTGGTTAATAGTATTATTCATTCCGGGATGTGATTCACCTTCTGAATGGCTCTGTCAATACTTAGGAGAAAGTTTCCATCTTTATCTCATGAATTTGGTGTAGATGGTGGTTCTCCAGGGAGATTACAGGCCTGCCAATCAAGAGTGCAATCGTGAAATGTAGCTAAAATGATGGCAATGAGAATAAAAGGCTAGGATGTAGATGCTCTGTTTATGCTCGGTAAGTATTATGCCCTGATTCTGGTATTGCATAAACAAAAACACAGAAACATCTTAGTTCACTCTCATGTGGTGGGTGTCACTCTCCTGGCAGGGGTGAAGCTACCAGTGGTGCAACCAGAGCAGTGGCACCACGGCCCATAGGAGGAACAAGGCCTAGTCTGCCCTGCAAAAAAACTGCAGTTATTTTTAGAGGCTGCCCCTTAAGGTTTTTCATGCACAGAGCCTGCCTGGGGCTGGCTTTCTGTTTACTTTTTGGGTTTGGTGGGAGGAATAGTGCTGTGGAGGGATAGAAGAAAAGGGAGAAACAGAGGAGGGGGGAGGGATGAAAGAAAACGGGACTGCAAAATTAAGGAGAGGAGGAGAAGAAAATGTGACAGAATGGAGCATGGAGTTAAGGATTAGAGGGAAAACAGTAAAAAAGAGAGGGGAGGTGGAAAATGAAGTGCTCAGAAATATGGATGTCAGGAGAGAAGGGAGGAAGGAGATTAGGAAGTGTGAGAGGCACAAGAAGAAGAGAGAGAGACGGGAAGGGATAAGGATGAGGCATTGGGGAGGGAGGAAGAAGATAAGAGAGGGATGGAGATCAGGAGGGGAGGCAGAAAGACGTGTAGAAATGGGGAACTTGGACACCTGGGACTGTATTATGAAAATGACTGAGGTGCACAGGCGCGTGCACCCACTGTGTGCCCTCCTGGGGTAGTTTGGTATTAGACAAGGGGCCGTAGACTCTTGTGCGGCCCCTTCTGGAATACTGATAGGGCTGGTGCACATGTACCACCAGCGCTATTCTATGAGGATGTTCACTCATTTGCACGGGGACTTGGCCTCATTGAAATTAGGGAATAACTTTGGGTCCGTGCCCAACCTGTGTTCCAGACACAGGTGCAGAGGCGAACATGCCCATAGGAGGTGCACTGACAGGGCAGCCTTCTCGAGGGGTGAAAAATAGTCCAAGGGACCACTCACTGCACTTGCCTGTGCACTAATCCCTTTTCAAAGTGCAGAAGGGTAGCCGCCTGAACAAAGCAACACAGAGCAGCTTTGAAACAGCCAGTCCGTATATCACTTGAAAGCGCTGCCTCCAGGGCATTGTAAGTTCTTGGCTGGTCAGAGGGAAAATAAACAGATAAAGTGCTCTGGACTCCAGGCTGAAAACATCGAGCCTTGTATGTTTTTGGTACTTTACCGGTGCTGTGTAGGTGGGCTAAACACCGGAAAAGGCATGACGTATGCATGCCTTTCACAAATGAAAGCAAGCGGATTTTAAAAGGCAAGCCCACGAACCAATGTAAGTGACTGATGTGGCATGGGCGTAGTTTGAAGCCCAAAGAGAGATTACAGAATGGACAGAGCACTTTGTGCTCGCCCATAAAAAGATGTTAAAGAAACAGGCAAGCATTTATTTAAAGCACAACTAGTGTTAAAAAAAGGAGGTAACTGTTAAGTCCTGCATCATTTAGCTTTAGGAGCACCTTCATTTTAAAGTCATCTTGCAGTGAAGTGCAAACATGCAGAACCATTTCACTTCAGTACATCAGATTATATCAGCGCATTGAGAAGTATTATTTTAAAAGTGATAGTTTTCAAACATGAAGTTAGAAACATAATTTTTTCCCCCTACCCTGACAATGCCAATAGTGAAATGTGCCAAGTAGGTTGTTATGTGCACCCTTTGGGTGACCTGGGTTCCTATTATACAAGTAAAACATCATTGTTTTTTAAATCAAACATAGGAGAAGTTTTTGTACAGCGGGCATCATGAAGTCATGTATTTTTTAGGTCCTGTTTATGTGATAATGAAGGGAAGAGAAATAAAACTATTGCCTAGGATCACACAATTTGGTAAAGTGGGAAGCCAGGATTAATCCAAGGTTTTGTGGTTTCACATTGTGCAATTCAGCAACTACATGTAAATGCTTTGTTTCATCTACACTCGCCTTACAACCAATGCCCCACCAATACCCCCACCACCAACCACATCCGCTGACATCAATGTGGCCCTCGGACACATCACAGACCACATCTTTTGGCCCCTGGGAAAATGTTTGTGAGTACCCATGCTCTTACACCAATGATTCTTTGAAAAAACACACATGCCATCCTTAGAATTCATGTTCATTTCAGTGTTTTAACTGAGCGCAAAGAATAAGCAACCCATGCATGCTTGTAAGTTTTAGGTTAAAAAACACTGGAAGTCTCCTGCTACAGTGATTGCTGCTTTCCATGATACGATGTCCTGAAATATCACCCATCAAGCTGCAAGTATGTCCTAGAGGCAAGCCAGACCACTGTCTCAGTTTTGGCTCAGCTCTCCATATGAATTTCCTGGCTTGCCCATCCATCTCTATAAAAGTAAGTGGACAGGCCCAAAGATTTTCTTAAGAGCTTGCCGAAGCAGCTGCCAAATGCCTGGGCTGCTGAATACTAAGGCTGCCTAGCCCTGATGCCACCTCTCGCCTGGTTCTTCCGACACCAGCACTTTCTTCCTCTTTAGTTCACTCTTGCACATTTTTTTAACCCTGCAATTTTCATTGCCTCTGTTTTCCTAACTTTTTCTTCTTTCTTCAGTTTCCATCTCTCTCTCTGTTGCTCTGGTTCAAAGTCAGAGGATGGTAAATCAATCCAGGTCCACAATAATAAGTGCTGTTGTCAGGCATGTCAACATTTTGAAACTAGAAAGATGGAGATTTTCTGAAAAAAGTCGGGGGACTTAGGCCCTGATTTATTCTTTTTCACGCAAAACCGCGTTAGTGCAGTTTTGCGTGAAAAAGTATAGTGCCATTCCTGGGCACCGGTCGGGCGTCATATTTATGGAATGGCGCTAGCTGGCACTAATGCCCTGTTAGCGTCCTTGTGAAGTGCTGGATTTTAGCACGGGGATAAATATGGCACTAAGGCCATATTGTCGTTTTCTGGACAGGAACGCCTACCTTTCATCTCATTGACGCAAGGTAGGTATTCAAGTCCAGAAAATGACATTAACTCTATTACTTTGGAGCTAGACGTGCCTAGCGCCAAAGTATAAATATGGAGTTAGGTTTGCACTGAATTAGCGTAAAAAAAATGGCCCTAATTGAGCGCAAACCAAGTATAAATATGGGACTGAATTTTCCACATCTACATTTTGAAGCAAAGGCAATTTTTGGAGGGAGATAGCTAAAATTAAAGTTATTCTTGGTTAAAAAAAATCAGGAGTCTCTGCCGGAATCGGGTCTGGTGGCATGTATTTGGCATTCACCACTTGCAATCACTGGCACAAATGCTGCACGTATAATGTTCGCTGTCCATCCCTGGCACGCTGCTTCAACCATAAACTAACAACATAGTCATCAGCAGCACAAGGTGGCAATCTGTCACATGCCTGCGTGTTACAAAAAATGCATGTACAACATACGTGCCAATAGACCCGATTCAGGCGGGAGACTCCCGATTTCTGCAGCAAATATGGCTTCATTTTATCTGTCTCCCACCTGAAATTGCCTCTGCTTCAGTAGAAGTCAATGGAGAAAACACATTCCCCAGATTAGTTTTTTCCTAAATCTCCCTTTTTCCTTTTCTAAAATGTTGGCATTCACGGTATAAAAATGCATCTACGTGGCATTGCTGTACGGTATCGTTGACAGTGTGCCAAGATGGTGAATACTTTTGTGAGCAAGAAAACCTATTCAGACAAAAGGTATCCTGGGCTGGCGTGTCCCTTGCATGTAAAAAAGATGCATTCTTCTCCGGTGAAGGCGCAGGCCTCAGGAACTGCACTCGGCGCGGACGTCTCCGGGATGAGGTCATCGCGCAAATCTCTCTCCAGTGACACTAACGCGTTTTAAATTCAGAGGAGCTGAGAGAACTTCTGTGGGATGAATCAGGCCGGATACACAAAGCCTTCTGTTGGTGTCGAGGAGGGGCGGAGGGGGCGTCTGCCGGCTTCTTCTGGGAAATAAAGCCTCCCATTGCTACCGGTTCTTTTTGTGTCAGTGCAAGAGCGGCCTACTTGAAAGTGTCGCTTTTCTCACAAGGGCCTCCCGTTGGGGAAATATATAACCTGTAATCAGCAATAGCGGCCCCCCTTAACATTTCCAGGCATTTTTTATTCTCAAATCCTTCTTGCTGGATTTGTGCCCAAAAAGATGACATGGACATCACTAACCAGGAAATAAAGACCCACAACAAGGGCAACTTTCTCCATTCCAACCATCACTCACTGTGTATCCGCTACTTGTCCTATAATGCAGCTCTGCACCCCGCCATGGGGTCTGAAGTGCTATGCAATATCTTTAGCTCCTCTGCATTTGGAAGGTGCCACCCTCCTTAGACTCATCTTTACCCTAAAAAAACAAGATGCCTCCTATAGACTTAAATAATATCTGAGAAAAGCTTTGCCACTCTGCCAGAAATGTTCTGCTCCATTGATTTCAATGGGCTCACCCTCCAAAACCACTTGAAATTACCCTTCTTGGAGACTCAAAAGGTTGAGAGGCATGCCAAGGAATGTGGCCTTCCAGAGCCAGAACCCATTATTCGTAAAGCAGCCTGGCATACGCGGAGGACTACTGCTTGCCAATACTGCACCCCCTTATAGGACTACGCAGAGATAAACGCCACATGAGACTATGCTAAGTATGGGGCCAACTGCACAAGCAAGCGTGGACTGTTGGTGTCCGTGGTGAACATTTCATAAACATAGACCTTCCCTGCATGCAGTAATGTTCTTTATTTGGCAGTGTGGTCTGTCTTTCACAGATCTTTGTTATGTCAGGCAGATCCTGTAAACATTAAGGGCCAAATTTATCAAGGTTCAGCGTCACTCTTGCACCACGTAAGGTGACGCAGGGCAAGGTAAAACCTAGAATGAGATTTACCAAACTAATCAAAGTCTCTTTGCGTGGCCCTGCATGGCTTCGTAAATCGGGGGTAACACAAGGCAGAACAAGTCACTGCCTTGCGTTACTCTGCCTGGGGAAGGCATTCCATGGGTGGAGCATGGGTGCTACCACACATCTACCCATGGATATTGGCGCGTTCCAAGATTTACAAAAACAGGTATGTGTCAAAATGCTATGCCTTCCCAGAGGATATGCAACAAGGAGAAATCTCTGTATTTCTCCTTGTTCTTTCTGCATTCTGCTGTACACTTAGAAAGAGGAAAATTGCTCTGAGGATTGTTTTTGTGCAGGAAGGTGTCCCTTCCAGAACAAAAACAATCCTCCCTACAATTCAGGCGCCCTTGCACTACAGCTCAAGGGTGCCTGAGTTGGTGGAAGGCAGCTCATTGTGTGCCAGAGCAAGAAGAGGAAAGGAATGTGCCATATAATATTAAATATGGCACATTCCTGCCCCTTCCTTTCACGCCGCACAGTACAGCAAGGTGTCTTGCTATGTCGTGTTGCGTTGCATTGCATGAAAGTATGATAAATCTGGCCCTTATTATTGCTTTGGTCATAGCTTCATTGTCTGCAGATGTGGAGCACAGTGGCTCCTATTCCTTATTTGACTGACTGCCAGACGCTCCCTGTATGTATGACTTATACATCTGTGAACGTTTTAATATTGATGGTGGGCCGCTGCACTCCCTGCAGCCCTCCACAACATAAAGAAAATGCTAGATGGTGCTACTCTGCTCATGTCACATTCAGTTGTTTGTTTTTTAGGGGAGAAAGGTGGGCCATCGCTCCTCCATGAGTCATTTCTTGCCCCCTTGGACACCATTCCCTAGGGCTGATCCTTTTTTTAACATGGAGGGGATGTGCAGACCCCTCCCTGAGCCATTAAGGGCCCTGGGGACCTAATCTCCAGAGGGCAATTTTTGAGGAAGGGGGTGTCCACCACTCTCTGAGCCACATAAGGGCCCTGGGGACCCAACCCCGGCTATTTTTTTCTTTTTCTGGAGAGATTGTGGGGTTCCTCCCCCAATCACTTAAGGGCCCTGGGGACCCCATCCCCTGATGCCAATTTTTGTTTTTGTGGGGGAAGGGGTGTGTGGCCTCCTTTTCTGAGCCATCCAGTGGCCCCGTGGACCCCATTCCTTGGGGCCATTGGCAGCCGTGTCCTGTGGACCCCAAACCTAAGGGCACTTCAGTTCCCTGCCTGCAAAAGCCCAGGTAGGGAGAATCTAAACTCCCTGCTCATGCTCTTGCGTGTAGGCAACACAGAGAAAAGCTGCAAATCAATGGAGCTAGATCCAGCTCCATTGTGGAGGTTGCTGGATGGGCATCCAGCAGGAGTAGCAAGAGTCCAGCAATTGCTGTGGGTGTCCTGGGTGGGCACTGGGGCACCAAAGCAATAGTGAAATAGTTTTCAGCCCAGGGGATAAGATCTCTGGGGCCTCCAAAAATCTTGTAAAGGAGGTCGCGACTTAAAAATGTAATGCAACCCTAGGGATGGGGCCCTCAGGACCTCTAGAATAAATGGGGAGAGGCTCACTCAGCCTGCTCCACTAAAAATGTAATGCGGCCCTGGGGATTGGGTTCCTGAGACCTCCAGAAGCCTCAGGGAGAGGGCTGCCATCCCACTCCCCCAAAGATTATGTTGCGGTATCTCTCTGGGCACCCACCCACCCTAGGGTAGAGTTTAAAGACAGGACCAGAGCATGCTTTTTTTCCCTCTGTGAATTCGCAGTAAAATTTGAAAAATAATAATAATACTTTTTTGGCCCCAGCTGGGTCACTCTGAGACCCCACCACCATTGAGGTCCTCTACATTTTTTTTCTTATTTTCAGGAGAGGGAACTGGGGGCCAGATGTAGCAAAGCTTTTTACCCATTCTGTGTCTATGGGAAAAAGTGTTCGTACATATGGCCCTGAGTCCCTGCTTCCTAAAATGGCTGCTATCATATCTTTGCTGATGTGATGGCAGCCAATCAGATCTTATTTCTAGATCTGTTGGCTCTGCGAATCCTCAGTGGCGTGATATAAACATTAATTTTTTAACCTTAATTTCGCAAAAACTACGGAATGGATTTACAGCAAATCACAACAAACAAGCTTTCTGGGCCAAGAACTAGCTTTCTGCCATATTTGGTGTAATTCCGTTCAGCCGTTTTGGCTGTGTCTAATTTTCCAATGGAAAACTGCATGGGGAAAATGCATATTGGGACCCTCCTTTTTTGCTTGCCCACTGCTTAACGGATCATCCCGAAACTTTGCAGCAAAGAGCTGAGATGGATGAACATTTTTTGCAAAGTTTTGTGACTATTCGTCAAAAGGTGACAAAGTTATTAGCAAGCCAAAAATGCTTTTGCAACCCCAACTGAAGTTTGCAAACTCTAACAGCTGACAGCACCCCTGCATTAGAAACGCATATTTTACACTGTCTGGACTGGGGCTGCTAGAATACACCCAACATGGGTTTACAGGTTTTCTATTTGGTGGGCCTACTGCAGAGGCCATGCATTCGACAGATCCAAAATGGCACACCTAGTCTGTGGCCTCAGTAGCAGGACTTCAGACTATGAAATTCATAGAGACATGCAGAAACCTCTATAGTCTTTGGACTGGGTATCAAGACTGTGGACTATGGGTGCCATTTTGGGTGCGTAGAGTCTATGGCCCCAAAACATAGCCCACAGGCTTCTGGCATATTTAGGTGCCATTTAAAAGTTAAAAACTAAATTTTGTCTTCATAAAAATGTCCAACTAGGTGTAGATAGGCACAAGTGAGTGGGTTCAACTTTTTTAAAAAAATTGCTATGTCCAGTTATTGCGATCTATAGACATGGCATGCCCTGCACCAGAGCAAGATAGCAGGATATATATATATAGACACAGCCCCAGGGACTGCCACCTCCCCAGAGCTTTTACCATAATTTAGGGGGGGTCACATGCCCCCCCAGCCCTGGGGACCACCTCCCCGGGGCTTTAAACAAAATGAATGCGGGGAGGGCCGCATGGCCCCCTGCAGCCCTGGGGACCGGCACCTCCCTAGGGCTTTAATGATAATTAATGTGGGCCACGCGCCCACCCCCCGCTGCCCCAGGGACCGCCACCTCCCCAGGGTTAAATTTAAAATAGGAAAGTGCTTCCCGGGGCTAGTTCATGTTGGGGTCAGGGCTGGCTCCTGCTATGTCTAGGGGTGCCCACCCCCGGGACATAGCTGTTTGCTCTCACTTTGCTGGTGCGTTGACAGCTCATGCCAAGTCAGGGCAAACACTCTGCATACTGCAAGTGCAAGCTGTCAAACAGCTCCTGCTTGCAGAAAGCACAGTTTTCATCTGTATATTTGTGTGCAGGGACACAGATGAAAACATTGATCCCGCAAGTAGGGAGCTGCTATTTAAAGCAGCTCCCTGCTTGCAGGAGCACTGCCGGCTTCTGCAGTATGTGGGAAGCTGGCTAGGACCACTGGGGCCTTGAGGCTTCCTCCGCGGTCCTGTCACTCTCTCTCTCACACTTGTGCCCTAAGGTAACTATAACTCGCGCCACCACCATGCATACTTCAAATATTACATGGATATTATCAATTATGTTATCAAAGATGTCCTGAGTGCCATAATTTGTGGGGTAATTAGCAGTGCGTGGCGAGGGCGCAAGTTATAGTTACAATAGGGCACGAGTTATAGTTACCTGAGATAACTCTAACTATAACAGGTGAATTTCTATGGTTTAGTACGTTTAAAATGTGAGCCTAACAATAACGTCCCTGTAACCTTTGTTTTTTTAAGTGATATTATGTTCATGGAATTATGGTTAAATCAGTGGACTATGTTAAACATTAAAACATCCTGTGCTTTTCATAGGTTGACAATTCAATTAGCCTTACTCCACATTCAGAACGTGCCTTTTTCTTGGCAACTGAGAAGCAGCCACGATTTTGTGAAGAGCAGAAAACATAAAAATGTCATACTGTCTCTCACAGCAGAATTTAGGTGAATTATGGGCGAGAGACAGATGAGGGAGATATTCATGGACCATTTTCAGCTACTCCAGAGAAGGAAGAAGAACTATTATGCAATGGGGGAAGTGAAAATGTGGAGAAATGGACTGAAGAGTTTGAAATGTGGAAGTTCTGTACACATCCACCAGAGGAAAAGATGTAAGGAGGATCGCCTGCAAGTACATTACCAAAAGTGTAGCCAGAGCAGAAAATACTCCACTCCTTTGGAACATGAAATTACAGCTCAAATCAAACCACAGGCAGAAGAATAAAAGAATCCTGCAGGAGCAAAAGAGAAAATAAACGGGATGCCAGAAATCAAGAGCCCCCACCTCAAGCTCCTTATTGCGCTCTCCCTTCTGTGCTTCCACTTGCAAACACTCACCTCGTACTACTTTCCACTCCCTCTCCTCGACCCCCGCACGTCCTGTTGCTCTCTCCCTCATGTGCATCTCTCCCCGAATCGCCTGCACTATGCTGCTCTCTCCCTCATGTGTTTCTATCCCTCTAAAAACACTCTCAATGTTCTGTGTTGCTCTCTCACACATGTGCTTTCACCCCTGCAAACCCCTCCTTCCTCCATGCTCTCTGCTGCCCTTTCTCTTGTATGCTTTCAGGGCCAGCTTTAGAGGTGGTAGCGCCTGGAGTGACAGTCTTTTTTGGCACCTCCCCATGCACCTCCGTCTCCACCAGTGCTTAATTTGTAAATAAAAATGTGCCAGTGCACAATGCTCTCCTCTGAAACACCCGGCTGCTTGCAATTAAATGTGAGAGCACAGAATACTGAGGCAGTGTAATCCTAAAGCCATTTCGGGCCCCTTTAATTCATTTTCAGCCACTCCCTGCCCCTCCACCTCACTCTTGCAGCTTTCTGCTTGCTCACTTTGTGACTCTTTTCCATCTTTCTCCGTATTTCCATATGTGTCTTTTGCGTGCAGTAATTACCTGATGCAGAAAAATAAGTGCGGGCACCCAAAAAAAAGTGCTGGTGACCCCAACCAGCAACCACCGGTCAAATTAAGCACTGGACTCTCCACTAAGTCCCTCACCATTACTTTCCAACAGTGCCACTCATCTCTCCATAGTCCCTCTCTGGCATACATTTCATTTTTTAAAGCTTTACTCATAATTCACTCACATTCTGTTTTGTGATATGCATGGTACACGCTCTGAAGCAGACCCATTTTCCTTCTGTGCTACTTTATGAAAAGTCAATACCGCCACTAGACAAATTTCTGATCCCTCACGAGCAGTAACATTATCACCAGAGTTATCTTGACATGTTTAATGTTGCCTGAAAGTACTGGATGCACAAGAAAGTTTACTTGCTTTCAAACCCATGTTATTTTTATACACAGCTCCCTCCACAAAGTGTGCGCCTGGTGCAGCTGCACTGGTCGCACTGCCGTAAAGCTGGCCCTGTATGTTTCCCCCACCTGTCGCCAGGCAAACGCACTTCGTCCACATTACCATGTTGCTGCCTTGCTCATGTTTTTTCCCCCATGCAACCCGTCTGCCTTCCAAACAGCATTGGCAAAGCTAATAGGTCCAAAAGGAAAGACCTATTGACTTGGCCAATGCTTGTTTCCAGGGTACAAGTCGGGTGGTAGAGGCAGGTACATGGCGTCCACCCACTATTTTCACAGGGTGGACGCCGTCCACCCTGCAAGAAGTGGGCCCCACTGAAATAAGCTGAACTTGTTCCGGTGTACACATTTTCAGACGCCGGGACACATTCAGCAGCACCTGCACGTTGTCTTCTTTGGTTTCGAGCAGCAACGTGCAAATGGCGAGGGGGTCTTTCCAATTCGAGAATCCACCTGGCCCCATGATAAAGGCTGAATTTTAGGGGCCATCAGGCCTCCTGGGTTTCACTATCCTGACTGGGAGGTATTTGAGCCTCGCACCTTTTTAAAGCGCTACTCATTCCAATGCAAGGTGTAAAAGAGCTTCACATCACACATACATAAAATACATTGACTATTAATGTGTAAATCAAAATAGAAAAAGTGGTACATATAACAGTGAGGGTTAAAAGGTGTAGGAGCCACATGTCCTTTATAGCTCACTGTGCTATATTAGGAGGATTACAATTTAAGCAGTAACTCACTTACTTAGCTACATAAAATAAAAATCTGTCATCTGCATGATGTGCTTTGCAGGAGACACATTAACCCTCTACGCTACTTTGATCCAAAACTGCAAGGAGAGAAAACACAGGTCTCTCCATCAAATGTGTTACCCTCCAAAGTTATCTTACTACTTCTACTGCTACCTCGAATTTACTGGGCACACAAAGATCTGTGCAGCAGGTGCCTTAACCCCATGACCTATCTTAAAATGTAGACTTTGCAAACAATTTTGCCGAATAGATTTAGTGCTATGTTTCTCCTTGTTGCCAACTTCCTTGTGGCAGACTTTAAAAAAAATAAAAATATAAATTGAGACTCAAATTTTGCGTCAGGGTTGTGCCACTTTTTTTGGCACAACCCAGCCGCAAAATCTCATTTGTTAAATCTCATAAATCGTTCAATTGTACCCATGATAGACCTGCAAAACTTGTGTGAAATGTTTAGATGTGATGTCACTTCTTGTGAGTCAGTTCCTGGAAGGTCTTGTGCTGTGATGTCACTTCCTGTGATGCCGTGTTGTCACGCTGTGCTGTCACTCTGTGATGTCATGCACCATGATGTCACTTGTATACTGCCTAACTTAGCTAGTCCCCCCACTTCTTTTTAAGGTCGAACGCGCAAGTGCTCTTGCCTGCTGTAATCTCTCTGTGGGCTTTTAACCATGCCCACCGCACGCCCATCAGTTTAATTGGTTTTAGGGCTTGCCTTTTAAAAATTGCTTGATTTTATTAGTGAAAGGCATGCATACATCATGCCTTTTCCGGTGTTTAGCCCTCCTCGATCACACCGGCCAACTACTGAAAACATATGAGACTCCATGTTTTCAACATGGTTCCTGGACTACGTTTTCTTTTTATTTCCTATGCAGTGCAATCTCGCTGCTCATTTGCTGATACGTTTGACTGCGAGCGGACTTCTGTTTCATTTTGTGTGCTCCTTCATGTTCGTGGCGAGGCACTTTAAATCCGCTAACTTATGTAAAACTGCATTACTTTTTATTATATGTGACAATAAAAGTCCGGTTAGGAATTTACAATGCTAATAGCTCTAAGTCGAGCAAATGCGAGACCCATTGCATTGCAAATGCTTGTTTAGGACTTGTGCCCTACTTGTTTGTCTGGATTGCTTGTCGGTTGTCCAGTGGTCGGTTGAATTAAAGTGTTTTGTAAAGACTCATCACATTTACGTGGCAGACCTCGGGCGGTTCATGGGTCTCTTTACCACGTTTGGTCTCTGTCTCTTAATGCAGCAGATGTGCCAAGGACGGTCTGGCGTTTTCTCTCTCTCTCTCTCTCTCAGCACCACAGTACTCTGCGGCCCAATGATGACGCAGCACCTTCACCGTTTCCGTTCTTCGGGAATATCAGTGCTCCTTCCGGGCCGGCCCTTTGGGAGTGCAACATGTTTCATCCATTAGCCGGCCAGGCGTCTGTGTACGCCAGTTTGGCTGTCATTGAGGCTTCTGTGTGCCTGAAACTCACTATAAATAGACAGAGAAATTAGAAGAAAAAAAAACACAAACGCAAAGATTAAAAGTGGACACTCATCGAAAGCAGAGGTAGGGGAAAGGGCTTTTTTTTTTTTTTGTAACATCAAAGAAAAATTAGGCAAGATTACACGAAATGTGGATTGCTAGCATTTCGAATGGAAAATGAAACCCCCGGAAACAGGCAAGATTTTCGCAGGACTCTGGTTCGAGCTTAAAATTTCCTTTAAGCAAAGATTTTCTGAGCAGACCAATCTTCTATGACCATACATGATGTGTAAGGACATACTTTGAAATTTCAGGAAACTTGTATTCCAAAATTCAGAAATGTTGCTAATGTAATTAAACCTTGGACATGGCCTAATCCAAACAGGAGTAGCTTTTGACACTTGTATATTTGAAACGATTAGGAAACATAGACCTATATTTAATTAGCAACTGTGTACTTCAGTGTACTCTGGTTTGAAATTCCTATTCTCCATTATCCCAAATACTGAGCAGTGATATTTTTCTCTCTTATAAAGAGCAGAGGGAGAAGCCTATTTTTCATAATCTGGTTCTCACTGAGCGATTAGTATCAACATTAAGGGCTTCATTACGATCCAATGACGGCCAGTGTCATGGTGGGTTCGGATTACCGCCAATGCGGCGGTCTGACCGCCAAATTACAACTGCGGTGGTAGCGCTGCGGTCAGACCGCCAACACCGCCACTTTTTGTCGACACGATGGTCTGGTGATGCTGGCAGTCCTAATCTGCTATTTTTTATAGACCCCGTTAGCGACAGCACCCACTTCCAAATTTCTCATTTCCATGTCCAATATTTTCAGACTCATGGTTTGGGCTGCAGTGGGATGAGAAGAATGTGAGCTGCTGAACAGATGCTGTAATCTTCCTCTCTTGGCATTCAACACACCACACTCGCCATCCTCTGCTGGCCAAGGATCAATGGGGCCTCTGTGCAGTAATTAGCTGATACACCACACTTGTTACTAAATAAGTACAGAATTGTATCCATTGTCCTGGGTGCCTTACTCATATCCTGCATGATAAGCAGAGGACCAAGACAAAATACAATCTCAGTGCCAGGGGAGTCATGCAAGAGTGGGTTGAGAGAATAGCAGCAATGTCTGCATTATAAGACTGGAGATATAGATCTTTTTCAAATAAAGCCATTATATTACTCAGATGCATGTATTATTTTGCTAGTTATGTGTGGTTTGATAAATATTTATGGCTTCTGTAAGTGTGATGTAGACATAGATCTGGCTCACAAAATGGAACCAGCACTGTTAAAGCCAATATGACTGGCTACCTTAAACGTGCTGTTTTTTAACATCTGAAATGGAAATTAAAAGTGAGCCATTTAAAGTTGTAAAGATGAAAAATGCAGAAATGTCTAAAGAAGTCGTTCATATGTTTGCAAAAAAGTATATAAAACTTGACCCGCAACAAAATGACCCATTGTAAGAATAAAAAAAACAATTGAAATGAATACAGAAATGCATGCAGAGATTAACCAACAAGCACCCGCTCTGAAGTGGACTACTTTCTAGGTGGATGTGCAAATGTGCAAAAGCAAAATGATGTCAATCATAATGAACAGAGCCAATGGCAAGCGGGCTGACCTTTTGCCCGTTGCTGTATTTTGTGGCAAAAGGTGAATGACTCTTGAACCGGGCAGGGGATAAGAGGGACTGCTGAAAGCCCTCTAAATATTTGTGTATTATATATTTGTCCCTATTTGTATATTGTTTTTGGGAAAACGAGGCTGTCGTGGCAGCTAAAGTCGTTCTAAGGCCAGACCTAAAAACGAGGATATAAGAAAGATCATACTTAATTTAATTTTACAAATGTGTGGCACTGTAGACACAATACAATATGCCTTTTTTTGCCCTTCATGGGTTCTTCTTACCATCTTTGCAAAATTAGAAATTTCAGAGGCTGTCTATGTTTGTTAAAAGCTGTTCCCCTGACCTTTTTAGGTGACCCGACCCAAACTCAAGCCTTCTAGGGGCTACATACACAATTCTTCATTAAGAACTTCACTCACGGGTCCACCAGTACTAAGTACCCTACTCATACAGCCTACGTCTTCTTCTACTTAAATGAAGAAGTAGGCAAATGAGTACATTTTACCACTTAATGATTTCATACTGAAGTGGTTACATCTATCTCAATTGGGTGAGTTACATAGAAAAATACTACTATAGCAAGGGCCACAGAAATTATGTGATTGTTTGCCTAATTATAGATTTATCGCTTTGCCAAATAATCCATCACCCGCTAAATAATCTGCAGATTATGATAAAAAATGTATCTAGCTCAAACAGTTCAAAAGTTACTAAAAGGTGACGATACGTGTTGCAGCGTAGCGGAAGGCCCTTTGCAAAGCTGGACTGGTCACTTTTCCTCTGCTTATTGCTATATTTGCGTGTTAAACCGGTACTAATGTGGTGCAACCAATGCCCAGAGAGTGTTAACAAGTTTCAAACTGATGAAATAATAAGTAATACTCTTACTTGTGCTGCATTATGCCACATAATTTATTTACCTTTTCTTGTTGCATACATTCCTCATCCCTGCTGCATAATATGGCCCTCTCCTGCCACATATTTACAGTGGCACTGACCATAGCCCCTTATCAGTTGCAAGCTAAAAAACAGGAATATATAAAAGTATATGGTATGTTGTATGTTATATGTTGTATGTATATGGTAAGTTTAGTATGTGGTATCTGGTTCAGAGGTCCCAGGGCAAATATGGGGGTAGATTTTGCAGCCTTTCACCTCTGGTTTCCTGGCATCACCTTACTGTTAGACCGACATGATCACTAAGTGCACCCCGTTTGCCCCTGACCCACATAGAGAGGCAGAGTGGCCCAAGGCTTAACAATGGACGTAGTCTGGGCAAGAAACTCAGATGTCAGCAGAGACAATAGCGCCAGCAATTGCTTTTAGTTTAAAAAGCAAAAATACCGTTTGTCAACACATGGCTTAATGCTTCGCTTGAAAATACAATGAAGATCTTAAAAGCAACAAGCTGTGTAATACAGAATTTACCCGACAAAAATACCTCTATTGGCTTTGACAAATGATTTTCATAATCAATGAGTGACTACTTTCAAGCGTTGGCAGCAGGTTGGCACCACCCCAACCTAAAGACTTTCACTAAAGTTTTCATAAGCGATAAGCCGCCGCCTATTGGCTTAAGCAGGATTTCACAATAAGCCACTGCTGACTTTGACAAATGTCCTTGGTCCCTCTGTGAGCTTCTTCAAGCAGTAGGCCACTGAGTTTTGATTTATCCTAGACAGCTTTTTTCTCCTAGAGGCGAATACTCCTAGTGCCCCCTCTAGACAGTAGTTGGGGCCCTCCTTCAAGACATGGTCAGGCAGCCTTCTTAGTGGAGTTGTGAACCACAAGTCCTATGCACAGCTCCTAGTCACCGGACAGCTGGGATGATAACTCTACAAGGCGATTGCTCATCTAGGGATGCAGACCAGTAATCCCCAGGATTCAGCCAATCATTCCTCTGTCATACAGGCTGTCTTCAGCTTTCCTTAAAGGATCTGCTTTCCCAAACTGGTCTAGGAGCTGGCTGTCAAAGAAACCTGTCTTAGAACTCAGACAATTTCCCCAAAACAATCTGCATATTCAGTAGGAAGAGGATGGACAGATGAGTATGCTCTGAAATGAGGTGGAAAACAAAGGCATGAATAATGGGATCTTGATTTAATGACAGTACAGCTCAGAAACACTTGACTGGATTCACTTCTTTATGTTTCTGGTGCGTAAAATATTTCACTGACTCAGAGAAATATCAGGTTAAATGAATTCACTTTACGTATTGCAATTGTAAAAAAATGGTGCTGAGCTGCCCACTGAGCCAGCACAGCCTGTCATGATACGGACCCAGGTTGGAGGATGGTTGCTCATTTCCTACAGCACTCCTAATATGTGTGCAATAGGCACAATTGTGCAGCTGGATGCTTGGCTTTCAGAGGATAGGTTGATGTGGAGTCAAGAGAGTAGTCAGCATATGTATGACGTTCACTAGTAGATTGAGGTGGCCCAAAAGCTTCCCTCTCCAGTGCATTGCCCCATCATTTTGTCATTTAATTTGTTGTTGGTGGTTTGTCTCAGGCTTTGTTCTGACCAGTGCTTAATTTGAGCCGGTGTTTTCCGGGACCCAGCACCAGCACTTAATTGTCAACACAGGTACTTATGACAGTCTGCCACATGGTGGTTCTGTTTGTTTAATGTAAAGATGAACACAACAACATGTGTTTAGTAAATCAATTTACATTTAAAATAACTAATACCTGCTGCCCAAGCCATTCTCATAGCTTTGGGGGCAGGAATAATCTGAAATGTCATACCTTTAGAAGTCTGATGGTAAGTAATTGTGTTGGTACTGTCATTGGTAGCGATGACGAGGACAATGAGTGGTGAAAGCTCCAGTGGACTATGGGCGATGGCCCTGGCGCTTATTTAAAAAAAAAAAAGAAGCACGAGTTGTCACAGAGCAGAGGGGCCAATGTCCACAGCTATCCATGGACCTGTGTAGGGTAAGGCTTCAGACAGCTGTAGCTGTCTGCTGAGAGCACACTTGTGATCAACACAGAGGTATGGTATTTCTCAAACAGTTACGCTGTGCATTTGTCTTTACTTTATGGCTTTGGTGATGATACAAAGCAGTTCCTTATTGTGCAAACAGGGGGTGTTGATTTGTCATCAGGAGAATCAGTTGCTCTGGTCCCGTTAGAAGCTTCACATAGAAGGCACAAAACCCCACTAGCTGCTCTCGCCCAACCCTCACCTGCTCCGACCAAAAGGCCCAATAAAGTTACACACATACAGGGCTGAAAGATTAAATTATGTTGTTCTAGTATTTAGAAACATTGTGTGTCTCCCACTGAAATTGGGTTTCGCTGCAAATGGTTGTGAAGTATTGGCAAAGTAATTTCTACTACCTACAGAGCCAGCTGAAAATCACCAGCAGTAGAGGCAGGATCGCCAGTTCACACACAGGATTCACATATGAGGCTCAGGGATCCGCTTCCAGCACTCACCAGGCGCCCCCCATCTGAAGGTGTCTTTCTATGGGTAAGTCTACGCAGAGCTCTTTGCATAAAGCAAGACAGATCTGTTGGCTTGGCAGTGCTTGTTTGTTAGGCCATACATACTCCACTGTAGTAATCCTAAAATGTCTTGACTGCCTGTTCCACCCAGAGGCAGATTTGCAAGAGTGAAATGTAGACCATTTTCGTTTGTCCTCTGCATTATTTTGGTGGCAAATCTCAACTTGATTATCGCATCCGGACTTCAATTTTCTGTGTTGCGGCAGATGACGTGCCAATGGATGAAAGTCATTCAAAAGAGACATCACACCTGAATGGACCATTGAGTGTTAGGATCTCCATTTAAAAGGGATGGGATAGAGGAAACGCGCCTTTACCTGATGAAAGATGTGATCTAGTCCCCCTTTGGTGTTAACCCTAAATCCTGGATCCTTTTTCAAGAAGTGGTGGATTTCGGTATCATCAGCACTGGCAATTAAAACTTCAACTCCTAGTGAGCAGTTAATATGTCCATCAGTCTCATATAGATGTTGATGTGGATGGAGCTTAGGGCTGACCAATGAAATGCACCAGGTCAGGCCATTCGCTAGGTGTGATTCAACTCTCTCTCCACATCTTCTACTTCCAGTTGCCAAGGACCTGTTGGATGCGTTCCAAGCCAGCTCCTTTGATTTTTGGCCATTCAGCAGCCTTTGAACCAGAATGTCTTGATCCAGAGTGTCATAGCTTTCAGAGAATTCAAGTAATATCTATAACCATTCTCGAAAATATTTCTTCTTTGCTTGCCACTGTAAGCCCTGAACCCATCATGAGCCTGACAATAGAATGGTGGTCATGTTATGTTTTTAGAGGTTCTTTTGTCCCAGAAAAGACAAATTTATAAGTCAAGAAATCAGAGATAATCTTACAAGTCTACAAAAAATCTTTAGACTTTTCCTTAATCAAATTTGTTACAGAAATAGGTCAAGCCAACATATGTTTCAGGATTTCATAAATTATGTTTTGCTTCTTCAGGGCTTGCAACATAAATTAACAATACAAGAGACAATCTTTTAAGGTGGCATCTTTCCAACTATACAGAGGGACGACACAATTCGCAAAACGCATATCACACGTATTCACACATAGCCTAAACTCACTCAGCATCTTACAGCTGTCCACATATACTCCGTAGACATAACTATCTATGCGCCTCCTTTCACTTCCTGGACCTGCTTGCTTCCCGATTGGTGATCCTAAAGGCCATGAGTTAATTTCATCCTCACTTACCTAGTATTCACTTTTGAAATTTTAGATATGTTTGTGTTGCTGCAGCACCTTTTAGACCGATTTTTTGGTAAAAGTGCTGTCTGTACAATTAATGTTCAAAATGAAAACCAGAATTTGCCGCTGTTTTCTTGTACGTATAACCTGATGTTGCTTTTTCTCCATTATCTCATCACATACATGCTTTGACGTAGACCTGATGTGGTCCATGCAAAATATAAAACCTCAAATAAATAAAAATATAAACCAAAAGTTATTCATCCACATGTGTTTCACTTAGTCTGCAGGAAGCCCAGATACAACTTGGTGACTTAATTTGAATTCCAAGGTGAAAGGAAGCCACGTGCTTTGTCAACAGTGTGATGTGTAATTCACTTCCGGTTCATTGTCCATTGTAACAAACAAGGCAAAGAGGAAATTATATCATTTGAAATGCGTTGTTTTTAACGTCCTGATAATTTAAGGAAACATTGGCTGCTGGTCTCTTGGGAGCAGCTGTAGCAGAGAGAGTACAAACGCAGTTTAAGTAGTGGATTAAAGGGCCCGATTTGCCGCCCAAGGGGCCTTGCCGGATGCCGGCCTGGACTTGCTGCCAGATTTCTACCCCCTGCACGATGAGGAATGGCTCTTAAATTAGTCTGGTGCGGGCACGAGGTCTAAACTAACAATGGCCCTTCAGCTGCTCTGTCCAGCTCTGATTGTAAATTCGAAGCCTGGCTCCGGACAATATTTATCTTGTGTTTTCGAGAGTCGCTAGGTGCCAGGAAGAGACGGTACCTTATAAGGCAACTTATACAGTATCCAAACAAGCATTGGCAAAGTAAAAAGATCTGGGATAATTGTGCTAAAAAATATATTCTTAGCACATTAGAGCGATACTGGCAGGAGGATATGACAGAGAGGGATATAGTTGTATAGTCCCTCTTGCGGTGCAATGGGAGAAAGATACAACCACGCAGCCAATAGTATTAGAAGAGAGGTCACGAAGTGTGTCAAAAAGTGATCCCCAATGTCTGAAAGTGGCTGGTCAAAAAAGCCAATAATTGAAAGGAGCCAAGGCCCACTCTATGTATGTTGTATGTTGTATGTAATATTTCATGCAAAGCAGCAAGGCAACATGCTGCGTTGCATTGCATCAAAGGGAGTGCGCCGACATGCACCATGTGTACTAAAATATGGCACACTTGTGCTCACTCCGAGCACTGGTGTGTGATGTGCTGCCTAGCACCAATGCAGGCATCCTTGAGTCATGCTGCAAGTGAGCCTGAACAGGCAGAATTGTTTTTGTGCAGAAAGGCATACGTTCCTGCAAAAAAATAATCCTAGGAGGCAATTTCCTCTTACTATTTGTGATTCACTCTTCGTCATGCATAGAAAGTGGAAATAGAGATATTTCTACTTGTTATTCCACTCTCAGGTAAGTGCACCATTTTGCTGCAAATCCAGGTTTAGATATCTTTGTAAATCTGTTTTTGCTTTCAAATACATGGGTGGATTCATGGAAAAGCCCATGCTCCACCCATGTAACACCTTCCTGGTGCAAAGTAACACAAGCAGCACTATTCACCACGTTACTTTATATTTACTAAACCACGCAAAACCACACAGACCGACTTTGAGTGGCTTAATAAATGCAAAAATAGATTTTGCGTCCTGGCTGTCCCACAAAAGTGACGCAACCCGATCTAAAACTCACCCGAAGTGCATCTGACAGTTGCCTAGTCAAAACCCATACATTTTAACAAATTCCTGCTAGAGAATATATATTATAAATGCAGCGACTGTAAAAATTCTACATCTCCTCCTTATCCTGATGGTGACAGATATTCAGCACTTTCGATGCTGGGAATAAACCAGTGTCCTTGTGATAGCAGGTAAACTGTATCGCTAACCATGAAGCAACTTTTCTTATATGTGTCTTAATAATGTGTAATGGTTTACCCCTGGGCTCTGTACATCTGTAATCACTCTTTCCCAGCAGTATTTGTTCATTTCTCATTAGACTCTCAGGGTCGAACTAGTAATCTGACATTAACTCTGCCTCTGGGAGTTATAGCATCCTTAGTACCAGTAACTCTGGGGGACAGAGTTAAAAGCCTTAAATCCAAAGGCTTTGCAATGAGAACCTTAGAATTTCTGTAGGATTGCATTTCTGCTTCTTGAGACAATTTAGGGCCTGCTTCTCATTCCATAGAAGCCTGGGAGAGGATCCTAACTCTTTATGTACTATGCTGGGATGATTGTTTTAGGTCATCTAATAATTACCTTTGAAGTCTGGTCGCATGATTATTATTATTCATTTATGTAGCATACAGTTTGCTGCACCACTTTTGGTAATCTGGGAATTACTTTTTAAGCATGCCAGATTTCCAATGCAGGCTAGATTCTGGCTTCTCTACGGATGTGTTCTCTATGGGGTAAGAAATGTGCTTTTGTTAAGTAAATGTATCAGAAATGGTGGATTGTGAGTCTGACGGGTGAACCTGGACGTACATGCTTAGCGAGCTATATTGCCGCACATGCATTTGCATGATCTTATTTCAGGTCAAGCTTGCAATACTGTGTTCTCGAAACTCCTAGTATTTTCTGTTGTAAATTGAGTGCTTAATTTTAGCCAGTGTTTGCTGGTGCTGGCGGAACATGGCTTATTTTTGATCATTAAACTTTGATCCAGAGAAAAAGAGAGGAAAACAGAAAAGAGGAAAAAAGATGAGGAAGAGAAAATAGAAAAACAGAGGCACTGGGAGTATGAGGAATTAAAACGAACTGCAAGAATGAGATAAAGGGACAGAACATGTAGTGTGAGGAAGAAAGAGGTATGAGGTATAATTGGTCTCACAACAGACAGCACATGCGCTGTATAGTAGTTAAGATCCAAAAAGACCCCATGTTGTTAAGGAATCGGCTTCCCAGATACTCCTGCCTTAGGTCTCTTAGAGCGGACAACTTGCACTATTTTTCATTCCGTGAGTAGGATGGAGTGCTTTTTCATATTTTTGGTGAATGTGTGGAATGCTGTTTTGGTATCAATCCTAATGAAGAAAAATCTGCTATTATTTACAAAGGTATTAAACAGCATTTATTTTGTTAAGCACTTTTCTATTGAGTTTGCAATGGCTACCGATCCCTTTTTTCAAATTAAAACACCCATGTAGCTTCAAAGCCTCTATTCCTAATTGTCTGCTTATACTCTCCTTAGAGCTCGCCCGCTGCTTACCATTGGTTGGCATTACTGTCATTCACATTTGCTAAGGGACTTCATAAACATGCATGTTTTCCAGCTGTCTCCCTCATGTACTTTTATCCCCCGTATCCCTCTTTCCAGCCTGCCTCTTTCCCTCCTTTCCTTGCCCTCCCTCCAGCGCGGTCTTGTTTCTACCCATCAACCTACTCTTTGTTGCTGTTCTTGCCCCCCCTTTGCTTCATTGTCTGTTTTCTTCCCCACTCCCCATGCCTGCTCTCCATTGTCTGTTCACTTACGATACCCTCCCTTTTCCATTTGTTTCACACATTTATTATCTCAAAGCCTACTGCCTGGTTGTGAAGACTTTTTGTGGACATGGTGTAAGGAAGATCTAAACCTCAGGTCCACCCATTGCTTACTGTTGGCTTTTTGAGTTGTTATTCTTAGTTGCTTGCTTTCTGTGTCATGGCTTTAGTTATTTAAGTCTGTCCAGCTTGACTTTGTCCTTCCCGTGGAGGATAGCTTGTTTACCGCCACTGCTTCTATGCTTACACTACTGTCCACTTTCCAGGACTATTATTTTCCTTTCCGTTAAACACTCCATGAAAGTGCCTGTATCTTCCAGCGGTCCCCCATTTGTGCTTCTCTGCGCACCACCAGTGCTCCAGGTTGTTTTGATTCACCAGTGTCCCTTTCTCCCCACCCGCCCTTTGCTGTTCTTGGTAGCCGCCTGCCGCGAGCCCTCTTTTGCCTTTGATGCTTGAACCGTTGCTTTGGCTCCATTAGATTTGTTAATAGGTTCCATTGGATTTGCCAATGCTTGTTATGAAGTTTTCAAAACAAAAGCACAGAGATGTAAAATGAATCTACTTTCCCACATGTAGTCAGCGGAGCACCTGCTGTGCCTCCGATACATGATCACATTTCCGAAGATTGGAAATAATCCTCTGGGAGTGATTCTGAACCATGCTTTAGGAGTGGGCTGATTATGGGTAAATGAAGCAAGGGAAAGTTGAACGATGGAGAATATGTGGGGACTGGTTTAAACCACCAGTAAGGCCTAACAACAGGAGTGGCACCAGTGTAGCCTAGCTTTAGAAGGTATGTCTCTGTCGGTGGATATCTGAGTCTGTAGTAGAGACCAGGATGCGGCTAGCAATGGGATTGCCTGGCTTGCCTGACCTCAACACTACTGTGCTGTGTGCCATTTGGCTCCTACAATATAGAATCACACTATATATCGTCAAGGTAAATAGATGTGGATTTAATATACTAAACCTATACCTCCATATATGTGTGTACCATACCCATATATGGAAAGTGTATATTTTGGAATCAATAGACATACAAATCGATATTTTGATATACCATGGCTGGCTTGTAGCACAAGGAATTAAAAATGCACTTATTTCCTCTAGTATGTGCTACTTTTTAAAGGTCGAACCCAAGTTTGAGGTCATGGCAACTCTAGCAATGACAGACTCTAAATTTTCCATATTTTAGGAAAAATGGAGGCTTTTATTATTGAAAACTGGTTTAATCACCTGCATAAAAGAACAGATGAGTAAGAGGCTAAAAACTGCATTTATTGGACAGGATAAAAGAAGCGCAGTATATTGTGCATCGTTGTGTGTTAAAATTTAGCGAATGGAAAAGTGGGCCTTTGCTTTAAAAGCCAGAGTGGTGTTGGCCGCAGAGAGAGAATTCTCTTTATTTTGTGATTATTTGAGAAGAGCTGCCTGGATTATGGATCGTCGTGATATATCCAGACATTTGGCTCGCCTCCAGAGAAAGCAGAGATTCGAGTTTCACTTAGGCCTGACCCAGGAGAGGGAAATGCTTTCAGTTGCAGCCTGCACAAGGCCTTCCTGCCAGCACAATGACCTCAGTGCTTCTGGCCTGATTCAAGTTTTCAAAGTAGAAGGCCATATAAGGGAAACAACAAAAAGTCTTT
This sequence comes from Pleurodeles waltl, assembly GCF_031143425.1. Lineage (NCBI taxonomy): Eukaryota > Metazoa > Chordata > Amphibia > Caudata > Salamandridae > Pleurodeles > Pleurodeles waltl. The sequence continues at coordinate 652,828,977 of NC_090451.1, forward strand.
TATCGCAAGAAGTTATAGAAAACGATTCACGAGATTAACAGGCTGTTCTGTCCCATACTGACTTCAGTTGCTCAGCTTTCTAGGCGTCTGCCTGCAGTTCTCGACCACGTGGTATTTATATACTATTGACCTGTGACTAGAACCGGCCTCCTGCATGCGTAAAATGACCATGGGTGCCACGTGCCCTAATGCCTAAATAACTCAGGGAGTAAATAACCTGCGTGCCAATGACTCGAAAGAGTAAATAACACTGGGTGCCATGGGCCCTAAATATTACATGAAACTTGGTGCGATAGGCATTAATGTGTGAATGACACAGGGGGCTATGGCACCACTGCATAAATACATGAGACAGGGTGATATAGGATCTAAAAAGCAATTGACACAGGGTGCCATGGCTCCTAATGAGTGAATGCCACAGGGCGCCATGGGCCCTACAGAGTGAATCACACTAGGAGCAATAGGGCCTATTGTGTAAATGACACGGGGGGCATGGGACCTAATACGTAAATAGCATAGGGTGCCAAGGCCTCTGAAGAACAAATTAAACTGAGTGCCATGAGGCCTAAAGAGTAAACGACACTGAGTGCCTAGGGGCCTAATGACTATATGACACTAGGTGTGATGGGGCCTGAAGAGTATATGACACTCAGTGCCATGTGCCTAAAGAGTGTATGACACTGAGTGCCATGGGGCCTAAAGAGCATATGACACTCAGTGCCATTGGGCACAAAGAGCGTATAACACTGAGTGCCATGGGGCCTAAAGAGTGTATGACACACAGTCCAATGTGCCTAAAGAGTGTATGACACTGAGTGCCATGGGGCCTAAAGAGTATATGAAACTGAGTGCCATGGGGCCAAAAGAGTGTATGGCACTGAGTCCCAGGGGCCCTAAAAAGTAAACTACACTGAGTGCTATGGGGCCTAAAGAGTATATGACACTGAGTGCCATGGGGCCTAAAGAGTATATGACACTCAGTGCCATGGGGCCTAAAGAGTAAATGGCACTGAGTGTCATGGGGCCTAAGGAGTATATGACACTCAATGCCATGAGGCCTAAAAAGTAAACAACACTGAGTGCCATAGGGCCTAAAGAACAGTATATGACACTCAGTGCCATGTGTCCAGTGAGTGCATGACACTGAGTGCTATGGGCCCTAAAGATTAAATGAAACCTGGTGCACTAGGCCCTGATGTGTAAATGACACAGGGGGCATGGGCCCTAATACTTTAGTAACACAGGGTGTCAATGCCTTTAAAAAGCAAATGGTCCGAGTGCCTTTGGGCCTAAAGAATAAACAACACTGAGTGCCATGGGACCTAAAGAGTAAACGACACTGAGTGCCATGGGGCCTAAAGAGTATATTACACTGGGTGCAATAGGCCCTAATGTATAAATGACACAGAGGGGCATGGGCCCTAATGTGTAAATAACACTGGGGAGCATGGCCATTAATTGATGAATAAATGACACAGGGTGCCAAAAGCATCTAAAAAGCAATTGACAGGGTGCCATGCCTCCTAATGACTGAATGACACAGAATGACATGAGCCCTAATGCGTGAATACCACTGGGTGCCATGGGCTCTAAAGAATAAATGACACAAGGTACGATAGGCCCTAATATGCAAATGACACAGGGGGCAATGGGCTTAATGTGTGAATAACACAGGGTGCCAAGCCCCCTAAAGAACAAATGAAACAGAGTTCCATGAAGCCTAAACAGTAAAGGACACTGAGTGCCATGAGGGCCTAAAGAGTTTATGACACAGAGTATCATGGGGCCTAAAGAGTATATGACACTGGGTGCCATGGGGCCTAAAGAGTATAAGACACCGAGCACCATGGGGACAACGAAGTATATGACACTGAGTGCCATGGGGCCTAAAGAGTATATGACACTGAGCGCCATGGGGACTACGAAGTATATGACACTGAGTGCCATGGGGCCTAAAGAGTATATGACACTGAGCGCCATGGGGACTACAAAGTATATGACACTGAGTGCCATAGGGCCTAAAGAGTATATGACACTGGGTGCCATGGGGCCCAAAGAGTATATTTCACTGAGTGCCAGGGGGCCTAAACAATATATGACACAGAGTGCCAGGGGGCCTAAAGAGTAAATGAGCCTGGGTGCAATATGACCTAATCTATAAATGACACAGGAGGCCACAGACTTTAATGTGTAAACAGAACATGGTGCCAAGGCCTCCAAAGGGTAAATGACAGTGGGTACAATGGTGCCAAAGAATATGTGAAATTGGGAGTAATGTTTCCTATTATGTAAATGACACAAGATTCAATTAGCTCTAATGTGCAAATGACACAGAGTGCAATGTGCCCTGATGAGCAAATGACACATTGTGCCATGGGCACTAATGCTTAAATTGACACTGGGTGCTGTGTCCTCTAAAGAGCAAATGGCACAGGATGTCAAGTGTCACAAAGCATACATGACACAGAGTGGCATGAACCCTAATGCATAAATGACACAGGGTGCCATGGCCACTAAAGAGCAAATGGCAGTGGGTGCTATGGCTCCTAAGGAGAGAATGACGCAGGGTACCAGGATCCCTAATGTGTAAATGACACAGGGTACCATGAATACTAATGTTTAAATGATAGAGGGTGCCATGGCCTTTAAGGAGCAAATGACACTGGGTGCCTTGGCGCCTGTAATATGAATGACACAGGGTGCCAGGAGCCCTAATGTGTAAATGACACAGGGTGCCATGAATACTAATGTTTAAATGATAGAGGGTGCCATGGCCTTTAAGGAGCAAATTACACTGGGTGCCATGGTGCCTGTAATGTGAATGACACAGGGTACCAGGAACCCTAATGCTTAAATGACATAGGGCGCCAGGGACACTAATGTTTAAATGGCACAGGGTGTCAGAGGCCCTAATGCATAAATGTGTCACGATTCACCCTGGGCTTACCGCCTGTATCGGAGAGTGATGGTGTGCGGCCCCGGTTCCTGCAAGTCCTGCTCTGACCGAGGTAGGGGCGACCCCTTCCGGTAGCCACAGTGCTGTCGACAATAGTACGCCACCACAGTCCGTGCCCTCCAGAAGGAGTCCCAGAGGAAAAACCCCAAGGGGGAAAAACCTCCAACAGGAAATCCCTGGAACAGAAGGAGGACACAAGGAATTAGCACTCAGGAGCCTGGGAATACTGTAAGGCTGAAGAAGAAACAGGAACAACTGGCGTCCAAGCGAAGACCAGCCGGAGCGTGACCACCACAGCACAAGTGTTGCAACGCAATGAGAAGAAGAAATGATTCCCCTTCTATACCCCTAGACAGGAAGTGATAGACAGGAAGAAGTAACACCACCATTTTGGATTGCGAAGGGGCTGTAGCAATAGATAGGAAAAGACACCATAGTAAAAAAGGGAACAGATGCATGCAGGGAAAAGGGAGGTGCAAGGTGTGCTGGGAAGGAGAAGGCATGGCTCCAGGAACCATGCAGGAGGAAAGGAAGGCCCTGAAAATGGGGTACCCGATAAGTGTGATGCTGGGGGGGGCGCAGACACCCCACGACAACAATCGCGTTGCGCGCTGTGCGCGGCGAGGACCGACGCCCAATTCTGGGCCTCAGGCCTCGCCGCATCAGGAGAACAGCGCGGCCGGAGAAAAGGGCCACTGTGGGCCCGCGACCTTTGACACGGGCTGTGGCTACCCCCTCGGCCCGGCCGGGAGACGCTGTGGGCTGCCGCGGCGTGACAAAATGACACAGGGTACCATGTATGAGCCCTAATGCTTTAATGACATGTGGGCGGAGTAACCCCATCCACCAAACTCTAAATCAAGCCCTTAATCTCCTTGTGCTTAAAAAAATGGTGTCCTTGTGTAATGTAAGTGGTGGTCATGTTTATGCTATACAAAACTGCAAAAAATGTATTCATGAACATATACATTGCTATGTATATTTACTATTTATACCAGAATAATTTATACACCATTAACATTGTTTTGATCATAAACAGCCACATTACTACAACAACAACCTGAAACATGCATTTCTGGGATGTACAAATGGGTTCTCAACTAGCAGACTTTGCCAGCTTTGCTTGCTTAGTGCAAGCTGACACTAACCCCAGGGCCACCTATTTACTTCTCTTCTGCTGTTCACCAGCAGCCCAATTCCTGTGTTTCCTAGTGGCTAGACAAGCCGCAAGCTTGTTCAGTACTTAATTTGAGCTGCTGCATTCCAGACTGGCTCGGGAACAGGACTTAATTGTCATCAGAGGCACTTAGACAGTCTGCCACATAGTGGCGCTGTTTTCATTAAACATGTCTAATACTTGCCGCCTAAGCCATTCTCATAGCTTTGGGGGCTTGGAGTAGTCTGAATTGTCACACTTATAGGAGTGCAATAGTTAGTGGTTGTGTTGGTACTGTCATTGGCAGCACTGGCAGGGGAAATGGGTGGTGCAAGCTGCAGTGGCCTCCTGCCAAGGCCCTGGCAATTATGTTTTTTTAACAAATAAAACTCTGGTGGTGGAATACTTATAGTGCTAGTTCTGATTCCTGTGGGGTGAATCCTTTCCTCCCTCTGCTTTCCAATATGGCCACTATGTTGTGAGAATAAGAAATGACAATTTATTTTCTGTACCAATGTGTCTCGTCATCCAGGACAGCCAAGTTTCCCATGTCCATGTTGTGATGTGCTACTCCAGTTACAGTTTTTCCTTTCAATTCTGGGACTTGTAGTCTTGTATATTCCATTATAAAAAAAGGACTACAAGTCCCAGAATCCAAAGAAAAACAAGCATTTGCAATGCAATGGTTCTCGTGTTTGCGCAAGTTAGAGCTATTAGCGTTGTAAATTCCTATCTGGACTTTTCTTGCCACATAAATAAAAAATGAAAAGTAAAATAGTTGACATAAGCGAGCTGATTCAAAGCATCACGGCCGCCATGAGCATGAGCGTGAAGGAGAGACACAAAAAGAAAAAGAAGTTCGCTGGCAGTCAAGTGTATCGGCAAAAGTGCAATTATCCATGTAACAGGGTCGGTGTCTAATCGGTAACAAAACTGCTCCAAGGAGGGACATACGTAAAACATTTACCAATGATGACAAAGGATATTTGAAAGGCAAGTCCATGAATGAGTTATAATAATAGGCGTGCAGTGGGCGTGGTTAAAAGCCCATCGATAGATTACAACAGGTCAAAGTGTTTGCGCGCTCGACCTAAAAATCTGGACTGGAGCAGTACATCACACACAGACCTGGGAAATTTGGTAGCTATGCCTCACTGTCATCTGCTTTCTCACACCCTGCATCTTCTTCACTATGTGGCCTCTATGCTGCGGCAGCAGTCCTGTGTGCACCACTACGGCACGTTTTGTTTGAAGTCATGTGTTGTTTTCACATCCTGCATCCCTGCCTTGGTTTCCTGCCATTTCACAGTCTTCATATACCTTGCTCTGCCCCTACTTGCTTACCACAGTCACCATGTTGTGTTGGACTTCACTGGTGGTTGTGTTTTTTGTCCGTGGTCGAGGAATGCTCACCTCCCCAACCAACCTGGCCAGGGTCAGACTGGCATATAGGGCAATAAGGCAGTGCCCGATGGGCTGGTCTGATAGATCAGTGTGTGGGATGTTTTTTTATGGGTGAGCGCAAAGTGATCCGTCCCATTCTGTAATCTCTTTTTGGGCTTCAAACCACGCCCATGTCACGTCAGTCACTTACATTGGTTCGTGAGCTTGCCTTTTAAAATCCACTTGCTTTCATTTGTGAAAGGCATGCATAAATCATGCCTTTTCCGGTGTTTAGCCCACCTACACAGCACCGGTAAACTACTAAAAACATATGAGGCTCAATGTTTTCAGCATGATGTCTGGACTACTTTATCTATTTATTTTCCATGCTACGCGATCATGCTGCATTCTACATAGTGCGATTGTGCTGCGTTTTTTTTTCTTTACAATGCTAATAGCTCTAACTCGAGCTAGTGCGAGACCCGTTGCATTGAAAATGCTTGTTAGCAGTTGTGGGCCGTTTTTATGGCCAGATGGACCAGGTTTTACTTTATTACCACTTTTTTGCTACAGGGTTCACCGATGGGGGCCAATTTTATTTTGGTGCCCGGGCCTATTTTTTTGTCCTGTCTGACCATGAACCTGGCCCTGGGCAAAGCCTCAGAATGGATTTGAATTCAAGGTCCATGGGAGGGGAGGGTCATCATGACTTCGCCTCTTGCGGGTCAAGACCACCCTCCACACTCCGCCGTGGTAACAAACGATAATCATACCCTGTGCATCTGCATATCTACTCTATACATACATACTTGCAACCTTGGAACTTACAGGTGTGCCTGAGGCTCAATATAATTCTGCTCATTTTATCAGCATCAGGAGGATGAAAGACAGAGTCAGCCTTGTGGGGTCCAAAGATGCTACTTCTACCTTGTACACAGATCTCAGGATCACATAAGTGTTTTTCCTTGGACTCTTAATGGAAGTGAGCCTTCAACAAATCCCAGAGGTAATTACCACCGAGCGTCCAGTTTCTAATCACTTCAGTTAATGGGCAGAGGAAAGGACATGCCATGAATCTGACAAGAGCAGCTGCTCTGAGCCCCCTGCAATTGTAAAAGCATAAAAACTGACATTTAGCCTTCCAATAGCAGATGGGGGCTCTGTGGGGGATGTTGACTGGACTAAAGAATTTCTATTCTCTTCCACTCATTGCAAAATACCTTTTCTGAGTAAGCCAAGTTATGTTGCTTCTTTAAACTCGCAGCCCTTCCCTGCTTGCTAACCACAAAGTCTGCCTGCTCCTTTTAAGGATTAAGCCCCAGACTGGGCAAAATGTGTCTGTGATCGTTGAACGTCTTTGAAGAGTTTTAATATGTTGTTCAAAAAACTAGGGTCAACATCTCCCTCCAGGTCATTCCGGACATTGAGCCCGATTTAGAGTTTAGTGAACAGAGTAAAGGCAGTCGGAGTGACTGGCGAGTTTATCCTGGCTGACAAACACTAAATAATCCCATTGCCTCAAGTCCTGCACTTTTCAGCTACAAATTGTTGACCACAGATGTGTTAGTTAATGAGTTTTAATGCAATGAAAACACAGATAGCACTCTCAGAATGCCTTAGGCTAGAATGCAAAAGTCCAGGACAAGATTTCTCAGTGAGTTAACAACCTGCTGTTTACATCATGTCTGGCCTGGGAACACATTAGATTCCGTGGTAGAACAGCCCAGCCTCTGTTCTATTAAGATCGATAAAACATAAAAATACCTCCCACACCTCTCAACTAACCTGCCTTTAGAAGGAGGCACCCGGACTGAAGGTCTTTCATCCACCAGCTTCCCCTACCTCAGCCTTCCTGCTGTTGCATCCAATTCCTCGCCTTTTACACACCACTCCAAGGGTTGTGTAGAGCAGATGTTGCTGTTTCCCAATTATGGTGCTCAATTTACAACATACAGGAGTACGGGAGGCAGAGCCGGCTTTGCAGGAGGTGGGGCTGCTGGGAGGGCATCAAACGATTAGCCTGAGTGGAAAGAGAAAGCAAAGCGATTAGGAAGAATGGTTATGGGCAGGGCCGGCTTTAGCGCTGGTGGCGCCCTGTGCGACAGTATTTTGTGGCACCCCCACCCCATGACCACCTCCTCAGATTCCCTCACTACCACCTGGCAAATGCGCTCCTCATCTCTCCATAGCCCCCCTTTCACATCCATTCATTTGTTTTAAAGCGCTTGTAAAGGCTGGCTTTACTAATCCACTCAGCTATCCTCATAAAATATAGTTCTGTTCTTTGGAGCAGGCATATTTACCCTCTGCACTACTTTATGGAGAGTCAAAGCTTCTGCTAGACAAAACTCCCATCTGTCTCCCTAGCAGGAACATTAATTACAAGAGGTACCTTGACATTTTAATTGCTTCCTGAAAGCTGGAGGCACAATTAACTTTTCATCAGGTCATTACTAAACACAGCGCCCCCATGAGGTCAGCGCCCCACAATCTAGGTCAGCACCCGGTGCAGCCGCACCGCTCACACCGCCTTAAAGCCGACCCAGATTTTTGAATTCTGATGTGCCCGTGTGGGAAATTGTATGTAGGCAGTACAATTTTGGAATCTAAAATGATCATTAGACTTAGCACCTTGAGCCCGGGGGGGTTTGAAGTCGAGTGAGGAGATGAATGTACATTTAGGTTAATTAAATTTGCTGGACATGGTATTTGTTATTATATTTCAAACGGATCTTATTTGTATTGTGGGGGTTTTATGGCATATGTATGTAGTAGATGTGACTCGGTTGGGATGTGTTCACATGTTAGTAGGTAGTAATATACACATTCACTTTTCGGAACAGCAATATAGTAATATTAAGGAATATGTGCTCATTAGTGTCCATTGAATGTTCATAAATATAAGGATATCGAGTTTACATTATGCTTTTATATTATGGACCTTTTTAAACATTAACAATATTTAATATCTAAATTAAATTAAATTATTTAAATGAGGATATTTAATTGGTGTTTAAAGAACAAACAATGTGGACGGTTTTGTGATTATAAGATCATTTTAGCATTTTGTATGGATTTTGGACATTTTAAGATGGCGCTCATATTTGCACAGTGCAGGGTAACCATGTATTTTGCTAGTCCTTCTTTTGTGTTTAGGTTGGTTGTGGTATATAGTTTGTGTGTAATAAACTCTCAAACAGTACGTGAGCAAGGCTACGGCTGAAACGCGTTGTACTGGGAGGAAGCATTGGTGAATAAAGGATTTTGGACTTCCATTTGTGGTCCGGGAACTTTCTGTATAGTACCAGAAGTATTTTGGGAATATATATATATATATATATATATATATATATATATATATATATATATTAATATGTATATAATCAATCCCAATCTCCGGGCGGACTGTATCAGTGAATACACAGTAATGAGGACAAGTGGTAAGTAATGGGGCATTACCTTCTTGTCCATCTTCCGCCATCCAATCCTTACCCACAAGTTTAAAAAAAAACTTCACATAACTGAACTCTATACTGTGAAAGGAAAGTATGCAGGAATAATCATGCGGTTGTGCAGCAAATGTCTCTCAATGAGGCCCCTCTAAAAGAAGCCAAAGAGGTTGACATTCCCCTGATTGATCTGCCTTCTATCAGTAACGGAATAGGAGTCTTTGCCTGTTCACAACTCATGATAATGGTAGACTTGATCCACCCAGACAGAGCATATTCTGAGGGACGGGAACCCCTAATCCACAACCCAAGAATGACGAACAATGCATCTACTTTGCGGAACAAGGCTGTTCTGTCTAAATATAAAGAAAGAGCCCTATATAGATCTAGAGTATGAAGCAATTCATCCTCAGCTGAGGAAGGATCAGGATAGAATACTGGGAGTACCATGTCCTGGGATCACTGGAAGGAGGATGGAACCTTGGGTAAAACTGAGGAACTAGGACGAAGGACCACTTTACCTGGAAAAACGAATGAAAGGGGAAATTGAAAGCAAAACCCTTACCTCTCCCACTCTTCATCCTGAAAAATGGTCACAAGAAAAATCACCTTGTGTTTACATTTTAAGTTCAATCAATTCGGGTAGCTCAGATGGTAAAAGAGTTCATACTCGAAGAACCAGGGATAAATCTCAAGGAAGAGTTGGTGAATGTATTGCTAGACGTTGAAGAACTAAACTCTGTAATAGTTGTGAGGCTAAAGGGGAAATGCCTGATACAACATTCCTCCTAAAGGATTTAATTGCAGCCAAATTAGGTCTAATGGTGGAATCATCCAGTCTCAAGATAAAGCCATCTTGTAAAGAATTCAAAATTCTAACCAGTTCACAAAGACCACAGAGTATGCTCTAATCCCTTGGGCAGACATCATTCTAAAAATTCATCCAATCGCAACTGTATGATTTGCAAGTGGAGGGATGACATGATTGCTGGATAAAATCTGCTACTGCCAAATAACAACCTTTTGCCAACAAAAGTAATCATTCAACATCCAAGCCCCCAAATACAACCAACTGAGCGTTTCCTGAGACAGGATCATCTGGCTCAAAGGGGAGGGATGTAGAGGAAGCACACCTAGAGGAACAACAGCATCTGCTGCAACAACAAAAACCACAGTCTCTGTGACCACCCCGGAACTACCAATAGTACCTTGGGCCCGATCTTTCTGAATCTTCTATACCACCCAAGGTGTTAACGGAACAGAAGGAAGCAATAGAGAAGTTCCTGAGGCCACTTCATTGAGAATGCCTCTATTGCTCACGCCTCCCTGAAGATGTTTGGAAAGCTAAATTGATGCAGAGGGTCATTCTCCTGGGTCGCAGGTAGGTCTAACCATGGAGTACCGAACCATTGAGAAATCTCCTGAAATACTTTGTGATGGAGACAGACAGAGCTAGAGAAGGGAAACCTCCTGCTCAGAGGGTCGGCAGATCCATTCTCCCTCCTGGAAAGATAAACTGACCTCAGAGAATGGAGATTGCTCTCTGACCAAGAACATTTGTCCCTGGAAAGAAGATATAAAAGGCTGCATCATTGCTCCCTGCCAGTTCACAAAGGCCTTCACAACCTCATTGCCCATCTGAATGCACACTGACTAATGCCTGATTAAAGGAAGGGAAAATGTAAGAGCTGCTTTAATTGCTGCTAATTCCCTCCAGTTGGACAAACACTGAGACTTGTCAATTATCCATCTCCTTTGGGCTGTGGAAGTTCTCAGCCCTGCCTCTAACCCCTTGTTGTTGGAAACCATTGATATCAACACCTGCCTCAACTGGTGTCCCTTTTGAAGATTTACTGGATTGAGCCACCAATGGAAATCTAATCTTATCTCTTGAGTAATTGGAATTAGAGCCTCGTAATCTTGTGATAGTGGATTCCAGTGGGACAAAACAAGATGCCCCAATGGATTGAGGTGAAGGCAACTCCAAAAGAACAATGGCCAGAGATTGAGCCATCTCTCCCTAACTCCATAGCCACAGTTTTGCTGAGACTTGACAATGTTGCAAAAGTTCAAACAGATGAAACACTGATTTGTGTCTCATGCCTGGAAAAACACTTCCTCTACTTTCATAAAAAACAGGGCTCCTGTGAATTGGAGCATCTGATTTGGAATGAGCTGAGACTTCTCGAACTATTGCAGGAAACTGTAATCCTGGAGAAAACTGCACGCTTCCTTGGCATTGTTCTCTACCTTTGATAAAGAAAAAAAACTGATTAATCAGATGTCAAGATAAGGATATACCTGGATACCTCAATTATGTAAAATACCCATCGAAGGAGCCATGAGCTTCTTAAAAAGTTTTGAGGCTGAAGTTAATCCAAATGGAAGGACCTTGAACTGAAAATGATGTAATGCAACCTCAAACATTGGAAACCTCCAGTGTGCTGGACAAAATGGAACACGAAGGTATGCAACCTGCATATCTAGTGAAGGCAGGCAGTCTCCTTGCTTCAATAGAGGGAAAATATTACATAGTGTGGTCATTTTGAAGGTTCAATGTTCGAGGTATTTGTTGAGTCCCTTGAAGACTAACACTAAAGGAAAGTTGCCAGAGGGTTTCTGAACTAAAAATAGTATTGAGTAATATCCCTGGCCCTGTTCATGGGGTGGTACAGGACTTATTGCATTCTTTAACAACAGTTTTTAGATTCCTTGCATGAGGGCTTGCTGTTTTGTTGATCCCTTGGGAATGAAGTTGGATGAAAATGCATAGAAGGTAGGTCTAGGAACCACTCTAAATTTCCATTGATCTGAGACTGGACCAGTCCAGATGGCCTTAAAATAAAGCAGGTCTGCTCAATAGTAATGCCTTGGAGGGATTTACAGAGGTTGTGTTGGTAGCTGGATTCTGGGACAGGGATGTGAAGAATTGGCCATGACCCTTTCTGAATATGCTGTAAGCCTTCTCTAATTCCACCAAGTGGGAAAGCTTCTTTATAACCAAATACTTTACCTTTAGGGATGGATAAAACTAGATTAACTTTTTTTTATGTTCAACAGTTTTTTTAATCATGCCCTTTAATTGCTGGCAAAAGACCTTTGGATAGTTATACGCCAATTTCATCAAAACACACTTCTGAGATGAATGGCATTCTAAGGTCTCATCCAAAGGTGACGATGAGCAGAAACTGCTACTCATGAGGCTACAGTGGGAGCACAAAAATTATCAAAGGATAAATCTCATAAAAAAAGGATCTGCTGCTCCTAAGACTCAGGTGATATGTAGGATCCGTGCCTTCAGACATGCGGTTAGCCAACTGTTGAAAATCCTTAAGAAGGGACTGCAGTGTGTTGGCTGTGTATGCATTCATCCTAACAGAGTAACTGGAGACAGCATATGACCTTTTGACTGCATTCTCCACTTTCTTGTCGATAGGATCTGGTGGAAATGCATCTTCAAAAATGGTGTTACCTTGTGACGTAAGTCCTACCACAAGACTATACACTTTCAACACTGCTGGAAATTCCTCAAAGGATATATCTATAGGCTAAAACCTGGCAAGGAAAGGTAGACTTACCTGCATCCTTCCACTCATGACCCAGATCACGCCTAAAAGCAGCATGCAAGGAAAGTGGTTCTGATTCAGGCCACACATATATTGAAAGGAAGTCCTCATCCCCAACAACAGAATGAGAGGCAGGCAGGCCAATATTGTCCTTCAAGTGCTGCAGCACATCAGAGGCCTATGTGCACTGGATAAAATTATATCTTATTTCCTTCCTCAATAGCAACAACAGGATCATCAGTATACTAAATTCTAGGCACTTTTAGGTGAGGGAGGGCTCTCTCTGGCTCTAAAATCAGCTTCTACTGCTCTACTAGGGCTCTTGAAGTGGGCCCTGGAGCCTGCTAAATGGCTTCCTCCAAAGTGGTGCGCAATGAGGCAGAAGCTAGCTCACCATCCACAAATGCCAATGCAGTGAGAAACTGGAAAAAAAGGAGCTGAGAGCATTCAAAACCAACCAAATCTTCCTGTTTTTGGTTTACAAGAAGGATATGTAATCTTGGAATGGGTGTTCATGGTAAACGCGTATCACAAAGAAAGGCTTCCTCCATTTTAGGTCGCAGCCTGTCTAATTTGCTAAAGACATCTTGGGGACTTTAAGAAAGTTGACCTAGGAATGCATTCAGCACATTGATTACCATTAGCTTTGTATCTCACACTCACTCACTCACTTTGCGGTGCATTCAAAAATTGAAGTCAAATGTCAGGCGTTTGTTTATTTTTCTTTCTCTGACTTTAAAGTGAGAGGATTTATGTAACAGTCTTGCTGGGTACTGCAGGTAGGAACTTTTTTCTAGAACAGGACAACATTTAAAAGAACTGTGTAAGTATTTCAGAAGCTATCAGAATTATGAATGCACAAAAAAACTAATTTCTTGTTATTTCTGAAGTGTGTTGGAAACATATACTTTAATATGATCAAAATGAATCATTAAACAAGGTGATGCAATTTCTGCACTTTTTCATTTGTGCACTTTATAGTTTTATTAGTAAAACCTTATGTCTGTGCAAATGTAAGGGTTATTTCAATTGAAATTGTGCTGTCTGTAATGACCATGAATATTCCACTGTACGCCACTCCACTCTACTCTGTACCTCTCCACATCACTGCAGTTTACACTGTGCTACTCCACTTTACACCACTCCATGCCACTGCACTCTGCACCACTTCACATCAAAGCTCTCTACGCCACTTTGTGCTACATCTCTCTAGTTTACCCTGTACCACCCTACTCTATTCCAATGCACTCTTCACCACTGCACTCTATGCCATTCCAGTCTAGGTCATACCAGTCTACTCTACCCACTCCACTCTATGCCACTGTACTCTAAATCACTCTGCAACACTGTACAATATGCCACTGCACTCTATGTCACTACACTCTACGCCACTGCACCTGGCTGTAACACATAACTCTATACCCCTGCACTCTATGCCAATCCACTGTACGCCACTCTAACCATCTCTCCACCACTGCACTCTATGCCACTGCAATCTACACCGCTTTACTCTACGTCATTACACTCTATGTCACTTTATGCAACTGCACTCAACCCTGCAGCACTCCACTCTATGCCACTTCACTCTACTCTGAAACAGTCTACTCTACGCCACCCCCACTATATGCCACTGTACTCTCCGTCACTCTACTCTTAACCACTGCAATCTACGCCAATGCACTCTACATTGCTCTTTCATTTACTGACAACACAGCAGCAAATGAAAACAGTAAAAACTTTAAACTACATATCCCATGATGACTCTATGCCATCCAATCATGGTCCTTCCCTGTTGATATATATATATATATATATATATAGCTCCAACATTAAAGTCCGTCGTCATTCTTTGCTGCTACAGCAGCCAGATAAGTGCTTTATGAATTTACTTGTCTACTTCATTATAGATGAGACGCTTTGTTAGTTTTAAGCACATGCGCTTCAATTTAGGCATTGCGCTGCAGCGCTATCACGCTTTCACGGGGATCTATGATCCCTGGCGTTTCGTGCCAGTGCGGAGTGGGAGCGAGGCTGGCAGAGTGTCCACCGCGTGTTATAATCAGAGGACGCTGTCCTCTTTCTGTTGCGCTTGATGCGCATGCGCATTGAGCCGATTCGGGAAACTTTTCTTTTCCATTGGCCTCATCGTGTGTGCAGTCTCGGCAGCCTGTTGGCCTCAGTAATTGCCCGACGTCACTGCAATACGATGTTTACAGGGCTTGGCCCAGGCGGAAATTGACTTCTTACAAATAATTGACATTTATTGAGCAGGTGGCTCCCTCCACAAGTATTTGACTGGCCTGGCAGTTATATGCTGCCTTTTTTCTGCAATAGCTGACATCTGCTTCAGGGTTCTTCCCCCCCTTGAACTCCTCCAAACCTCCCAGCCACAACATAATGGCGTACTACGCAGAGGAGGAGGAACAGGTTCAGGTTCTGCATGAGGTGCCACTAGAGCACCAGATGGAGGAGCGATTGGTAGAGGCACTTGGGCATCATGTGCAGGACTTCGTGAATTGGGCATTGATAAAGGCCTTAAAACCTTTCACCCAACCCTTGACCAATTTCGGCAGGAGAGAGCTATTGGGCAAAGGCAGTCAACAGGCTCTTTCACAGTCTTTAGTGTCTATGGAGGTATCCGGCCTTCCGTTGCACAGCGCAGGGGGATCATCCTCTGCTGAAATTTTGGCGCAAAAGGCAGCTTCAGTGCTGTGTGATCATGAATACAGTGGGTTTATCCCTCATGAATCCGCAAGTCCTTTTCCCAGGTCCTCTCAGCCTCAGGCCTAAGTACAAGAATGCTCTTATTCTAATTCGGAGTTGGAGGACTCGTAAAAAGACTCTCCCCCACTCAAAAAGAAATGCAAGTCTCATCAAGTCTCCTCCAAGGTACCGGCCCGACTGGTCGAAATCTCCTTTTCACTCCCAAAGACAATATCCATCCCCACTCCACTGAATGGGTTCCTAGTGCTGAGGTGGCTGATTATGTGCAGGATAGGCTGAGCAAACGTTTTGAAAAAGAAGTGCGCAACACTCTTCGGTCTGAATGTCCCAGGCCATCCTTGGTCGGCAAAGTGGCTGATACCCCAGTATGCCTACGTTCCTGAAACAATTAGCCAAAGACTCCAAGAAGAAGCTGGACCGTGCATGGCATGGATGTCAAGATAAACGGTAAGGCATGTCAGGACCTTTAACAAAAATTCTCTATTTGGCAATCCAATCCAAAGAAGCGAAAATGCCCCTGGACCCAGAATTCGTACTGGAATGGGCACAGCACGCTCTTAGCCTTTTGGCAATGCGAACTGCACCATGTAAACTGAGCCTAGGTGCTCTTTTCTCATGAGCTTGGACCCTAAATTGGCAGATGTTGTATCTTTTTTCATTATAAGACATACAAAAACGTCAGCAAGGTGTATTGCATAACCGTCTTTTCCCCATGACAAAAAGTTATGTGTAGTGCTATGTATAAAGGTTTATGAAGACTGTATTTGTGAATTCAGACAAGATGTTTCTGGTCATCTACTCATTTCTTTACAGAAACCTTTTTGCCCAGTTACTGCAGCAACTTTGGCTCGTTGGGTCAAATGGTTATTGGCCGAAGCAGGTATAGATGTAACTATCTTTGGAGCTCATTCTGTCAGAGGAGCTATGGTTTCTAAAGCTTTTTCTACTGGGGCGAGATTGGAGGATATTATGGCTGCAGTGGATAGGTCAAGTGATTCTACTTTTAAAGGATTTCATCACCAACTAATTGTGGATGTAGTGTCTGAAGTGGTGAATACATTTTAAACTAACATGATCCAAAGCCTCCGGTCCTGCCATAGAATTAAAAATGTTATAGCTAACGCGTCAAGAATTTTAGATTCTATTAAGGACACGGAGGCAAGAATTATCTCACCCTTAATATTTATGCTATGATTACAATGTATGATGTATCTGTTGCTTGTCAAAAAAAAAATGTTTGTTGGTGAAAGTACCCGTCCCTATATAATTATGGATATTAGTTTTGGTTTGTCTTCTTCTTCAGGGGTAAATTCTGCTGCTTCTTGAAATCAGTCTGGTTTTGATGATTTGTTAAGGTTGAGGATTCCTGGTCTTCGGTGGAGATCGTCAGAAGAAGTTGGCTTTGAGTTAAGGAGCGGTTCTCCCGGGATCGGAGGGTTCAAAACAGTTGTCCGCAAGTGCTAAAAAAATGACTTTCTGTTCTTATAGTCTAAGGCAAAGAAAGAGGATGGACTTTAATGTTGGAGCTATATATATCAACAGGGAAGGGCCATGATTGGATGGCATGGTGTTATCATAGGATATGTAGTTTAAAGTTTTTAACGTTTTCATTGGCTGCTGTGTTGTCAGTAAATGAAAGAGAAAGCATAATCCTCACTTATGTGTCCTTATAGAATCTAAAATTCTTAACGCGTTAGCTAGACATTTTAAATTCCCCCCCCCACGCAGAAGAGAGCTAATTGCCAATCTGTTGCTCCTCGCAAAGGGTGGAAATGCAACGGCTTGGACACGTCAGCCTCCACCCACAATCATAAAATGGCGGACTGACGCAGCATACCGTCATGACCTCACTGGCATTTTCCAGTCCACGTGTACACTACCTAGTATAATTAGATCAAAATAAAAATGGGGGGGTCCCTTGATGTAATATTTACCTAGTAGATCTTGTGCCTTTCATGAAGTTCCTAGCCCTAATTTTAAAGATGACCAACATAATATACAATCATTATTCTCGATAGGTACTGAACCAAACTTATGCAAACATATGAATGCAACATGTTTGCCTAACACCAAACCTAACCTATGAATGCAGCCTCAATGTTTGGAGGGGTGACTGTAACATGGATGCCCGACCTTCTAATGTGGCGTGATAGTTAAATATTTTTCATGTTGCTGCGCTTATATTGTGTAAATCACTTGTCCTGTCACAGTAGAGTATGACTTTACAAGACTTGTTAGACGTATAAAATGTATTGTCCTGTTTAAACTACCTAAATAAGTATTAAAAACAGAGAGATGTTTGGAGGGATGCAGTCTCGCTATTATTGAAGGGATGCAGTCTCTTGTATGAAGGATTACGGTCTCATCATGTTTGGTGGCATGATGTCTTGTCATTAGATGGCAGTTTCATGCTTGGAGCTCTACAGTCTCTTGGTTGAATGGAGGCATGCTGTCTCGTGGTTGGAGGCATGTTGTACCATGTTATTAGGGGGTAATGCGTTATACTTGGAGTGATGCAGTCTCATGTTTGGAGCCGTGTTCTCTATTGCTTAAGATAATGCAGTCTCACGCTTGGTCAGTGCATTCTCATATTTGGAGGGATGATGCAGTCTCATGTTTGAAGGTATGCTGTCTCATGTTTGGAAGAATCCTGTACCATGTTCAGGGGTTGCTGTCTCATATTTGGAGGGATGATGAAATCTCATGTTTAGAGGACTACCATCTCATGTTTGAGGACATGCAGTTTCATGTTTGAAGGCATGCAGTCATGTTTTAAGGCATGCTGCCTCATGGTTGGCAGAATGTTGACTCATGTTTGGTGGGATGGCGCCTCTTGCTTGGGGCTTGTCTCCAACTTGGAGGGACGCACTTTTGCCTTCAAAGTTGTGCAATCTCTGAAGCGATACAGTCTAATATCTGAAGATATACAGTCTCATGCTTGAAGACATACTGTTGTGTTTGGAGTGGTGCACTGTCTTGTTTGTGGTGCAGCCTCATGCTTGGATTTATGCAGTCTCGTGCTTGGATGAATGCACTATCGTCCTTGGAGGTGTGAGGGCCCTTCACACCTTGCATACTGCTAAACACAAGGCAATAGCCCATACATTGGGAGAGAAGTCTCAAGACATATTTCAGTGAGCGCCTGAAGGAGCGAGGAGGTTCATCCCTCAAACCAGGCAACTCAAGCCTCTGTCTCACTACTTTTTATCTTCACCCTGGAGTAGTAGAGGGAAACCTTAAGTCTCACTAGGATAGGAGAAAGACAATCTAAGAAGCACTGCCAACTTTTCCAGGCCCATCCGTGATGTGCTAAAACAGTCCTGGTTTTTCCTGTGCGTTCTGGGACTTGTAGTCTTGTTTACTCTTTTATAAACAGGGCTGCGCGTTCGAGAATTCAAAGGAAAAACCCTCTCAACTGAAGCAACCCACCACGCATGGACCGACTGACGGGAAAATTAGAAGCGCCCAGGTGACACACATTAAAGATCCCAGGTGACACACATTAAAGATCCCAGATGACACACATTAAAGATCGTTCTCCAAATTCACTGCAGTGAGATAGAGAACAAGTTCTGGTGTGAGTCTGATAATGAACCCTAGACCCACATGTGAATGATATATCTCTCCCATATGGGATTGGTTTGAAATTAGCTCTCGGACTGAAGAGCAGCCCGCACTGGGCTCTTTTGTTAAAGATAATAAAGACTGGAGCATGACACCTCTGTGTGAGAGGCGCGCAAGTTTGTATGAACGTGTCTGTGCCTGCAAGTTGTGACATTTGATTTAGCCTTATCTTGCGCCTTCCCAGCAGCACCGGAAGCAGAATCCTGCGAATGGAACACTTATGACATGCCAAGGCCCCCAGTGTGATATCACGAGGTCCAGGCTACGTGCAGAGGGGGCCTCTGGGGGCCAGAAGAGGCCACTGAGGGGGCAGAATGTCAGGTATGATGGGATCGTCTTTTAGGTTCATAGCAGGAACATTTTCTGAGACTAAATAGATGGATTTTTCGAAACAAAGGGTTACCACCCATGCATCGCCTGCTCCCCCGTTAAGCTGAAACACATAGCATCACCCATAAACTTGTGACGTGTGATGACAGGTTGAAAAGTCTCCATTGTGACGTGTCCTTGGTATAAGAGGCCGGTATCCAGGCCCCTGATCCACTGCGCGCGAGGACACCGGAGGAGGCGGACACTGCTGGCTCCGGAGCTGAGGCCAGTGAGAGCCCGAAGCCGCAGGGGCCTATCAGGCTCCAAAACGGACAGGCAGGGGTGGGTCCAAGGGCACGAGGTGAGTATATAAACCAAACGAAAAGCGAATTGAAACTGAACTTGAAACCAAACTGAAAACTAACTTGAAACTGGCTTGAAACTGGCTTGCAACTGGCTTGATACTGACTTGATACTGGCTTGATACTCCCATCCATCATCCTTTCTCTTCCCTCCCTTCCTAGTCCCCTCACCTCACCTTTCTTTAGCCCTCTTTCCCCTTCCCTTTTACCCTTCCCTTCCATTTCCACTTCCCTTCTTTCCCCTTTCCCTCTTTACCTCTCCCCCACTTCCCCTCAGCCTCTTCCCCCCACCCTCCCCTCAGCTCCCCTCCCTCGACTCCCTCCACTGTCCATCCCCTTCCTATCTCTACCTCCCTCACTCACACCTCTTTCCCCTCACCCTTCCCAGGCCCCTCACTTTCCCCTCTTTTTACCTTCCCTTCAATTCCCCCATCCATTTCCATTACCCCTTCTTTCCTTTTCAACTCTACCTCCCTTTCCTCCTCCCATTCCTTTCCCTACCCTTCCATTCTCTTCTCCCCTCCCTTTCTTTCCTTTTCCCTCCCCTCTATCCCTTGCCCTGCCCTTATTCTCCCTCCCCCACAAACACCTCTTCACCCTCCCCTTCTCTTTCCCTCCCCCTCCCTGTTCCTGTCACCCCTCCTTTTTCACCCCTTCACCTTCCCTTCTCCCTCCCATCTCATCTCCCTCCACCTTCCCTTCATTTCCCTTGCATCTCCATCCCTCACCCATTCTTTCCCTTCTCTTCCCTTAATGTCTCCTCTCTTCTGGTCCCTTCCCTGCAGGCCCTTTCCCTTTCCCTGCTGTCCCCAACCCACACATGCCATTCCTTCCCTTCTACACATCCGGCACCCATCCTCTTCTCTTCCTTCCCATCCCCTCCCTTTGCCATCCCACCCAAACCCACCTCATCACACCCCTCCCATTCCCAGCCCCTTCATTACCCTCCCCTTCCCTTCCCCAACCAACCCCTCCCTTCCTATCCCTTTCCCCCCTCCCTTCCCTTCACCCTTCCATTACCTCCCCTGCCCTCCTCTTCCCCCCTCATCCTTCCCTTCCCTTTCCCCCTCCCTTCCCATCCCTTCTCCGCATTTCCTTCCCCATCCTAATACCCTCACCTTTCTCTCCTCCCCTTACCCTCCACTACCCCCCTTCTCCACCAGCCCAATCCCTTCCATGCCCGCTTCCCTTCACTTTCCCTCTCTCCTCCCATTCCCTTCCCAATTCCTCACCTTTCCCTCCACCTTCCATTCCGTCTGCTTCCCTTTTTCCCCCTCAGACTTTACCTCCCACCTCCCCTCTCCCTTTTCCCTCACCCTTCCCTTCTGTTCTTCCCTTTTTTCCTTCCCTTCCCATCCACACCCTCACCGATCCTCTACCCTGCTCTTCACCTCTCCCTTCCCCACTCAGACCTCCTCACCCTCACCCTTCACTTCCTTTCTCTTCCCTTCTCCCTCCCCGTCCCTGTCATCCTTCCCTCTTCCTCATCTGTCCCATTCTCCTCATTCTCTTCCCCACTCCTTACCCTCAACCCATCCCTTCCTTGCCTTTCCTTCCCCTCTACCTACCCTACCCCTCACCCTTCCCTTTCTTTCCCTTTCCCTCTCTCCCCTCCTACTCACTCTTTTCTATACTTCCCTCCCTCTTTCCCATCCTTCGCTTCTCTTCCACTTTTCCTCTCCGTTTCTTTTCCCCCTCTGCTTCCTTTGCCTTCCTCATCCCCTCACCTTCGCTCGCACCACCCTTCCCCTCCTTTTTCCATCCATTCCCTTTCACTCCCCCACCCCTTCCCCATGTCTCTGCCCCTCCCCACGCCCTTGCCCTACCCCTCACCTTCCCCTTGCACTCCCCCTGATCTTCCCCTCACCCTTCCTTTCCCCTTTCCCTCCCCCTTCCCCTCACCCTTCAATTCAAATCCATTTCCTTGTCTTCCCCTTCCCCTTTCTCCCCACCCATTCCCTCATCCAATCCTTCCTTCCCTTTTTAACTTCCCTTCTCTATCCCTTCCTTTTCCATTTCCTTTCTCTTCCCCTTACCCCTGCCCTCCAATTCCCCCTCCTCGCTACCTCTTCTCCCATTCTCTCCCTTGCACTTCCCCTCCCCATCCTTTCTCACTCCCCCTTTCCCCACTCTTCCCTTACTATCACCTCCCTTCCATTTCCCCCCTTTTTCCTCCCGCTACCCTTCCCACCTCTCCTCTCCCTTTCTCTTTCCTTCCCCTTACTCTCTCTTCCCTCCTTCCCCTCTCTCCCTATTCCTTTTCCCTGTCCTTTCCTTCCCTTCTCCCTTTCTATTATCATGCCTTTCCCTCTCCTTCCTATCATCCTCACCTTTCTCTGCATCCTGCCCTTCCCTTCCCTCTGCCCCCTTTGGGGATGGGAGGAAAAGCAAGGTATATAGGAAGAAGGAAAGAGAAGAGAAAAGAAAGAAGCGGGATGTAGTGGGGAAGCAGGGGGACGGGAAAGGGAAGGGTGAGGAAAAGTGAAGGGTAAGGGACGAGAAGGGAAGCAATGGGACCTAAAGGATGGTAGGGTGAGGGGGAGGGAAAGCAAGGAGAGGGAGTGGGGAATGGGGAAGGAGAGGTGCGCGGTGCTCAGAGTGACCCCTGACCTGCTATTAAGGTCAGAGCTCGCTCCACACGCTGTGCAGCTCCACCAGACTGTACCCGTGCCCTTTACCCCGCCCTCGCTGCTGCCGCGAGTTTGAGGCCCTCCACTACTCGCAGGCACCGTTCCTGCGCCTCATCCCTGGTGTCTAGTGGGTTTCCGTAAGTATTGTGTGCTTGTCTTTGTTTTGTGCTATTTTCTGTGCTTCTGTGCATTTTCCTCGTTCCTTAGCCGCTTTCCTTTTTTGTGCCGTCTGACCGCTTCCCGCCAATTTTTGGCTCTTCCAAGCCGTTCTTTCCTGCCGCTGCGCCCCAGTGGCCCGCCCCCCCTCACCCGCCCCATTCGCCCACCAATCCCGCCTCCCAGCTGCCTTCTTAATGGCAGCCGCTGCGCGGTGCTCAGAGTGACCCCTGACCTGCTATTAAGGTCAGAGCTCGCTCCACATGCCGCGCAGCTCCACCAGACTGTGCTCGTGACCTTTACCCCCACCCTCGCTGCTGCCGCGAGTTCGAGGCCCTCCACCACCCACAGGCACCCGCCTACGCCTCATCCCTGGTGTCTAGTGGGTTTCCTTAAGTATTGTGTGTTTTGTATCTGTCTTTGTTTTGTGCCATTTTCTGTGCTTCTGCGCATTTTCTGTGCTTTTTCCTAGTTCCTTAGCCTTTTTTTTTGTGCCTTCCGACCGCTTCCTGCCCGTTTCCGGCTCTTCCAAGCCGTTCCTTACCACTGATGTGTCCCTGCGGCCCCACCCCTCTTGCGCCCCCATTCGCCCAACGCTCCCGCCTCCCAGCTGCTCCTCCCTCCCACCTCCCATTCTTATTGGCGCCCGCTGCGCTGTACTCAGTGACCCCTGACCTGCTATTAAGGTCAGAGCTCGCTCCACACGCCGCGCAGCTCCACCAGACTGTGCCCGTGCCCTTTGCCCCGCCCTCGCTGCTGCCGCGAGTTCGAGGCCCTCCACCACCAGCAGGCACTCGCCTGCGCCTCATCCCTGGTGTCTAGTGGGCTTCCGTAAGTATTGTTTCTTTTTGTATCTGTCTTTGTTTTGTGCCATTTTCTGTGCTGTGCATTTTCTGTGCTTTTTCCGCGATCCTTAGCTGCTTTTCTTTTTTGTGCCTTTCCGACTGCTTCCTGCCCGTTTTCGGCTCTTCCAAGCCGTTCTTTCCTGACGCTGCATCCCTGCGGCCCGCCACCCTCACGCCCCCATTTGCCCACCGCTCCCAGCTGTTCCTCCCTCCCACCTCCCCTTCTTAATGCGGCCACATGCAGCGGGGGCGCCGCTGGCACGACAGAGGCAAGCCCGTCTGCGCCTGTTCGCGGCTAGATCAAGCCCAGTGCCAGACCCCCTGGCCCACGCGCTCCCCACGCGCTCCCCACGCCACCAGATGCTGCTACAGTGCCAATGAACTCCACGCCCTCAACTCAGGCCGTTCCACCGCCTGAGTCCCAAGCCAATGACAGCAACTCCACCACTCTGATCGACAACCTCGCCAACCTTGGTCTCAAATAACTGGTCACGACTCCCACCCACTCTGACGGCCACGCGCTCAAACCCGTCTTCTCCACCAGCAGCCACGTCATCTTCAACCATACCACCGAACTCCACTGGACCAGCCACCACTGCGTCCACTTCACCATCCAGAAACCCGCCACTCACGACAGCCCACAACAGATCCCCCGCCGCAGCCGGAACAAGATCTCAGAAGACCAGCTGATCTCCACACTCGCCCGGGCGCCGCCACCGAGCACCACCGACCCCTACACAGTCGCCCTCAACCTCAGACATTGGGTAGACGACTGCGCCAACACCCTCCCTCCGCTCAGGAAATCCTCCAACAACCGCACCACGGCCATCTGTTTCGCCGCTGACCTTCAGGCCTCCAAGCGGGAGTGCCGGAAAATCGAGAAGTGGCGCCACGAACAAACAGAGAGCTACCACGCCGCCAACAAAACAGCCATCCGCAAGCACCACCAGCTCATCTGGACCACCAAATGATCCTTCTACAAAGATCGCATCGACAATGCACATGACAGCAAAGAGCTCTTCAGCATCGTCAGAGAACTCACCAACCCCAGGTCATGCTCCATCGACCCCCCTCCTTCGCAAGACCTCTGCGAATCCTTGGCCACCTCTTTCCATCGCAAGATCACGGACATCCATGACAGCTTCAACTCCTCGCCCTCCACGACCACCGCGGCCACCACTAACCCCAACGCACCCAGCCACACCAACCTCTTGCTCTCCTGGACCCACATCAACGACGAGGACACCATCAAAACCATGAGCACCATCCACTCCGGATCACTTGCCCCCACCATGTCTTCAACAGAGTGAGCCCCATCATCGCCCCCTAACTCCGTATGATCATCAATAGCTCCTTCGAGAACGCCACCTTCCCAGAGAGCTGGAAGCACGAAGTCAGCGCCCTGCTAAAGAAACCCAAAGCGGACCCAGGAGACCTCAAGAATTTCTGGCCCATCTCCCTCCTTCCCTTCCTGGCGAAGGTCATCGAGAAGATCGTCAACGGCCAACTGACCCGCCCCCTGGAGGACAACAACACGCTGGACATCTCCCAATCTGGATTCCGTAGGAACCACAGCACTGAGGCCGCCCTCATCACTGCAACTGACGACATCAGGACCATGCTCGACAAAGGCGAAACCGCGGCCCTCATCCTCCTGGACCTCTCGGCCGCCTTTGACACAGTCTGTCACCACACCCTCTGCACTCGCCTCTACGATGCCGGGATCCGCCACAAGGCCCTCGACTGGATCACATACTTCCTCTCTGGCAGAACTCAGAGAGTCCGCGTCCCTCCCTTTCTGAAGCCACCAAGACCATCTGCGGCGTTCCCCAAGGATCCTCTCTC
Organism: Pleurodeles waltl; assembly: GCF_031143425.1. Taxonomy (NCBI): domain Eukaryota; kingdom Metazoa; phylum Chordata; class Amphibia; order Caudata; family Salamandridae; genus Pleurodeles; species Pleurodeles waltl. Next base: position 652,853,982 of record NC_090451.1, read on the forward strand.
AGCCCAACCCTTTTTAACATCTACATGGCACCACTCGCCAACATCGTCCGATCCCACAACCTCAACATCATCTTCTATGCAGACGACATCCAGCTGATCCTCTCACTCACCAGGGACCCCACCACCGCCAAAACCAATCTCCACGACGGACTGCATGCTATCGCCAACTAGATGGAGAAGAGCCGCCTCAAACTTAACTCAGACAAGACAGAGATCCTCATCCTCGGCTCCAACCACTCCGCATGGGACGACTCCTGGTGGCCAGCCACTCTAGGAACCGCACCAACGCTCACCACTCACGCGCACAATCTAGGTTTCATCCTAGACTCATCGCTCACCATGACCCAGCAAGTCAACGCCGTCTCATCTTCCTGCTTCAACACCCTCCGCATGCTTCCAAAGATCATCAGATGGATCCCCACCGAAACCAGAAGGACGGTCACCCACGCCCTCGTCAGCAGCAGACTGGACTACGGCAACGCGCTCTACGCGGGAACCATGGCCAGACTCCATAAGAAACAACGTATACAGAAAGCCTCTGCACGCCTCATCCTCAACATCCCACGCCGCAACCACATCTCAGCCCACCTCAGAGACCGACACTGGCTTCCCGTCAACAAGAGGATCATCTTCAAACTCCTCATCCTCGCCCACAAAGCTCTCAACAACGCGGGCCCTGCCTTCCTCAATAAGCGACTCACCTTCCACACTCCCATCCGCCAACTCCGCTCCGCCAACCGCGCCCTCGCCACCGTCCCACGCATACATTGAACTACAGCCGGCGGCAGATCCTTTTCCCACCTCGCTGCCAACACCTGCAACACCCTCCCCGCACACCTACGACAGACCCAGGACCTCCTGACCTTCAGGAAACGGCTCAAGACCAGGTTATTTGAGCAGTAGCAATCTCACCCCCCCCCCCCCCCCAAATAAGCGCCTTGAGACCCTAGCGGGTGAGTAGCACGCTTTACAAATGATTGATTGAAGGGAGGAGGAGGAAACGGAAGATGAGGGAAACGGAAGGGGCAGGTTGAGTAAGCAGGGGTGGGGACATGAAGGGAACTATGTATAGGGAAGCATGCGGGAAGAATGGGGCATGGGGAAACAAGGGGAAGGGAAAGATGGGGAAAGGGAAGGGTTAGGGATAGGAAGGGGAGGGGAGGGGGAGGAAAGGAAAGGTAGTGTGGGTAGGGAGAGGAAGTGAAGTGGAGGGAAAGGGGGTCAGGTGATGGGGAGGGGAAGGAAGACAATGGAGAGGAAGGGGAAGAGAACGGAATAGGAAAGGTGGGAAGGGAAACAATGGGAATGGAAGTAGGAAGGAAAGGAAGGTATGGTGAGGGGGAAGGGAAGGAGAGAAGGGAATGGGAAGGGAGGAGGATGGAGAGGAAGGGGGAGGAGTAGGGGAAAGAGGGGAAGAAAAAAGAAGGGAAGGTGAGGGAAACGGAAGGGGACAAGGTGAGGAAGCAAGGGGGTGGGGAGCTGAAGGGAAATAAGCATAGGGAAGGAAAGAGAAGAGTGGGGAAGAGGAGGGGGTTATGGGGAGACAAAGGGAGAGGAAGGATGGGGAAAGAAAAGGGGAAGGGTAGTAAGGGAAGTGGGAAGGGAGTGGAAGTAAAGGGGAGAGGGGAACGGGGTGAGGGGATGGGAGGGGAAGGATGGGAAAGAAAAGGGGAAGGTAGAAAGGGAAGTTGGAAGGGAGTGGAAGTGAAGGGGGAGGGGAACGGGGCGAGGGGATGGGAGGGAAAGGATGGGGAAAGAAAAGGGGAAGGTAGTAAGGGAAGTGGGAAGGAGGGGTAGTGAAGGGGAAAGGGAGGGAGAGGGGAATGGAGTGAGGGGATGGGGAGGTTGAGAGGAAGGGATGCAATGGAGAGGAAGGGAGATGGAGGCAATGGAGAGGAAGAGAACAGAAGGAGAAAGGAGGTCAGAAGGGAAAGGAACTAAAGGGAAAGGAAGGGTAAAGGGGGAGGGGATGGGAATAGGGAAGTGGAATGAAGGGTAAGGGAAGGGTAAGGGCAGGGGAAGAGAGAGGGAAGATGAAGGGAGGGGGAGGAAGGGGTGGAAATGGTGAACAGGCAAGGGGCAGGGAGGTGATGGGACAGACGTATAGGGAAGCGAAGGGTGAGAGGAAGGAAGAATAGGGAAAAAGAGAAAGATGAGGGGAAGGGTTAGGGGAGGGAAGGAGACTGGAAAAGGAGGGCTGTGGTGGGGAGACAAGGGGCAGTAATGGGAAGGTGAGGGTTAGGGCAGAAAGGGAAGTGTGAGGGGGAAGGGAAGGGGAAGGGAAGGGATGAAGGGGATAGAGAGGGGAAGGCGGTCAGGTAATGGGAAGAGTAAGAAAGACAGGTGAGGTGAAGTAAGGAGAGGAAGGGGAGGGAGAGCGGAAGAGAACGGAATACGAAAGGTAGGAAGGGAAAGTAGAGAGAAGGGATAGGAAGGGGAGGGAGATAGGAAGGGTGGGCGAGGGGGTTAGGCAGGAGAGTGGGAGTGAAGTTAAAGCAAGGAAAGACGAGAGGAGGGGTGAGGAGGCAAGGGGTATGTAGGTGAGATGAAAATAACGTGAAGGGAAGGGAAGGTGAGGGGAAGGGCTGGTAAGGGCAGAGTGCAGGATGGGACAGGAAGGGATTGGATGTGGAAGGAGAGGAAGGGAAAGGGAATGGGGAAAACAGAAGGGGGAGGGAAGGGTGATAGGAACTGAAAGGAAAGAAATGGAAGGAAAGCAGTGGGGAAGAGGAGGGCTGTGGTGGGGAGACAAGGGGGAGGGAAAGGGAAGGAGAGAAGGGGGAAAGGTGAGGGGACATGGAAGGGAAAGGAGGGGACTGGGAGAGCCAGAGGGAGGTGGAAGTCAACAGAAGGGGTGGGAAGGGAAGAGGAAGGAAAGAGAAGGGAATGGAAAGGAAGAAGGGAAAGGGGAGGAAGGAGTGAAAAGAGCAGAAGAGATGGAAAGGGTGAGGGGGAGGAGGGGAGTGAAGAAGAGGGGACGGGAAGGAAGGGGTGGGGAAAGATGAGGGGTAAGCTGAGGGGTTGGGAAGGTAGGGAAAGAGGATGGGTGGGGAAGTGGAAGCATGGGGGAAATGATAGGGTGAGGGAAATGGAAGGGATGGGAAGGGAAGGGAAAGGAAGGATAAGTGAAGGGAGAAGGGGGGCTATGGGGGAGAGGGAGCAGAGGTTTGGAAACAGATGGGAAGGGAAGAGAAGAAGATAGAAGGGGAGGATGAAGAGTGGGAGGGAATGGAAGTAGTGGGACGGTGAGGGGAGATCGGGGATGGGGCCAGAATGGTTTTGGAAGGGAAGGGCGGGAAAGGATAAGGGAATGAAGGGGGATGAAATAAGAGGTTAAGATAGAAGAGGTAAGAAAAAAAGTAATGGGGGAATGAAAATGGAAAGAAAGGGGGAGAAGGAGATAGGAATATAAGGCATCGAAGGTAAAAAGGGAAAGGGAATGGAAAGTAAGTGGAAAGGGACTAGAAAAGGGAAGAGAGGCAGGGAAATTGATCGGAAGGGAAGTTTCAAGCCAGTATCAAGTCAGTTGCAAGCCAGTTTCAAGTTTAGTTTCAGTTCGCTTTTCGCTTGGTTTATATACTCAAATCGTGCCCTTAGACCCACTCCTTCCCTTCCGTTTTGGAGCCTGATAGGCTCCTGCGGCTTCGGGCTCTCACTGGCCTCCGCTCCGGAGCCAGCAGTGATCCTCCCTTTCCGGTGCCCTCGCGCGCAGTGCTGCAGCTGCCTGGAGACCGGGTTTTTATACAAAGGACGCGTCACAATGGAGACTTTTCAACCTGTCATCACACGTCACCGGTCTATGGGTGATGCCATGTGTTTCATTTTAACGGGGGAGCGGGCAATGTAAGGGCGTAACCCTATTTTCGATAAATCCATCTGTTTAGTCTCAGAAAAACCTGGGATGAGCATAAGAGACGGTCCCGTCCTCCCCGACATTATGCCCCCCTCAGTGGCCTCCTCTTGTCTCTGCTGCGGCGGAGCACCCCCCCTCCCCCCCCCTCTGCACGTAGCCTGGACCTAGTGACGTCACACTGGAGGTCCTGTCATAAGTGTTCTAGTCAGAGAATTCGGTCTCTGGTGCTGCTGAGAGGGCGCGGGGCGGCGCGGGTGTTTTATATTAATTTAAAATGTGGAGTTTTCTCAGACTTTGTTTAAAAGAAATGATATTTTGAACATTAGGCGCATTGCCGTGCTCTAGGCGCGCAACGACCACTGGGTTAATAGGCCTTCAGTTCTCCTCAGCTCCCATGGGCTGGACTCGCCTGGCAGGGCTACAAGGCCTACCTCGTCCGCAGTGTCTCTTCCACAGCTACTGTGCTGTTTTGTACTTAGATGAGGAGAGGACTGCCCGAGATGGTCGTAGATAGGGAAATGTTAACGGATGGGCCCCGTAATCAGCCGAGTGACTGGGGAGAAAGAAGGGGAAAAATAGAAACAAGGAGATGACAGAAAAAATATGATGCTGGGTGAGCAAAGTAAGCAAAAGAGAAACAGTTGAAAAAAAAACGAAGAGACAAACTAGAAGAGAGAGCTGGACACTAATGGAGGGACAATCGTTTGGGAATGGGAATTGGTAGTTACAATGAAAGAAAAACAAAGATTGGGGAATCATAAAAACAGAAAGGGTGCCAAGCACTGTAGAGGGAATTCAGTGATACAAGCATAGATGGGGGATAGACAATGGGGAGGGATGCAGTCACACTCAACAGGGTACTGGGGAAGATGTGGACTGAGGGACACTGACAGGGAGATAGAACAAACGAACAAATGTAACATGAAATGTGGAAAACATCTCACAGAGAGATGAGAATACGAAGAGTTTTACATAGAGACAATAATATACAATGGGTGGATGCTGTGGGGTCATGTGGACAGACCTCAGCAGAGAGGAGATGGGTAGAGGTTTGGGGAGTCAGATGAAGCAAGACCTCATTCGAGAATCAAGGGGATGGGCATGGTTGGATTGGGATCACAATTTGGTGCAGTCACGCCCCCAAAAATGGCCCCCATTCCCAAATCGTTAATATATATTTTTCAGTTTTATATAGCGAGAACTCGCCCCAAAGGCACTTAAGCAATTACCATGAGCAGCAGCTACATTGCATAAGACCACATTCATTTTTATTTTAGATACAGAGATTACGTGATTTGACGTTGAACTGACGCCAGAACTCTTAATGTACTTCCCCAGTTACAGCATCAGTATCTCTGAGAACATAACACTAAATCCCAAGTTTATTTCCGCTGAGAAAGGTGACTTCACAGCGAGGCCTATGCAAACACTCCCCCACCCCTCCACCAAGGCCTAAAAGACTGGGACTGTTAAAGCAGAAATCTCGGCTATATTTTAGTCATAGCAGACTAGATAGCGGATTTCATGCATGAGGTCGATGAACCAAACCGAATCTGTTTTAAAGAAAACATCATAGGAAACGTCAGACAACAAATCAGCTACCAAGCAATTCACTATACATCATAAGACCAATGCGACCATTAAAAAACACAGTTTATCATGAAATTAAAATATTGATTTCTCTATAATAACAATGCTAAAGTCACAAATATTATTCTCAAGTTCAATTGATACATGTAAAGAAACAATAATGTCCGATTTAATTGACGAATGAAACACGGCTTGATTATTACCACAAATATGATAATCTTAATAGCGAAAATACAAATCAACAATAAAATCTGAGCAAGAGAAATTGAATACATTGAAATCAACAAATAGAATAATCAATAACCATTAACAAGAGGGAAGAAAATACCTCACTGATCACTAATTAGCATGAACTTGTTGGGCTTCATGTAAAAGATTTAGCAACACAAATTTAGAAAACATCTAGCTATGGCGCTATCAAAAAATATCCAGCATTATTAAAAAATAGCAGTTGGTACCTGAAAAACAAAGGACAAATACATACATATTTATACATTTACCTATCCTTAACGTAGTCAGCAATCAGATTATAGCTTCATCAGGGGAACCACAACATCAGCAACGGAACAGGAACAAGGTAGCGGAGAATGGTTTAGAGTTTGGTCTATAGGATTACTAAACCATCAAGACATTAGTTCAGTATTTGAACAGACATAGTAAACTCAGAAAAATAATAAAACACCAGAATTTCAGTAGACTAACTGGCAAAGCATAAAGTAAGGTCTCTGGAAAGAAATCACTCTCGCTCTAAAGCAGAATGAACAAAGAATGAATACCTAAGGTCTGAATCTCAACATTAAATTAAACTTGCTAAACCATTCTAATTGGACAAAACTATCAACCGAGAGAGGGATGAACAATTACTTTCATAAACGTTATACAAATTGTACAAAATGTTAGCATCCACTACACCTATTGGTTTGTACACTTCTGACAAAACTAATACTAATACAAAATGTATCTTGCATGCTTCCTTCTCTGGCTGCAACTTTTGACCCATTGTTTGGCAACTTCTGAATACACTGTTGCTGGACAGTGATAACAAGAACGTAGAAACATTTCTTCCGTAGCTTTTCCCTTGGAAAGAACACACGAGTTAGAAACACAACTACAGGCAATACGTGAAAGCAATGAATGGAGTCTGTTCAAGCAACGGACGTGAGAATACACAAATGTATCTTTTACAAGAACATCAAGAAATGAGATAAACATGTACTGTGGCCTTGTCTGTCTGAGGCCCAGCAGAGAACAAGAAAATGCTCGCATTATTTCAGAAATTAAGTTCTACAAAAACATTTTAACTCTTGGCATCATATTTAGTATTTCACAGTTAGTTGTCATGTAGGCCTCACGTTAGCTGGTGGCCAATTTAAGAAACCACATTCCATATCATAATATATAAAATACAACATGTAATATTCTATATATTGAAATATAAGCATGACTACATGTAGGAAAATATCAATACAGAAACTACGCTCTCTCAGGACTGAGTTGACAACACCTGGCCGCTGGCAAGTCTACTTTTGTTACTCATTTCTACCCCAGCTCACTAGAGTCTCAGGGTATGACCTGGCAGGGGAGGGGTCAAGAAAAACACAGGGCTGTTGCTGCTGCTACTCCAGGGGGGCTTAGGTAAGAATGGCCCCTCTGTGGGGCCCCTGCATATTCCCACTCTCCCTATGCCCACCATGGCCTGAAAGTGTTAGCCCAGCAGGGAAACTGCTTCTGGGCTGGGCCAGCTACAGGAGGCAGAGGGGCAAGGTGAGAATGCCCCAAGGGCCAGAACAACACCTGCACCCCACCTCAGTTTGAAAGCATGGCAGGGGAGAGTCCATGATACTGGTGAAACATTATAGTGGTTTGGTGGGGACTGGGGAAGACATTAAGTCTCTGTAGTCTGGTTTACAGAAGCCCTACAAAACCAGCCCACAGGTGGCCCTGAGGCACCAGCCCATCAGCCAATGCCCGAATGCCTGCCTTCAAAGTCTGACCCTGGGGATGGGTAGAGGCTGGGGAGCAGTTGTGAACTGACCTTGGCAGAGAGTCAAGGGTATGGATAGAGGCTGGGGAGTCAGATGAAGTGAGTCCTCAGATGAGTAACGTGAATGGGTGGACGCTGGGCAGTCAGATGAAGGGAGACCTTGGCGGAGAGTCAAGGAGCTGGGTAGAGGCTGTGGAGTCAGATGAAGGAAGATCTCGGCGGAGAGACAAGGTGGTGGGTCGAGGATGGGGAGTCTGATGGAGTGAGACCTTGGTCGAGAGTCAAGGGGAGGGGTAGAGGCTGGGGAGTCAAATGTAGGAAGAGCTCAGCTGGGAGTCAAGGGGGTAGGTAGAGGCTGGGGAATAAGTTAAAGTGAGACATCAGCAGAGAGTCATGAGGGTGAGTGGAGGCTGGGGAGTCAGACGAAGCGAGACCTCGGTCAAGAGTGTGTCCGTGACTAGCCTTATATTCTTTTAAGTTATTTTAATAAGGTGTCACATATAGGGTATGTCATCAATTATCCTCACAGGTCTACTCGGACCTTTGGACCCAGACAGGAGTAAGAGAACATCCTAACAGTCAATATTAAACAACATTAAGTCAATAAACATCAATATTTATTTTGGAGTCAGTAATTGTTACGCACCATGAACAATGTGGCCATGCATCACCACATCAGTTTTGTAAAGTTCAAACATGTATTGCCCTTTTCGATTAACAATGCTAAGTTCACGTAGATCATGTGCAAGATCAAATGATAGATGTACAGAAATATCACAGCTGGACCAAAACGTCTGAAAAATCTTAATTTAACTAAAGCATTTATCATCAAACACTCAAGAACTACGATGCAGAATAACAAGATCAAATGGGAAATAGAAATAGAATATATTTAGTTATTGCAGATGCATTTGTCACAATTGATTTATTTAACAGTCAAATTTAGATTTGGCATCCCTGTCTATCACTCTAATTTGATAAGAATGTTTGGGCTTCGTGCAAAAAAATAAAAAAAGACTAAAATACATTTGGAAAACATCTGACTATGTCACTGACCAAAAAGCTGTTGGATTTTCTAAAAAAGAGAAAAATAGAAAAACCTGCAAGAAAGACAAATGCACATTTGTTATACCTCTCCTAAATTGAACAGCAGGCAGTGACGTCTTCATCAGTAGAGCAACTGGTCTTCTTCATTGGGCAATGGCATGAATGAGAAACAGTTCAGTAAAGTTTGGCCTTATTGTATCTGAACTGACATAAATAGAAAGCTAAAGGACAAAAACACATCATTTCACTAGCTTAGAAAGAAAGAATCTGAACTTACATCATCTACACTTTGCTATATTAAAATCCTAGAAAGTAACTAGCTAAGCTTCTATTGGACAAGACTATGGGGTGGTTTAGTGCACAACCAATAAACTTTGATTTACGCTCCAAAAGTATCTCTTCTCATTCTTTGCACCAAGGATTGGTTAATCTTTTCTCGCATCTAGTCACCAGTTTCCGCCATTGAATACAATTGTTACAGGTTACGAGACATCAACATTGAGCACTGAAGCCCATTGTTTAGCTTGTGAGTATTATCTCAGGAAGAACAAATGCAACAAGCAAGGAACATAATTTTTCCACAGTTTGCAAGTCATACAGGATGTTGAATAACTAACATTTAAACATTTCAGAACATTTGACTTTTTGTAAGGTCAGCAAACAAGTGAACAAATGAACATTGAGTGTCTAGAAAATGCTGAGACACAGGCCTTTAGAAAATGCTAAACACAGGCCTCTCACTAATGCTAACATACAACTAAAATAAAACATCTAATAATCATTTCAAACTTATTAATTCATTAATAATGCATTTTCTCTCGTGTATATAATTATGAATAACAAAATATTTTTACATTAGACATTATTATTTCTTAATAATGTACATTGTTTATGCTGTCCGCCATGTCCACCAGCTACTGGCACATATTTATTTCTAACACACGTTTTTCAGTTAGACTTCTAAACACGTTACATTCATTAATTTACACTTTAGTACTTCAATTTCATTAATAAAACTTGCTCTTTAACAATACCTCCTCTTACGAATATATGTGTCATCACAAAATATACTTATTAATATTTGTGAGACAGTTCAAAACTTAGTTTGTCTAAAATATCTGTTTTTTCTCAGTTTCCTACAGTTTTCGTATTTTTTCAAATCATGAAAGTATCTTCTTCTTATTTTTTCCATTTTAATTTGTTTCCTCCTCTGTTCATTTTTCATCCTTTGTCTTTGTATGGCTTTATACAGTTTGTAAAATCCGATAATACATCTTACACATACAACCACAATTAGTAATGCTTTCAGTATTGTTCCCACAACACCCTAAGATTACCCAGCCATTTTTTCACCTCAGTAAAACTATTTCCTGTACCCCTGGCTCTTTCAAATCTTTTAAGTCAGAATTTGAATCTGTCAGGTTCTTAATAAAATTTCTAATTCCTTTACTATTGTCAGGGATCTACGTGCAACAATGTTTTGCTTTAAGCATCTGACAGACTCTGCCTTCCTTTGCTAAAAGAATGTCTAACACGAGCCTGTTCTTAAGAACCATTAAGCGGACTTTTTGCATTTCAGTATCCATTAAAATTGTGGCTCCAGAAAAATCTGTCAGCGTGTTATCTACAATAGTAGACAGCTTTCTGATGTTCATATCATTCAGAACAACTCCTTTAAAAGGAATGATTGCTCCAAATATATCCCTAATTATTTAAGAATAACGTGCCCTTTTTGATCTTGGTCTTTGCAATTCATGTGTGTTATGTGTGTCATCTATATTGTCAATCTGATTATTCATTAGAAAGACCACTTCCAGGTAACAAGTCCCATACCACCCAGTTGGGAGATGATAATAAGCACTTTTTCTACAGATGTAATATACCCCAGGAATCGCAAGATCTTGTCCATTTAACATTAAATCCCATGTGGTCTTAAAAAGAAATTCATGTCTGCATTCACTTGTTCCCACAAACTTATTATCAGTTCTGGATTGTGAGCTGTAAATACAAAGTTTTCCTTCATGTTGAAGATCTAAAGCAAGCTTCCCTTGTGTGTTATTCTCACTACATGCATGATCATTTCTAAAGGTTCTCTTCACTAGCTCTTTCTCTATTTTCTCCTTCATGCCCTTTCTCCTGTCATCAGTTTGATCTAGAAAAGTTTTCTCCACTGGTGAAAGTATGCATGTTAAAATATTTCTTTGAGCATAAACTGTATAAAATGATAGTGTAGGCTCAAGGAAATCCCCCAACAATGTCAATGATTCTATCTTTAGCAATGCTACTGAAGTGTTGAATAATTGGAACAGAAGAAAAGAACACATCATAATTAGAAAATAAATACTGTATGTATTCTTGATTATAGAATCTTATTATTAAAAGACTGCAACCAATTCCAAACATTAGTGGTAAGCTGTGATAAGTAATTCCTTCTTGCACTGATGAAGCAATTTGCGTACAAACATAACAATCTCTCAAATCCATTGTGTTAACATTCATACAACAAGCGATAGAAAACATTAGAAGAAAGATCTCCTTATGAGTTATCTAAGTGTAAATATTTCTCATCCCTATTAATCTTTTCTAATTTAGAAAGTGTAGTAGTCTGGAGAGGGTGTATAAATAGTTTCAGCTTTGTCAGAAACACTCATACTTACTATTTATAACCGACTTACTAACACACATACAATTCCCAAACTAACACACATACATTTACAACACTCACTATTTCTTTTGCAATTGCGGTTTTAATACATGGTCTGTAAAGAATAAGAAAGTAGAAAAAAAAGAAAATAGATTTAACTGTGCAGCCAAAAATCAAATATAATCTTCAGTCTTCTTTGCAGTTATTTACAGCAGCTTTCAGGCTTCACTAGAACTTGTCAAAAATCGGCTTAGCAGCTTTGTCAAAATCAGTTTTTCAAAGTCTCTTTCAGTAGATCATAGTCTGTTGATCACTAACTATTACTTATAGTGTGTAATGTCTCTCTTGTTCAGTTGGAATGTGATTTTAAAACTATGTTCGAATGTGAATTCAAGTTCCAAAATGTTGAACTGGATTCTCACGGTCAAAACAAAAGGACATAAACTCCCTTTGCCACTCCTCTGTTCAAGGTACACCCATTCAGGGCCTGAGTATCTTCGACTTGCAACTCTTTATCTTTTCGATCTCTGATTTGCACTTATTTCTCCTTCACTCAAATCTTCATCTGCTCCTGCTGTTTTTTCTGGCACTTCATTTATAGTGGATAGCACCTCAGGAACCCTTTCATTTATTTGCAGTGTTGGACACTTGTCTCCTTTCACAGCTTTTCTAGACAGTGTTGTTTGCAAAACTGCAACTTCTTGGTTCAGCAGGACTTTGACTTGATGTGACTGCACCATTAGCCACTTCAGGAGGAGTCAAATCTGTATGACTTTGATTTAACTCAACTCCACTCTCAGCTAATTCAGGAAACGTGATTTGTTTCAACTGATTTTCCCAATTGTCTGCTTCTGGGAGAGTTCTTTGATTCAGACTTGACTCTCCTGCTACATCTACTCTTGGTTCTGCTGATGCTGATTGAAGAATGTCAGGATCCTTAATTTCATCTCTCAGAGGTGTACCTGGATCTTCACAGTCTGCACTGTCTCTGTTTCTTTCTCTGCTTCTACAGTCTCTTTTTCTGCTTCTTGAGACTGAACAAGTTTTGTTGGAACTCTCAACAATGCTGGATTTTCTTCATCATCCAAAGAATATGGCACTTTTCGATTGTGGCTGGCATGGATCCAGTTGGGAATGCCAGCACACTTCAGAGCAGTCGTAGTCACCAACACAATTTGGAAAGGACACTTCCACCTAGGTTCCAGACAAGTCTTCCCCACATGATTCTTGATCACCACCTAGTCACCAGCGCGGAGACTGTGTGACTGGTCTTGGGATGGTGTCATGGCTGTACCTTCCACCTGGTGAGAAAAAGAGTGAACCACATCAGCTAGACCCTTCCAGCACCATGTCATCTGTTATGTTTACAAGAGTGTTTGCGGGACAAGCAGGAAATCTCATTGCTCTGCCCATTAGGATCTCATGAGGAGAGAGCCCATTCTTTCTATCAGATGTATTTCATATGCTCATCGGAACCAAAGGCAAAGCATCAGGCCATTTCAGACTAGTAAGAGGCACACAGTTTTGCAAGTCAAGCCTTCAGAGTACCATTCATTTGCTCTATTAATCCAGAAGCTTCAGGGCAATAGCTACATTGCAACTTCTGCTCAATGTTTAAGGCTGATCAAAGTAATTTTATCACCTCGTTATTCGAGTGCCTTCCTCTATCTAATTCTAAAGAGATCGTGAATCCAAATTTGGGTATCAACTCTCTAAGGAACAATTTTGCTACTGTGAGGCTATCATTTCATTGTTTAATGTAGGCTTCAATCCTATGACTAAAAATGCAAACAATCACCAACATGTATTTCAAACCACCACACACAGGCAATTACATTGAATCAATTTGCATTCTGTTGAATTGACCACCTGCTCTTCCAATGTGACTCAAATTAACAACTGTTCTTTTTTCCCCAGGTTAATTTGCTGACATGTATGCATCTGCGACAAATTGCTTCAGCAACCTGTCTAAACTTGCTTGGATTAAACCAGGATTGCTTAAATGTGCAAATCATTGCATCCCTACCAATGTGTGCTTGACCATGATAGTACCTTGCATTTGAGTCAGTAGAAAGTTTGGCCAAACCACTTGCCCTTCATTGGAAACCCATATTTCATCTTTTCTTTTTGAATGCATCCCAATGTTATCTAGCTTTTCTTTTCATGATCTGGAACTTCATCCTGAAGTCTCTTTATTTCCTCCAAGGTATCCATAACTGTTAACATTTTAACTTTGACTTGTTTCATCAACATTTGTTTCTCCAGCATTTTCCCATTCCTCATTAAATGTAACACAATTCAATGCACAAAAATGAGCAACCTGATCAGTACAGGAATTTCCCATGGAGATAAAATCACTCGACCTTCGGTCAGCACTGCACTTAACCACAGTTATTCTTTAAAGTAATTGTAGGGTTTGCAAAAATCATGAATTCTATCCCCATTTCTGATTGGTGAGTTAGAAGAGGCCATAAAACCACTCTGGGACCACAACTGCCAAAGTCTTGTACAACACCAAATCCATAATGGCTGTATGTAAAAATTGTAACTTTAAGCTGTGCAGAAATACAGATTGCTATAGTAAGAGCCATCAATTCAGCCACTTGTGCAGAAAATACTTTTTGAAGCCATGAAGCTTTGAGTATACCAGATATTGTGCACACAGCATATCTAGATTTCAATGTTCCAGCATTACCTCTTAGAGAGGAACCAACAACAAAAATTATTTGATCATTTTTCTCTAACTGTATCCTGAATATCAGGTCTGGGTTTTGTGCACAATTCAGTAACTTCCAGAGAGTCAGGCTCAACTTCTTTTAGTTTCTCATCGTCAACACTTTCCACTGGGAGCAAGGTTGCCTGGTTAAGCAAAGTGCACATCTTCAAGGTGATGTTCGATGAGCCTAAAACCAACAATTTATATTTTGTCAATCTGGCATTTGTCAAGTACTGGGTCTTGGTTCTGGTAAGTAAAAACTCTACAGAGTAAGGGACCAGAACAGTTAAAGTTTGTACCATCACACTACTCTAACACTGAGTAAGACTAACACCAACCGCTGCCACAATTTTTAAACAATCGGGCAAAGCTGCTGCAACTGGATCCAGGTTAGCAGAAAAATATGCTACAGGGCGGTTTATGCTACCATGTCCCTGTGTCAAAACAGAAAGAGTACAGCAATCACACTCATGACAAAACAACAACAATGGTTTTGTGTAGTCAGGCATTACCAAAGCTGGTCCTCTGCACAGATTCTCAGTTCAGTAAAAGCTTTCATACGAGCTCCATCAAAGGGATCTGGGTCAGTAATATATTTTGTGGGTCAGTCTCAGAAATGGCTTTGAAATAATAGAAAAATTGGGAATCCAATGGCTCCAGCAGCTCATTCCCAGAAACATCCTGACAACTCCTTGAGTAATGGGAGGATTAATTTGCAAAATAGCTGTAACCCCTTCTTTGCACACTTACATTCCACCCTTTTCTATTTGATGTCCCAAGTATTTCACTTCTTTCTGACAGTATTGCAATTCCACTGGGGACACTTTATGTCCATTTTCACCCAAATGAATCAATACGAAATATTGCCTGCGCCCTTCCTGCGTCTTTGAAGCAACCAAAAGATCATCAATGTATTTAACTAATGTTGATTGAAAAGGCATTTTCAATAATTCCAAATTCTTTTTTAACACTTGATTGAATATTGACGGAGACTCTGAAAATCCTTGTGGGATCCTACACTAGGAATACACACAATTACAGAATTTGAAACAGAAAAGAAATTGGTTATCCTCAGGTAGAGGCACTGAGAAAAATGCTTGTGATAAGTCCGCCACCATGAACCATTCTGCATCATATGGGATTTAGAACAAAATCACTGCTGGATTGGGTACCACTGGACAACATTTGACCACTATACCATTATTTTTTCTCAAATCCGGAACAATCCGAAATTTTCCACTCGGTTTTCGCAAGCCAATAATAGCAGAATTACATGTTGCTCAGCATGTCTTTCAGAACTCACTGTTTTACAAAATCTGCAATTACAGGAGTAACTCCTTCAATTACATCTGGTGCCATATGATACAGTAGAGTTTGCAGAAAAAAACTGCATTAGGTTTAACTGTACCTTTAACTGGTTCAACTCCTTTGATTAGACCAATGTCTTTCCCAGAAAGATCCCAAACTTTTAAAGTAACTGTACCTTGTAGGCCAGTTGGCAAGTCTTGTACTGTAAGGGCAGGATAAACAGTAATCAGTGGAAATTCTTCATACCGGTAATCAAACATCTTGTTTTGCACAGCAGGTCTATTCTCAATAAAGAAACTGGACTTGAATCACAGACTACAAATTTGTACAAGCATTGAAAATCACCAATTTTTACCAGGAATGGGTTTAGTAATCGGGTTTGGCAGGAATTGATTTCTAACTCCTACAATCTGCACAGCTGTTTCCAGAAAGTGGCACATAAGGAACATCTGCAGTTCTCACTGCGGGGTGTGTAGCTCCTGTATCAACTAAAAATAAGACTTGATGACCCATGACTTTTCCATTTACATAAGGACACCTTTGATCCACTTCCAATGAAGCTGCTAACACACATTCTTCCTCTTCCGAACTCTCACTCACAATTTCATCACTCATTTCATCCTCACTGTGTACAGTGAATTGTTGAACCATCTGATTATTTTGACTTAATTTCGGACCTGTGTTCTGTTGAGGAAGCATCACCTGCTGCTGTGCCATTGGAGCTTGAGGTATCTGCATTTGTTGCAGTGGCATTATTTGCATCTGTGGCTGCATTTGCTGTAACTGTGGCGCCTGAAAACGTGGCACCTGCATTTATTGCATCTGTTGGGGACTTTACATTTGCTGAGGAATCTGCATTTGATTATTCATATTCTAGACAGTTAAATTAATTCTCTTTCCTCTCAAATTTGGGAAAAGATTGTTTTCATTCGTTTGTGCAACACCTTCGTGCACCATCATTAGACACTCCTGTTTCCAATGCCCCTGCAGTGATGGCAAGGTAACATCTTTTTCATTGTCTGCATATCACCTGAATTAACATTAATATTCAAATTGATACTGACAACACCACGATTTCCATTTCCACCACCACCACGTCCTCTCCTCTTGCCTGTCCCTGATTCTGAAACACCTGCTTGTTTCCTTGTTGTGGAAAAATTCCCTGTATTCCTGATTGTGCTGCTTGTGCTGCTTTAATCTGCATGACCATTGCCTTCTCTTTCAATTTTTTCGAATTCATTTGAATCTCGTCACTACAATATTTAGCAAACTGTAATACTTCATCAATCGGTTTTGCTTGCCAGCAAACCACATGACTGTTAATCATTTGGCCAATGTCAAGTTTCAATCCCTCAATAAATCTGAATACAAAATGAATCATGTCTTTAGGTTCAATTGTTTCTGTGCCACTATAATGTTTAAATGCCCGCAACAACCTCTCATAAGACACATGTATCGATTCTATTGCTTCCTGTGCCGTCCTATCAATTCTCTGCCAATCAATACTTTTAAGGGAAATTTTCTTTTTCAAAATTTCAATCACTTTGTAATAGTTTTTCATTACATCAGGAGATGGTGTACCTGTAAATAGATCTCGTGGAGGCTCTCTTCTTGGCCAGTCAACACTTCTTTTGCATGCAACCCACAAATCATGTGGAAATACTATTTATGACAAGGTATTTATATCTTCCCACAGGTTTTTTGCGAGTTTCACAAACCTCTCTGTCTGCTGGTATCATTCCACCAGTTTCTCTCAATTTCGAGTAATCATTTGTAAATGACAAAATATCACTCCTGCTCGAAGGGACATGAACATAATTCCCTCCAGGAATTTCTCTTATTGATAATATCTTTACTGGATTATCAGTCTGCTGTGTATCAGTAGACTTCAAATTTGCAGAATCTCTTTTCTTCTGATCTTTTTTCTTTACCCACCTGCCTTCCCATTTATCTAATTCTCCCCATGTTTGAATACTTTTGATTAATTCTCTAATGTGAATTTTGTTCCAGGTGTTCTCATGTTCTCAATGTCTTTTGAATCAAATTCTAATCTGTAACTTCTTTTCAGTGGTTTTGATTTGTCAATTTCTACTTTATATTTCTCTGCAAGTTCTAATATTTTCTGATGTCCCAATCCTGCTCTGTTTGTAAAATCTTTACACATGAAGCGTAACTCATTTTCATTATATGATTACATTTTTGTTAACTCAAGTGTTCCCTCAATCATTTCTTTTAACCCCTTCGCTGCCAGGCCTTTTCCCCCTCCTGTGCCAGGCCTTTTTTTGCCTATTTGGGGCAGTTCGCGCTTAGGCCCTCATAACTTTTTGTCCACATAAGCTAACCAAGCCAAATTTGCGTCCTTTTTTTCCAACATCCTAGGGATTCTAGAGGTACCCAGACTTTGTGGGTTCCCTTGAAGGAGGCCAAGAAATTGGCCAAAATACAGTGAAAATTTCGTTTTTTTCAAAAAAATTGGAAAAAGTGGCTGCAGAAGAAGGCTTGTGGATTTCCCCCTGAAAATGGCATCAACAAAGGGTTTGCAGTGCTAAACTCAGCAGCTTCGTAGATTTCAGGAACAGGCAGACTTGAATCAGAAAACCCAATTTTTCAACACAATTTTGGCATTTTACTGGGGCATACCCCATTTTTGCAATTTTTTGTGCTTTCAGCCTCCTTCCAGTCAGTGACAGGAATGGGCATGAAACCAATGCTGGATCCCAGAAACCTAACCATTTCTGAAAAGTAGACAAAATTCTGAATTCAGCAAGGGGTCATTTGTGTAGAACCTACAAGGGTTTCCTACAGAAAATAACAGCTGAAAAAGAAAAATATTGAAATTGAGGTGAAAAAACCATCAATTTTTCTCTACGTTTTACTCTGTAATTTTTCCCTGCAATGTCAGATTATGGAAAGCAATATACCGTTACGTCTGCTGGACTCCTCTGGTTGCGGGGATATATAGGGCTTGTAGGTTCATCAAGAACCCGAGGAACCCAGAGCCAGTAAATGAGCTGCACCCTGCAGTGCGTTTTCATTTTATACCGGGTATACAGCAATTCATTTGCTGAAATATAAAGAGTAAAAAATTGCTATCAAGAAAACCTTTACATTTCCAAAAAGGGCACAAGATAAGGTGCTGAGGAGCAGTGGTTATTTGCACATCTCTGAATTCCGGGGTGACCATGCTAGCATGTGAATTATAGGGAATTTCTCAAATAGATGTCTTTTTTACACACTCTCCTATATTTGGAGGAAAAAATGTAGAGAAAGACAAGGGGCAATAGCACTTGTTTTGCTAATCTATGTTCCCCCAAGTCTCCCGATAAAAATGATACCTCACGTGTGTTCGTAGGGCTAGCGCCCGCTGACAGGAAACGCCCCAAAACGCAACGTGGACACATCCCATTTTTTTTTAAAGAAAACAGAGGTGTTTTTTGCGAAGTGCCTACCTGTAGATTTTGGCCTCTAGCTCAGCCGGCACCTAGGGAAACCTACCAAACCTGTGCATTTCTGAAAACTAGAGACCTAGGGGAATCCAAGATGGGTTGACTTGCGGGGCTCGGACCAGGTTCTGTTACCCAGAATCCTTTGCAAACCTCAAAATTTGGCAAAAAAAACACATGTTCCTCACATTTCTGTGGCAGAAAGTTCTGGAATCTGAGAGGAGCCACAAATTTCCTTCCACCCAGCGTTCCCCCAAGTCTCCCGATAAAAATGATACCTCACTTGCGTAGGTAGGCCTAGCGCCGGCGACAGGAAACACCCCAAAGCGCAACGTGGACACATCCAAAATTTTGGAAGAAAACAGAGGTGTTTTTTGCGAAGTGCCTACCTGTAGATTTTGGCCTCTAGCTCAGCCGGCACCTAGGGAAACCTACCAAACCTGTGCATTTCTGAAAACCAGAGACCTAGGGGAATCCAAGATGGGGTGACTTGCGGGGCTCGGACCAGGTTCTGTTACCCAGAATCCTTTGCAAACCTCAAAATTTGGCTAAAAAAACACATGTTCCTCACATTTCTGTGGCAGAAAGTTCTGGCATCTGAGAGGAGCCACAAATTTCCTTCCACCCAGCGTTCCCCCAAGTCTCCCGATAAAAATGATACCTCACTTGCTTGGTTAGGCCTAGCGCATGCGACAGGAAACACCCCAAAGCGCAACGTGGACACATCCAAAATTTTGGAAGAAAACAGAGGTGTTTTTTGCGAAGTGCCTACCTGTAGATTTTGGCCTCTAGCTCAGCCAGCACCTAGGGAAACCTACCAAACCTGTGCATTTCTGAAAACTAGAGACCTAGGGGAATACAAGGAGGGGTGACTTGCGGGGCTCGGACCAGGTTCTGTTACCCAGAATCCTTTGCAAACCTCAAAATTTGGCTAAAAAAACACATGTTCGTCACATTTCTGTGGCAGAAAGTTCTGGAATCTGAGAGGAGCCACAAATTTCCTTCCACCCAGCGTTCCCCCAAGTCTCCCGATAAAAATGATACCTCACTTGCGTGGGTAGGCCTAGCGCCCGCGACAGGAAACACCCCAAAGCGCAACGTGGACACATCCAAAATTTTGGAAGAAAACAGAGGTGTTTTTTGCGAAGTGCCTACCTGTAGATTTTGGCCTCTAGCTCAGCCGGCACCTAGGGAAAGCTACCAAACATGTGCATTTCTGAAAACTAGAGACCTAGGGGAATCCAAGGAGGGGTGACTTGCGGGGCTCGGATCAGGTTCTGTTACCCAGAATCCTTTGCAAACCTCACAATTTGGCTAAAAAAACACATGTTCCTCACATTTCTGTGGCAGAAAGTTCTGGAATCTGAGAGGAGCCACAAATTTCCTTCTACCCAGCGTTCCCCCAAGTCTCCCGATAAAAATGATACCTCACTTGCGTGGGTAGGCCTAGCGCCCGCGACAGGAAACACCCCAAAGCGCAATGTGGACACATCCAAAATTTTGGAAGAAAACAGAGGTGTTTTTTGCGAAGTGCCTACCTGTAGATTTTGGCCTCTAGCTCAGCCGGCACCTAGGGAAACCTACCAAACCTGTGCATTTCTGAAAACTAGAGACCTAGGGGAATCCAAGGAGGGGTGACTTGCGGGGCTTGGACCAGGTTCTGTTACCCAGAATCCTTTGCAAACCTCAAAATTTGGCTAAAAAAACACATGTTCCTCACATTTCTGTGGCAGAAAGTTCTGGAATCTGAGAGGAGCCACAAATTTCCTTCTACCCAGCGTTCCCCCAAGTCTCCCGATAAAAATGATACCTCACTTGCGTGGGTAGGCCTAGCGCCCGCGACAGGAAACACCCCAAAGCGCAACGTGGACACATCCAAAATTTTGGAAGAAAACAGGTGTTTTTTGCGAAGTGCCTACCTGTAGATTTTGGCCTCTAGCTCAGCCGGCACCTAGGGAAACCTACCAAACCTGTGCATTTCTGAAAACTAGAGACCTAGGGGAATCCAAGGAGGGGTGACTTGCGGGGCTCGGACCAGGTTCTGTTACCCAGAATCCTTTGCAAACCTCAAAATTTGGCAAAAAAAACACATGTTCCTCACATTTCTGTGGCAGAAAGTTCTGGAATCTGAGAGGAGCCACAAATTTCCTTCCACCCAGCGTTCCCCCAAGTCTCCCGATAAAAATGATACCTCACTTGCGTGGGTAGGCCTAGCGCCCGCGACAGGAAACACCCCAAAGCGCAACGTGGACACATCCAAAATTTTGGAAGAAAACAGAGGTGTTTTTTGCGAAGTGCCTACCTGTAGATTTTGGCCTCTAGCTCAGCCGGCACCTAGGGAAAGCTACCAAACATGTGCATTTCTGAAAACTAGAGACCTAGGGGAATCCAAGGAGGGGTGACTTGCGGGGCTCGGATCAGGTTCTGTTACCCAGAATCCTTTGCAAACCTCACAATTTGGCTAAAAAAACACATGTTCCTCACATTTCTGTGGCAGAAAGTTCTGGAATCTGAGAGGAGCCACAAATTTCCTTCTACCCAGCGTTCCCCCAAGTCTCCCGATAAAAATGATACCTCACTTGCGTGGGTAGGCCTAGCGCCCGCGACAGGAAACACCCCAAAGCGCAATGTGGACACATCCAAAATTTTGGAAGAAAACAGAGGTGTTTTTTGCGAAGTGCCTACCTGTAGATTTTGGCCTCTAGCTCAGCCGGCACCTAGGGAAACCTACCAAACCTGTGCATTTCTGAAAACTAGAGACCTAGGGGAATCCAAGGAGGGGTGACTTGCGGGGCTTGGACCAGGTTCTGTTACCCAGAATCCTTTGCAAACCTCAAAATTTGGCTAAAAAAACACATGTTCCTCACATTTCTGTGGCAGAAAGTTCTGGAATCTGAGAGGAGCCACAAATTTCCTTCTACCCAGCGTTCCCCCAAGTCTCCCGATAAAAATGATACCTCACTTGCGTGGGTAGGCCTAGCGCCCGCGACAGGAAACACCCCAAAGCGCAACGTGGACACATCCAAAATTTTGGAAGAAAACAGGTGTTTTTTGCGAAGTGCCTACCTGTAGATTTTGGCCTCTAGCTCAGCCGGCACCTAGGGAAACCTACCAAACCTGTGCATTTCTGAAAACTAGAGACCTAGGGGAATCCAAGGAGGGGTGACTTGCGGGGCTCGGACCAGGTTCTGTTACCCAGAATCCTTTGCAAACCTCAAAATTTGGCAAAAAAAACACATGTTCCTCACATTTCTGTGGCAGAAAGTTCTGGAATCTGAGAGGAGCCACAAATTTCCTTCTACCCAGCGTTCCCCCAAGTCTCCCGATACAAATGATACCTCACTTGCGTGGGTAGGCCTAGCGCCCGCGACAGGAAACACCCCAAAGCGCAACGTGGACACATCCAAAATTTTGGAAGAAAACAGAGGTGTTTTTTGCGAAGTGCCTACCTGTAGATTTTGGCCTCTAGCTCAGCCGGCACCTAGGGAAACCTACCAAACCTGTGCATTTCTGAAAACTAGAGACCTAGGGGAATACAAGGAGGGGTGACTTGTGGGGCTCGGACCAGGTTCTGTTACCCAGAATCCTTTGCAAACCTCAAAATTTGGCTAAAAAAACACATGTTCCTCACATTTCTGTGGCAGAAAGTTCTGGAATCTGAGAGGAGCCACAAATTTCCTTCTACCCAGCGTTCCCCCAAGTCTCCCGATAAAAATGATACCTCACTTGTGTGGGTAGGCCTAGCGCCCACGACAGGAAACACCCCAAAGCGCAACGTGGACACATCCAAAATTTTGGAAGAAAACAGAGGTGTTTTTTGCGAAGTGCCTACCTGTAGATTTTGGCCTCTAGCTCAGCCGGCACCTAGGGAAACCTACCAAACCTGTGCATTTCTGAAAACTAGAGACCTAGGGGAATCCAAGGAGGGGTGACTTGCGGGGCTCGGACCAGGTTCTGTTACCCAGAATCCTTTGCAAACCTCAAAATTTGGCTAAAAAAACACATGTTCCTCACATTTCTGTGGCAGAAAGTTCTGGCATCTGAGAGGAGCCACAAATTTCCTTCCACCCAGCGTTCCCCCAAGTCTCCCGATAAAAATGATACCTCACTTGCGTGGGTAGGCCTAGCGCCCGCGACAGGAAACGCCCCAAAGCGCAACGTGGACACATCCCATTTTTTTAAAGAAAACATTGCCTACCTGTGGATTTTGGCCTGTAGCTCAGCCGGCACCTAAGGAAACCTACCAAACCTGTGCATTTCTGAAAACTAGAGACCTAGGGGAATCCAAGGAGGGGTGACTTGCGGGGCTCGGACCAGGTTCTGTTACCCAGAATCCTTTGCAAACCTCAAAATGTGGCTAAAAAAACACATGTTCCTCACATTTCTGTGGGAGAAAGTTCTGGAATCTGAGAGGAGCCACAAATTTCCTTCCACCCAGCGTTCCCCCAAGTCTCCCGATAAAAATGATACCTCACTTGTGTGGGTGGGCCAGGTGCCTGCAACAGAATAAGGCCCAAAACCTGAAGGGATAGAAGGGATAGCACAGCAAGTTTATAAGGGCATATTCTTTTATACATCTTGAGACGGACTCTGCTTTGGGGACCCACATAAGTGATGTGTCATTTTACTTGGGAGACTGAGGGGAAAACTGGGTGAGTAGGAATTTTGTGCTGGAGCGGTGATCCTACTAAGAAAAATCAGGAAAATATGCTTTTTATGCAAATTTTGAGGTTTACAGAGGAGTCTGGGTAAGAAAATGTTAGGGGAGCCACGCAAGCCACACCTCCCTGGACTCCTTGGGGTACCTAGTTTTAAAAAGTTTCTGGGTTTTGTAGGTTTCCCTACATGAAGGCCGCACCCAGGACCAAAAACATAGGTGGGCCCTCCCCCCCAAACACAGGTATTTTTGGAATATATCACTTTGATGTGTGCACATACATCCGTGATGTGCCAAACACTAAAATTGTGAAAAGAAACACACTTAGGTTATGTGAAGAAGACCCCTCACCCACCAACCAAGTTGGTGGCATGCTTCATCATCGGGGTCCCACCCGAGGCACCTAGCGTGTCACAGGTGTGCTGCGACGCCTAATTACAGCGGAGCAGGTTTTGTATTTTTTTACAACACATACTGGTTGGATTTGGCACGAGGGTGAGTGATGGTTCAGTGGATCAAATTTTATTAACAAGAGATTTCACAAAAATGAAATGCACTGCTAATAAGTGAAAGGCAAAAAAGTGAACCAATGACTCACAGCTCGTGAGCTGTAAAGCCGCGACAAGGCACCAACCGCTTTACAGTCCATTCACACACCTTTCATACATGACACGCACAAGACCATTCACACCGCCAGCCACGGGCCCAGCACATTACAACACTCACATCGACAGACCGCGCCACTCAAGGGCCCATCACTTACATACGCCCACATGCCTGATACAAGAATCACACCAGCTGATGGGAGTGTGGACTGCCGTTTGGCTGGCACCGCCAGCCAAGCGCCACCCCACGCACACCGCCAGCCAAGCGCCACCCCACACACACCGCCAGCCAAGCGCCACCCCACGCACACCGCCAGCCAAGCGCCACCCCACGCACACCGCCAGCCAAGCACCACCCAACGCAAACCGCAATCACTTTTTTTTATTTATAAACAACAAAGAAACTACTAATTATAAAATAAGCACAATACTCCAAACACAAAAGCTCTAACTAAATACACAACAGATGCCAACCGTGAAACATATGAAAATATAAAACAGACAGCTTACGCTCACGGTATTTCCCAAAAGTTTTTCCTTGTGTGGTAACTTCTAAAACAGCTGGGCACACACAGCCCAGGCTTTGAAGGGCATTCGGGGCAGTACATCCGGCTCTCCCTCCGGATTGATCTCCGGGCACATACTCTACATTTCTTTGTGGGCATGTCTTTTTTGGGAGTGGGAGGAATGTGATCTGGAAAGTGCCGATCTTTCAATCTAGCCACATCCTCCACCACTTCTACTCTAGGAACTCTTGCCGGTTCCACCACAATAAGGCTTTCTATCACCTACTCCTGAAATTTAACAAATGTCATCCTTGACTCGGGTGAACAATCCTTGTATACAATAAAGGCATTAAAAGTTGCCAAATGAAATAAATGTAGGGCCAACTTTTTATACCACACATATGACTTACGAAGAGCAGTGTAAGGTTCTAACCTCTGATCTACTCTATCAACACCACCCATGTGCCTATTGTAGTCCAAAATGCACGCAGGTTTGCGCACTTCCGCAACCTGACCCCAAACAGCCACAGGGGAAGTACTCTCATCATGGATGGTCGATAGCATGTACACATCCCTCCTGTCTGAAAATTTCAGAGCTAGCAGCTCATTATTCCGCAAGGCACTGCACTGTCCCCTCTCAAGTTTTTTACAGACAAGCTCCCTTGGATAGCCTTTCCGGTTAGAACGGATTGTGCCACAAGCAACAGTGTCCACCCTAAACAACTCCTTGAACAACTGCACTCCAGTGTAGAAATTATCTACGTACAAATGGTGACCTTTGTTAAACAGCCGTCTAGCAAGTTCCCACACAATTTTTTCGCTAACTCCAAAAGTGGCCGGACAACCAGGAGGGTCAATACTGGAATCCCTACCAGTGTAGACCCGGAAATTATACACATATCCTGTACTGCTTTCTGACAGCAGATACAATTTAATCCCATACCATGCCCTCTTACTAGGAATGTACTGCTTAAAAACTAAACGCCCCTTGAAAAGGACCAAAGACTCGTCCACACTTATCTCTTTGCCTGGGACATAGACCTCTGAAAACCGATCCACAAAATGATCAAGTACAGGCCTAATCTTAAAAAGGCGGTCACAATCAGGGTGATCTCGTGGCAAGGCTAAAGCATTGTCTACAAAATGCAGCATACGAAGAAGAAGCAAATACCAATTACGTGTGATAGTTGCAGGAAATATAGCAGTTGCCATCAAGGGACTTGTAGACCAATAAGAAGCCAGTGACGGCTTCCTGATCAACCCCATCAAAAAAGACAAACCTAAAAACCTTTTCATCTCTTCCAGATATGTGGGAACCCAATGAGTAGCTCTAGACTGAGGCTTAAATCTGGCAGCGTTGTCCCGCAAATATTGCTCTGCATACACATTTGTCTGCTCCACAATCTCTTCCAAAAATACATCGTCCATAAACAAGTGAAAGAAATGGACAGGCAGAAAGTTTTCCGTATTAACTCTACACCCTGGGAGACCAGTAAATGCAGGTAACTGTGGCTGCTCCATGTTTGGGGCAATCCAGGTGTCAGGTCTTCCAATGGGAAACCCTGCAGCCCCAGGCTGCTGCACTCTTGGCACATCAATGTCCTCCTCTAACACAGGCCCTTCATCTGCACTGAGAGTAGCTTCCTCATCAGAAGAATACTCTCGGACAGAAAACTCACTTCCAGAATCTCCTGCTTCCTCCTCTGCCTCAGATGCAGAGTCAGTGTCGTAATCATGGTCTGAAGACGACTCAAAGAGCATGCGAACAACCTGCTGAGCGGTCACTTTGCGGCTAGCCATGATCCTAACAACAAATGGATTGCCAACAACAACTAGCACTAAAATAAGTAATAAACAAAGTGTAGCTTTATCACAAAGAGTTATGTACTACAAAAAACTATACCACTCAGTTGCCTGAAATAGCTACTCACCAAGCAACTACTCTGCACAGACAGCAATCACCAATGATATCCCACTAAAAAGAAAAAAGAAAAAAGCAATTTAGACATATGACAACACAAACATCACTGTGCTCAAATCTAAGGACAATGTCAAACACACAATACTGCATTTAGTACACCACCTACAAACATGTCAACAATACTCCTTTGGAGTAAATTGCTTTCACTTACCTAAAACATGCAACTATGCAAACCACAGGACAACTACTGCCAAAACCGCAAAGATCCACAGCAAAGGAAGCAAAAGCGTTGAACTAGAAGAAAAAGAAGAAATAAATTGTTATAATCACAAATACAAATACTTTGCCAGTTGACAAACACCCCACCATCAAGAACTTAGAAGTTGTCCCTGGTACCTAAGTGGATCCTGCCCCCCTCGGGGGTAGATGGGCGTAAAAAATTTGGCCAATCTGACCCCAAGGGGGGCAGAAATGGGCAACACCTCTGTGCCCCCTTTCAGGGGGCGACCCTTCCCAAAGGGGGCACCCCAAGCACAACACAAAACAAAGAAATCCCTGCCGTATTGGTGGTCTCTGCCCTCCTTGGGGGCAGATGGGCCTACAAAATTACGGGCAGAGATGGGCAATACAAATTTTCCCCACCTTAGGGGGGCGACCGTTGCCCAAGGGGTGCCCCCAAAGACACACCAAACACAATCCCTGGCACCTAGTGTGCTTCCACCCCCCCCCCCGGGCCAGATCGTCCAAAAAATGGCTGGTCTGCCATCGGGGGGGGGGGGGGGCGAAACAGAAAAAAAAAAGCTCCCCAGGGGAGCGACCCTTGCCCAAGGAGTTGCCCCCAAAATAAACAATAAAAACAAAATCCCTGGTGTCTAGTGGTTTTCGTCCCCCCCCCCCCCCCGGGGGCAGATCAGCCCAAAAATCGGCAGATCTGCCCCAGGGGGGGGCGAAATACAAATAAAAATTGCCCCCGGGGGGGGCGACCCTTGCTCAAGGGGTCGCCCCCAAAAACACACATAAACAAACATATCCCTGGTGTCTAGTGGTTTTCGCCCCCCCCCCTGGGGGCAGATCCGCCGAAAAATCGGCGGATCTGCCCCCGGGGGGGCGACCCTTGCCCAAGGGGTCACCCCCAAAAACACACATAAACAAACATATCCCTGGTGTCTAGTGGTTTTCGCCCCCCCCCTGGGGGCAGATCCGCAGAAAAATCGGCGGATCTGCCCCCAGGGGGGGGCGAAATACAAATAAAAATTGCCCCCGGGGGGGGGCGACCCTTGCCCAAGGGGTCGCCCCCAAAATAAACAATAAAAACAAAATCCCTGGTGTCTAGTGGTTTTCGTCCCCCCCCCCCCCCCCGGGGGCAGATCAGCCCAAAAATCGGCAGATCTGCCCCAGGGGGGGGGCGAAATACAAATAAAAATTGCCCCCGGGGGGGGCGACCCTTGCTCAAGGGGTCGCCCCCAAAAACACACATAAACAAACATATCCCTGGTGTCTAGTGGTTTTCGCCCCCCCCCCCCTGGGGGCAGATCCGCCGAAAAATCGGCGGATCTGCCCCCAGGGGGGGCGACCCTTGCCCAAGGGGTCACCCCCAAAAACACATATAAACAAACATATCCCTGGTGTCTAGTGGTTTTCGCCCCCCCCTGGGGGCAGATCCGCAGAAAAATCGGCGGATCTGCCCCCAGGGGGGGGCGAAATACAAATAAAAATTGCCCCCGGGGGGGGGCGACCCTTGCCCAAGGGGTCTCCCCCAAATTTACCCAAAAAGAAAATCCCTGGTGGCTAGTGGAGATTCCTGCTCCACGATCGCGGGCCCTGCCCGCGATCGTGGAGCAGGAATCTTGTGAAAACAGACACAGGGGGAAAGGAAAAACCCTTTCCTTTCCCACCGTGTCTGTTTTCTCAACCCCCCGCCCCCCAAAAACGGAGAGGACTCACCTAACAGGTCCTCCTCCGAAGACGCGCTGGAAGCAAATGGCTTCCAGCGCGCCCGGCAACACTAGATGACGTCAGTGTCATCGGATTGCCGTGGGGGGGGGGCGGGGGTGGAAGGGGAAGGTCTTCCCCTTCCATCCCCGCCTGGGGGGGGGAGGGGGGTGCACGGGGGGCGCGCTAGCGCGCCCCCAAGTTCCCCTGTGCCTAGGACGAGATGATCTCGTCCAAGGCACAGGGGAACTGTAGCCTTGGACGAGATCATCTCGTCCAAGGCACAGAACCGGTTAATTCTAATTTTAATCTTGTCAGATTCAATGTTTTCCTCCTTTTGCATTTGTTTTTGCTCCACTCACTTTTTCCAACCAGTCAGTTAACTGTTGAGTTGTCAAACCTTGAAATAAAACATTATTATTTACATTAGGCACTCTCTGGAGTAATACACAGAGTCTCAGGTGTCATCAGGATTGAATTTGAATTTGACTTCTCCATATTTTGTGAAGTCCTGGGATAGGTTAAGTCTATTAGTGGACCTGTCTTGTCAAACGTCTGATTTATTGGAGACATAATTACTGCAAATGCATTGAGTTTCCCCATTTCTGCATTTGTGGTAAAAACTTCTGTACATTATTTTAATTATTTCCCTGGGCATATAATGGTACAACAGGACCAATAGGAACTGATAATGCTTCTGGACCTGAAGAAACATTTTGATTTCTTGAGTAAATTATTCCAGAACTCTGCCCTGAAAGTGTTGAAGAACTCGATTGTTATTGTTACAGGAGTGTACCTCGGTATTGTCTGAGTTTTCACTGGAGTCATTAAATTAGTTGTAGACTCCATCTGGACTATCATTGGATTTTGACCATTCTGTGGTGTCACAGTGCAGAACTCACAATAGGAATTGTAGGATAAACTACAGGCCAAGCTACAGTCTGGATCACAGGAATCTGAGTTACTGCAATAGTAGGAACATTAGTTGCAACCTTTACTTGACTTTGCGTTGCCACAACTGGAGCTCGTGCTGGTGCACTTAGACTAATACTAGTACCTGGACCTTTTTCTTGTGCTGCATATGGAGGAGGACTAGTTCTCAACAATTGTATTATAAATGTATCATCATCTGAGTCACTACCATAAGTCAATGATTTTCTAGCTTCACCTGACTTCGACACATTTTCTTCAGAATTCCTATTCTTTTTCTTTGATCTGGCACTACTCTCCTCTTTCTCTTGTGTAATTGCAGGATACATATTAATAACCTGTAAAATTTCAGCTCTACTAAATTTCTGCTCATTGTCCCATCTTGCTTCTAGCAGAGTTTTCTCAACTTTTCTCATTCACTTTTTTTTGTTTTTTTTGAGTGAGTAGTTTATTGTACAGATAATAAAATCTAATACAATTAAAAACAAAAAAGAGAACAATCAATAATAAATTTACAATCAAATATTAAATACATGCTAAAAACACTCCATGATTTAAATACACATACCACAGTAAAAACATACCTACACAATAATATAAAACCTTCAACTAAAAATAAGGCCGGGCCACCACAGCCCAAGAGCACACATGATGAATAATAAACAGAAGGGCTCACAGTGCTTAAAGCTCTAAAGTGCGTAGTGCATTAAACGATCATTAAGTTAGATTCCAATAAGGATCCCAACCCAAGGTGCAACATTGAAGCTCAGCACCCTAACAAATTCCTGCAAATCTGAGCGGCAAGAGCGGGTGAAAATTGCTAACATAATTATCCACAGCTCGCAGTGCCCCTGAATCTGGTTTTGGTGATTTTAATAAATTTGGTCAGTAACACGTTCAACAATTCGTAGGATCCAAGGACTTAATAATGGCCTGTCGACAGGAGTGAATCCCCAATTCCTTCCACTTACACCGAAGCATAGGTCTACGTTCTTTGAGTAATGCCGGACACAAACCAACTACATGTTCAATTGTTTCTTCCGTGTTACCACAGCCCCTGCATATCACCCTCTCTCCCAGAGCTAACCACCATAGGGGTAAATGTTAAAAAAAAACACCAATCGTTCATCCTTAGGGCCATAAAGGCCTCTTTCAAACGAAACCTATAAGAGCAAGAGAAATAACTGGATGGAGTACCTGGCTTAAAGGAATTAATTACCGACCAGGCATGCTTACGTTTAGCAAGGAGTGTGCGATCCGAGTGATACAAGTATAACTGTATGATCTTTTTGACCCCCAGTTTGAACAAGGAATGGGGGAGGTTGCTTACCCAGAGGTCATCAGCTTCCAATCGTTGTTTACATTCAACCAAGAAATAAAAATGAGACCCCTTTGTTTTCGACGCACTGATTTCCTGCCACAAAAATGCCTCCAGGCTGCCTTCCTTGGCTCGATGCAGCTTATGACAAAGCTTCAGAAAGGCACCAGCAGCAACTGCCTGCTGATTCAAAAGCCCAAATTCCAACCGCAACTGTGCCGGGGAAGCGACATGCGATATGTGGAAAACTGCCTTATAGGTCTTATTGACCAGCCTATTTAATAAACAAGAACCTTTACCCAGCAGGATTTCCTAACCATCAGAAAGTAAGGGGATGATCTTTGCTCTGATGACTTCCATTAGAGGGAGAAGATTTGGCCCCTTTAAAACTTTGAATAATTTAGAGAAGGCCACTTGCAATGCCACAGCTTTAAGTTCAATCTCTTTCTTATGCTTGACAAAGCAACCCCTAGAATCAAAATGCACCCCTAAGTATTTATAGGATTGATCTAAGATGAGTTTGCTACTCTTGTAATACCAGCTGCGTCCCAAATGCCTCTTTCTTCTGAAAGAGACCACTTTGGTTTTGAGCAAGTTGACTTCTAATTGATTCATAGAAGTACAAGATGCAAGTTGGTTGAGGAGTCATTGAAGACCAATCTTGGTATCACTGAACACTGCAAGATTGTCAGCATAAAACAAATGGCTCAGCCTGAGACTGCCAATCTTGGGGGGATGGGAGTTAACAGCATCAAGAGATGATGACAAATCTGCAATAAACAGATTAAAAAGTAGGGGTGCAAGCACGTATCCCTCTTTCACACCACGACCAGTGAAAATGTTTCTGGAAAGAGAGCACCCACCACCTAATTTAATACGGACCCAGGTATCCGTATGTAATTCCATAATGGCACTCAGGAGTACTGAAAGAATACCCCAGTTTTGTAGTTTGGCCCACAGGGCACCCCTAGGGATCTGGTCAAATGCTGCTTTGAAGTCATCAAAACAGCAATGCTGCATATAACCTGATAGAATCGCCCTGTCGATTAGAATAGAAAGGGCTAATAGGTTCGTCGTTGTGCTGGATAGAGTAGCAAACCCTGTTTGAACAAAAGGGTTTAGTCCCTTCGATTCAGCCCAGGCACGAAGATCTTGCAGCAGAAGACTGGCATAAATCTTGGCTTCATTGTCAAGCAGAGCTATCATCCTAAAATTAGCAGGGTCCGACCTCGAACCGCTTTTATATAGCGGATGAAAAATGGCACCGCGCTAGGACTCAGGAATTCTTGAGGTCAAAAGACAGTACTCAAACAGATGCGCAAGATGGACTGCCCAAAAGGAAGAATCCTGTTTGAACAGCATCTGTGGGAGGCCATTGGGACCTGGGTTTCCATCTCGCTTTGCCCTTGAGATGATATGAAGGAGATGTGATTAAAAAGGAGTCTTCTCTCCATGAGGGAGAAATGCAAACACAGCAGACTGGGAACAGTACTTGACCAGAGAAGCGGTGGAGCAATGAACCCTCTCAGTCAACAATTTCCCATCCTGATCACTTGCAGAGAAATGATTAATCAAGTAAGACGACCAAACCCCTTCAGGAATATTAACAGTGCCAATACTCCTTTGATTGCTTTGTAGGTTATTAATGAGGGACCAACATTTTTTAGAATTTGGATCTTTACTCGCACTTAAAAGTTTAGCCCAAAACTGATTGAGATGATTCAGTTGATCATTATGAATAGTCTTCCTATAGTCTTTCCTCAGTTCCTTATATTTAATTAATAGACACTCAGAATCAGGGCTCTTCCTAATTGGCCTTGCTATTCTAGTACATGCTTTCTTTAAACTCCTAGTTTCCCTAGAAATGGCAAAGGGCCAGAATGGGGTGCAATTGCGAGCAGATTGATGAAACCTTGATCACAGGAAGGAAGATAATTTATCCCATAACTCCATTGGGGATGTACAACCAAATCCTTCAACGTCGACAAAATTAACACATTCAACAAATCCATTGCCCCTAATAGAAGAGTTCCATTTTATACGATTTAATGACTCGGAACAAACGCCGCCACCCACTGCCCGCATAACATCATGAAAATGGAAGCTAGATTTTATAGTTACAATTTGGGGACGGTGATCACTCTCGCTCCGGGAGGAGATCAAGAGCTTTTCAATACGGGAAAACAATTCGATGTTATAAATGGTATAGTCCAAATATGAGTGGGATCGACCGTCCGATCTTGTCCAACAAGGGGGAGCATCATCTTGTGAATGACCATTCAGAACTTTAAAGCCCATGCTATTTAAATGCATTACTACATACTCTCCCAGTGGACAGTGCGGGCAACCCTGGAATCTCAGTTGTTCAGGGACTAACTGGCGATTACAAAGTTCAGGGCCTTCAAAAGCTTCTACAGTGTCCTGAAACAGATTTGTATTAAAATCGCCAGTTATAATGTAATCAGCAGATGGATATTCCCAAGCTAGATCAGCCAAAATCTGCATCAGTCGGGACAGCTTCCCCCTTTTTTCCTTTGTTCTGGGAGCAATGTAAACATTAATTAGCATGAGAGTTTGCTGCGAGCACCCATTCCTAATCACAATCCCCTGAATCCAATTGTCATCCCAAGCCAATGGCAAAATACACCCTTTTAGTTTAACAGTGACATAGGTGGCCAACCCTCCCTTAGCACGGCCATTCTTACTCTTTCTGTAAATGGGTTTCCATATTTCTAAATACCCCGGCAAAAGGCAACTGGTCTCAGCCCAGGTTTCCTGAAGGGTGATTACATCATAACTGTTTAAAAAAGATATTAAGTCAGCCATATCAAACTTATGCACAATTTAATTAATATTCCACAAACATAGGGATAAACATTCAAACGTTGGCTCTAATCCCCGACCCGCAGTGGTCGTTGGGGCACCCATACAGAAGGGCAAAGGCAGCCAATCCCAATTGATCACCCACTGGGAGCCGGAACCGGTGCTGCGTGTGCCATTGATGGTAGTAGTACAGCCCAGAGCACTTTTCAAGATTGAAAAAAGCTTTGGTGCCTTTTAAATTTTATTTTTTCTTGTTGTCTGGCTACAAGTTCCCAAATAGCTAAACCTTCGAATTGTGCTGGTCTTGGAGGTGGTTTTAATTCGTAAAGCACTCTTCTTAAAGTCTCTCAAATTCTCATGTTAAAATTTCCAAAAGCAGGAAATGCTACGCTGCCTTCCTTCTCTGTAAGTTTGCACCACTGTTTTAACCAAATACATGCTGAAAGACCTTTCTCTTGAATTACGATGTATGCAAGTGTACCTTCTGGCAGGGCAATGTCTCCTCTTCTGACTGGAATAAAAAAAAATCCCTTATCACACTCTTTAATGCTTTGAAAATTTTCATTTTTACTTGTATTTGGATTTAAATCTATAATTTAAATTCAAAACAGGAAGTAATTCAATCCCAAAATCCTTTTTGATTGTCTCTCTCAACCAATAGTGAACCACTATTGTCCACTAATCCCTTTTCGGCTCCTTTTCACCAACCGACCAATCCCAGCGCAGACCTGGTGACGTCACACTCACATACACAGTGGCTGACAAAGCCTCACGGATGAGTCCTTCAAAGCCAATTCACACAAAAACTAAATACAAAATATTGTGAGCACTAAAGAAAAATCAGTACACCAACTTGTCTGCTTATTACAGGTAGGGGCACAATCACTTTGTAAGCTTTACGAATATTTTGATTGCGGCTTTTAGCTCTGACAACTACTCATGTGATTTTAGCTTTCTCTGATTTGCAAGTAAAGTTCAACCAGCAAATGTCACCATTGACTAATACCTGATCCTCCTGGAGCTCTTAGGAATCACCAATATCTGCCCTTTAACCCTCTTGAAATACTATTTGTCAACCACACCCAATTGATCAAACACAGCAGACAAGTTACAATAACAACAACAACCAAGTGTCTCCTACACTTGTAGAATACTTCAGAGTCTTAGACCATGCAGTGTCCGTATACCAACAACCATGTGGGCAATTTATTAGCACAAAGCACCACACCCAATTGAAGTAAGATGATTTCCCTACATGAACCCTTTGGAGTACACAAACTCCCTAACAAACTACATTGAGTACGCAAACTCCCTATTTCTCACATACATCACAATTCACCTGCGATTTGCTAAAGCACCTGAAAGCGCTAACCCTATTCAGAATGCAAATCACACTTGGAACACTGGAACCTACATTTCTCCTAAGCAAGCATTGACAAAACCAAATTTCCAAATTTAAAAATGTCAACAAGCACTGGTAAAAAACATCTCTCAGTTCTTTCCTAATGATATAAAACTATCACAAATATCTGTTCTGTATAGGCTCGTGCCATTATTATGGCATTGTAGTGCTTTCATAATATGTGCCCTTTCCCTCATTGGGAGATTTCCATCAATCAACTGTCTATGGTTGTTTGGTTTGTGTTTGGTAGTGGTGGTTAGAAGTGATTTCTTAAAGGTCTTGTATGGTGGGGTTTATTGTCAGTTAAACATGAAACTAAACTGAGCTGATTCTACTAAAGTCCTTTCTGATGGTCAGTGTCTGTGGAGGAATGAAGGACTTTGGTGTTTTCCATTGAGCTGGGCCATCAGTTGTCCATTGGCCTGGCCTAGGGAGATTGTTTTTTAGGCAGCATTATTAGTCTGGTAAGAGTATTGATGCAATGATGTTTGTGTGAGGGTGTGGTAAATTTAGATTATCTGAATGCCTCTAAGATTTATGTTGGTATGTTGCTTGGGTAGAGTTGGCTTTGGTGTTCTACAGTGTAGTCTGGGAGGTTATCTTTTGTGTCTGAGAAAAGTGGTAAATTAGTCTAATTAGTAAGGTGTTGTATAGTGAGTATTGTTGGAAAAAAGTAGGTTTGTGTGTGATGGAGGTTAGGATCAGAGAAGCTAAGCAGGAAAGTGGGAGTGACAGAAATGGATTCTGTGTGCATTTTTTTATGTACATGTACATGTAAACATATTTTCCTGTGTGCATGCATGCTTTTGAATTGGGCCTTCAATAGGTTATGGTTGCAAATATTCAATTTATTAGGTGAGGTTGAAAATATTGATTAATTATCTGCT
This sequence comes from Pleurodeles waltl, assembly GCF_031143425.1. Taxonomy (NCBI): domain Eukaryota; kingdom Metazoa; phylum Chordata; class Amphibia; order Caudata; family Salamandridae; genus Pleurodeles; species Pleurodeles waltl. The sequence continues at coordinate 652,889,548 of NC_090451.1, forward strand.
TAAATTGTTCCCATTTACATAAACCCTCCTATATGCGTAGCTTAGGTATTACTCCTGCAGAACTAAAAAATGGGATAATCCCTCGGTTCCCCAAAAAGTTCCCAGGATGTCAGTAGCAAATTTTAGGCCTGTTTCTTTGTTACTCAATCCAGCAAAATTACTTAACAGTGCTGCCACCTGTCAACTGCAATTTCCATTTGAAATATATGGCCTGCTTGGGACAGGAATAGTGACGACATCTGTAGTGGATGATCTCAGGATGATTGCAGATGACGGTGATGTTGGAGCACTTTTTTTTACTATATCCTTTGGCACCATTCAACACTGTCAATCATCAACACCTGCATCATCACCAGGAAAGTTTTCTATTCAGTGGAACTTTCTTCAGCAGATCAATCAAGATATACGTCAGTCAGTGGAATTCTTACTCTTTTTCTCAGAGACAGAACCTGTGAGTTGAGGAGTGTGGTAGGCAGTTACTAGGTTGTAAATAACTTAGGGGACCCAAGGCACTTCAGAGAAGTCCACTGCAGCTAGCACTACCAACATCCGTGCCACTGCTGATAATTGCCAGTACAAGTATTACTGATATGCTAGAAATATCCTTTTTTATAAAACACTACTCTGATAAATTTAGCTGCAAAATAGACACACAGCACCACTATGTGGTGAAATCCTATATATAAGTGCTGGTGCTGAGTAAGGCGTAAACGTCTATGAGACGCTTCCTCCTTGAGAAATTGCAGAATTGAGGTTTCAGGGCCTCTGGGGTTCACGGAGGCCTGATGTGGAATCCACTTCCTCCGAAGATATGCAGTGAATTCCCTCTCTCGTAATTTCACAAAAATTAAAAAACCCTGGCTTACAACCTAATCTTTGTTTAGGGTGGACCTCTGATCCGATATCAGCCCAAGATTTTGTAATTACTTTTCCAAAGTATACGCTGCTCTTTCAAAATAACCATAAGTACATAAATACATATTTTAATAAATGTTATGTGCTAATTGAACCGGACACTGAATTACTTTATTGTTGCTTCTTTTTCAAAGATATCAGAGAGCAGGGCAGGACTCACCAGTGCGGGCCTGTGTTAGAAATTGGGCATTTTGAGAACAGCTGAAGGGAAATAGCTCAGATGAGCACCAACTGAATATGGGCATTTAAGTATAATGGTTGTACCCTCCTTAGCCTTGCTCCTCCGAATCAGAGCCGTTGACCTCTACTATGCAGTCTCTCAGGGCATTCAAAAAGAGGGGAGAAAATACTATAGAAATGCTGCAATACTATGCAACTCAAAAGAAATCTTATTTAAATCACATTCAGGTGTCATAGATACTTTTAGCCTAATGAGCTACAATAAGTACCACATGACGCTAATCTTCTCTTATTGACTATTAACAAATGGCATTAGCCCTGTCAATATCTATAAGCATTCTTTACTACAACTTTACCTTAACACTTTTAGGCCCCAATGGGGAATTATATTGAGTGAAATTCCCTTGCAGAATTCTGCTTCGCTCAGTCCTGAGCGGGCTGGTGTTCTCACACTTGGATTTACTGTGTGTAGAAACATTGGATTTGATTTTATCAGCCAGAAAATCCAGCTGGTGAAATCACCACGGGAAAGGACTGCATTCCTTGGCCCTACATGACCCTCAGGCAGTGCATCGGGGAACATAAAATGCCTGTCTTCCAGCCAATCTTCTTCTGTTCCTTCCCCCAGCTAGGGTCAGACTGGGACATAAACTAGGTCTGGGCACCAATATAAAAATGGCTCCCATTAGCGAACAAGACAGCTGAAAAAGTGGCAAACATTTGCAGATCGGGCTAGTTTTGAACACTGTATGAGTATTTTGCAGTAGTTGGAGGAAGGCATGCTTTAGTGTTTTCTGCTGGCAATGCTTCTGGCAATATCAGTGAAATCAACACAGAAAACTGCCCACCTAGCCATAAAACAGGCCCACAAAGTGCTAAAAAAAATAGCCCACACTGATCTTTGGAACAGCCCATCAGGCGTTGCCTGAGTACTAGCCCAACCCTACCCTTCCCTCTACTTTATACAAGCCACCACACACACTTAACATCTGCTCAAAGTAGATTGTAAATTTGTTTGTTAAACTTAAACTCCACAAAAAAGGAATACTGCCTGGTGAACTAGGGTCTGCATAGTTATTCCCCATTCCGTGAGGTTTCATTTGTAATGCCATGGGCAGAATTGCGAGCCAGATACTGTAATTAGGGCCACACAGAATGTCCACACAAATGTACTTCTAACTGATCATCGGGGTTCCACAGGGCTCCATGTCGAAAGCCCCCTCCCAGCCAATAGTTACTAATTTAACTTCAAAATGTACCTTTTTTTTTCAAAAATATTTTGTAAATTATTTGGAGGGTGACTACCCATCTCCCACCCCATTCTAAATCATCTGAAACCCTCTTGATTGTGGTGCTGTATATAAGAGTCTTGTGTAGGCGAGGAGGTGGGGTCCCACACGCACCCTCTTGAGAACACGGAAAAGGTAGGACCAGTCTAGAGTGTCGAGAGCCTTCTCCAGGACCAAGCAGACCGAGTAGGGGAATTGCTCCCAGGCCTGGTCCTGCCCGTGGAACAGCCTGCCGAGGTTATGAGATGTGCTGCGACCCGGAACAAATCCATTCTGGTCCGAGTGTATACGATCCATAAGACTTGTGAGTATTGTTATTGCAGAGAAATCCTAGCTATATTTTAGACAGAATAGTGGATTTCACACACTAGGTCGATGAACCAAACCAAATTTGTTTTGAGAAAATGTCATTCGAAATGCATCATAAACATCACATATAACATATGGAAATCAGTTCAACCTAAATAACAACTTATTTCCCTATATTAACAACGTTAAGGTCACGTAAATAATTCTCAAACACAAATAATACATATAGAGAAAAAATAAAGGCTGATTCGAACGCTGGATATATCTGAGATTAATCAACGCAAAAAGACAAATTATCTCAATGGTTATAACACAAAACCATAGCAATAAAATCTGAGCAAGAGAAATTGAATACATCTGAATAATAAAAAGACAAACAAATATCAAAGAAAAATCATGAGCATGTGATTAACGCCTCACTAACCACTAATTAGCATTGACATGTTGGGCTTCATGTAAAAGCTTTAGTAACACAAATTTAGGAAACATCTAGCTAGGGTGCTATCAAAATATGCAGCAGTAAATAAGCAATTGCAGCTGGTACCTGAAAAACAAAAGACAAATAACAATTCACAATTATACATTACCAAAATACTGCAGTAATCAGCAACAACGTCTACTTTGTCAGTGGGACAGCAACATCACGCATCAACATCAAGATAGGAACAGGAATAAAGACAGGGGTAATGGTTTAGAGTTTTGGACTATAAGATATACACTAAACCATCTAAGTATACGTTTCTTCATAAGCAATAGAATCTCTAGGTCTCAGGATACACGAGAATCCCAAAGAAGAACGACCCACAAACAATGGTGACTGAACATTAAATTAAACTTGTTAAATGAAAATGATTGGATAAAGCATGGGGTAAGAAAGTTATGACCAATCAGAACATTAACTGATATCAAAATTATACAATTAGTTTACTCCAAGCTCTTCTATTTGCTGTTATTCCATTGACAAAATCTAAACTAATACATTTTATATTCTAGACTTCCTCTTCTTCTGCCTCATCTGTGGATCCTTTGTTTCCACTCCACCAAAAACACTTAATCACAATTTAATTTCTTTTCCTCAAATCCTGTACAAGAGGAATTTTCCCACATGGTTTTCTCAAACCCATTATTGGTGAATTGCATGGGCTACTCAACGCCGTTCTCAAAATTACTTTCTCCCCAAACTGTTCTATCAAAGGTCTTATACCCTCAATTGCCTCAATCGTCATCGATTATTGTGGACTCTTAGGGAAAACCACATTCGGCTTCACTGCAACTCTGACTGGTTCTACTCATTTGATCAACCCAATATCCTTTCCTGAAAGATCCCAAACTTTAGACTTAACAGTCTTCTGCAATTTAGCCGGAAGGTCTTTCATTTAAAAAACTGGAAATAAATTAATCAAAGGTGCTTCTTCAACCTCTGGCTCATCAAAACTAATCAAAGGAAATTCCCCAGACACCAACTCATTGTTGACAGTAAGTGTTGAGTCTTCATCATCACTGTTTGTCTGAATCTCAATTCCCTTGTCTACAAGTAATTGAACATCTTGTTTTACACAACAGATCTCTACCCAGGAGTGACACTGGACTTGAGTCACAAACCACAAACTTATGCAAACCCTTAAAATTACCAATTTTAACAATAACTGGTTCTGTAATAGGATTTGTTAAATGTTTGTTTGCAACTCCCATAGTCCGAACTGTCCTCCCTGACAGAGGTAAATCTGGAACCTCTACAGATCTCACTGTTGGGAGGAAAACTAGACTTTGCATGTATTTTTACAGATAGCGAGTTAACTGCAGATAATAATAATTCATGGAGCAAAAGCATTTACGGATACAGAATGTTTTTTCGAGTGCTCTAAAGAGTTTTCGACTGGAATGGACTATTAAGAACATTCAAAGAATATTAAGATTTTCTAACAACAAACCCAAAAATCTAGTCAACAATATACAAACAACAAAACTTAGGAAATCTACAACAGGAAGTTCAATACGCATTTTTTCAACAAGGCACACAAGTTATTCTTGATAGAAAAAGTAATTTAAAGACAGTCAAGAGGAAATCTTTACCACACCTAATGCAACCATAAATAGCTATTAACTATATATATATATATATATATATATATATATATATATATATATATATATATATATAGCAACCCTGCTGAATAATTAAGAATGTGTAAAGAAACATATTCAGAATTGAAAATCTCATCACAAGAGTCAAGAAGCAGACAACTCTTCGTGTTCATTTGAGAACTATTTCAAGAAGTTTATTATCATATCAATAATACACATTTACACAGACAGAGAGAGGCAAATACTCAGGGAGCTCAGGGTGAGTGAGTATAACATTGGATGTCAGAGAAAATTAATTGTTAGTATAAGTATTAATTGTTAGTTAATAAGAAAGTATAATAACATATAATAGTGTGTCCCTAGTAATTGTGAATGCGATTTTCCAGGTGCTGATATCCAGTCAAACAAGATGTGAGGTGGCAGACTGAGTATTTGACAAAACATCATCTCTGAGACAGTCTCTCTAAATCCCATTCCCCTTTCCCCTTCAAGGGTGCTCAATACGGAGATTCTATTTCGTTGCGAGTAGTCTGGGTTGGGACTGAGGATTTATCTTCTGCTCCTGCGGTAATCAAATCAAGGTACTCTGACAGATTGAAGTGCCCTCCCTAATTTACGGGGAAGTCAGATTACTCCCTGAGCAGAATGGCAGAAAGAATTAATGTAAAGGCATTAGCCACCATCTTGGAAGGACTGCAGAAGCAATTAAATAATACCATAGAAGAAACAGTCCAAGGAAAACAACGAATAAATGAGTTAGGAAACACTTCCAAGTCTAGTGACTCAGTGTTTTCAGAGATCCCTAGTACTTCACAGTCCACAGGTACATCTACTCAAGTAATTCATGCTTTTCCCCCTATAATTCCCCTGGCTCAATCTGAGCGTTTTGGTGGAGATCCAAATAAGGCGCAAACTTTTCTAACTCAATGCTCATTGCATTTTCTATGTAGACCCATCATTTTTTCCGAAGACCAATCCAAGGTGGCATTTATATTGTCTTATCTGACAGGTGATGCAGCTGCATGGTCCATGCCAAATGTTTCCAGAAATGATCCAGTTTTATATCATTTTCAAAATTTCAAAGAAGAGTTCTTAATAATATTTGATCGCGGAACTGCAGCCCAAGCCACTGACAATGAGCTGTTGGAAATTAAGCAAGGTGGTAAAGATCTAGTAGCTTATCTGGCTCATTTCAATAAACTCATAGTAGAAACCAATTGGCCAGAGTCAAAGAGGGCTGCCATATTCTATCCTGGGTTGATGGATGAATTAAAGGATGCATTGGCACAAGTTCCAAAAAGACCCACTGAAATTTAAGAATTAATTGATCTTGTATTGCAAATCGACCATTGGTTAACTGAACGAAGAGCAGAAAAAAGGAGAGATTATCGGCCCCTCCCACCGAGATTCGATCGAGTAGAAAATGATCATATGAGAGTAGGAGAAGGGATAACAGTTGAAGAACCAATGCAAATTAGTTCCATTTGAGGTCTGTTATCTAAGGAAGCAAAGGAAAAACGAAGAGTGGATCAACTGTGTTTATAATGTGGTGCATCTGGACATTTTGTTAAAGAATGCACCAGGAAACCAAAGACTGGACATTTGAGAAAAGGCCAGCTTCATCAGTTGGGGGAGTTGCCCTGATGAAAGCAGAACCCAAGACAACTCCCTCAGAGCTGCGAGTGGCCAATACTTTACAGACAGCAGCGCCACCTTTGGTACAAACTGTGTTAGTCAAGACTCCTGAGAAGGAAATTCAAGGAATATCAGTTATGATTGATTCTTGGAGCTACAGACAATTTTTGTGACATCAAATTCGCTCGTAAGATGGGAATCTGATTTGTCAAGGAATCAACTCTGGAAGTTGTAAGAGCAGTAGATGGTACCAGTCTCTCTTCAGGTCCAATTACTCATGAGAACGAACCGATTCAATTACAAGGCTTCGGTGGACATCAGGAACAGATAATTTTTTATTTAATAGATGCTCCACAATTTCAATTAAATATGGGTCTGCCCTGGATTACTAATTGGAGTAAAAGAACAATAGCAATGAGCTCCTCGTATTGTAAGGAGAATTGCTTTCATGGTGAAGTAGGAACGTTCACAAAGTCCCAGACGGCCTGTTTATCATAACATTCTCCAATGATTTGTGCACTTGAAACAACAGAAATTCCAAAGGAATATGAAGATTTAGTTACAGTCTTTGACAAGAAGGAGGCTGAGAAATTGCCGCCACATCGACCATATGACTGCAAAATTGAATTGGAGCCGGGAGCAAAATTGACATGTAGTCGAATATATGCATTGACCAAAGCAGAGAATATCTTGCTAATGGGTTTATTCGCTCCCCTTAATCTACAGTTTCCTCTCCGCTGTTTTTCATATCCAAGAAGGATGGGGGACTTCAGGCTTACGTCTTACATAGATTACCGAGCCCTCAATCAGGTTACAATCAAGAATTGATACCCGCTGTCTTTGGTGTCAGTTCTTCTAGATCAAGTAAAAAATGCTAAAATTTACACCAAATTAGATCTGCGAGGGGCATATCATTTGATACGAGTGGCATCTGGAGATGAATGGAAAACAGTTGTTCGAACTCGATATGGATTATTTGAATATCAAGTGATGCCATATGGATTATGCAACGCTCCTGCAGCTTTTCAGCATTTTGTCAATGACATATTACAGGAATTTTCTCGACAGATTTGCTGTGGTATATATAGATGATATTTTGATTTTTTCCAACAATCTGCAGGAACATGTTTCACATTTTCGTGCATCCTCACGAGACTGCAAGAGCACAATCTTTATGTGAAATTGGAAAAGTGTGCATTCCATGTAGGACGAGTAGAGTTCCTTGGATTCATTTTGTCACCAGAAGGAGTTAGAATGGACCCAGCTAAGATAAAGACAGTTCTAAATTGGCCTTCTCCTTGTAATGTCAAAAAAATCCAGAGTTTCCTGGGATTCACCAATTTTTATCGAAGATTCATATCCAATTTTTCTCGAACAGTCACGCCCATCACTCGTTTGTTAAAAAAAGGAGTGAAGTTTGAGTGGACAAAAGAAGCAGATGCCGCTTTTCATTTTTGGAAAAACTCCTTCACCACTGCTCCAATATTGCTACTCCCCAATCCAGATGAGCCTTATTATGTGGTGGCAGATGCTTCAGACGTCGCTATAGGAGGTATTCTTTCCCAGCATCATAAAGATACAGGACAATTGCATCCGTTGCCTTTTTCTCTCGAAAATTAACTCCGCCAGAGATAAACTATTCAATTGCTGATAAGGAGCTTTTGGCGGTCAAAGGAACCTTTCGTGAATGGAGACATTATATTTTGGGAACTAAACATAAAGTAACTGTCTACACTGAGCACCGAAATCTACAGTTTTTAAAATCAACTCATACAATAACAGCAAGACAACTGCGTTGGTCCCTTTATTTTGCAGACTTCGATTTTTTCATCACCTTTCGACCTGGAAAAGCTAATGGCAAGGCAGATGCTCTGTCTTGAATTGATATTGATACATCTAAAGAACTTCCAGTAAAAGGTCCGATCATTCCACAAGAGAAGTTTATATTAACCATTCATTATGCAGATTTGACCAAAGAAATCCAAGAAAATGTAAGACCCAAACGAGGCTGAAGTGGTCCAAAGCAGCCCCAGAAAGAGTGATCAAGGACGGCTTGCCATATTATAAAGGTGCATTGTATATACCCACTTTAGAATTACAAGAAAAGGTTCTTCAGGCCTTTCATGTTGATCAGTTGGCTGGACATAAAGTAATTCAAAAGACTCAAAACTTGATACAGTGAACTTTTTGGTGGCCACAAATGAAAACTCAGATAAGACAATAAGGGCCAGATGTAGGAACAAAAAAATTATCGACTCGCAATTTGCGAGCATGTGCGACTCGCAATTTGCATGTCGCTAACTGGAATGCAGGTACAATTTGCGGGGACAAATTGCGACTCGCACCCGGAGTCGCACCGCAGATAGCGAGTCCGCTGTTTGCGAGGTCGCGTTTTGCGACCGCGCAAAAAACGGACTCGCAATTTGCGAGTGGGTGTCGCAAATTGCGAGTTTCATGAAAATTGATTGCAGGTGCTGCAGAACACTCCAGAAACCACTCCAGAACACTCTGGAAACACTTCCTGGCACATGATGATGACATCACAGCCAGGAAGTTTACAAATACACCTGGGAGCAGGGAGGACCACATCCTTTTTAACTGCTGCACAGCTAACAGAGCAACAGCAACCATGGCTGACACTCCTAGAAAGAGAAAGCTGAAATTTGCAGAGAAGGAGCTGGAGGTGCTCACGGAGGAATGCTGTCAGCACCATGATGAGCTATTTGGGAAGGCAGCCCTCAATGTGCCAGACTCTTCCAAAAAAAGAATTTGGCAGGAAATTCAGGAGAAGGTGAACTCCCTGGGGGTCAGCCACAGGAGTGTCGATGAAATAAAGAAGAGGTGGTATGACCTCCGCTCCCGGACCAAGGAGAGGGTGGCAGAAAGGCTCCGGGAGATGAGAGGCACAGGAGGGGGACCATCTTCCATACCACCACCCACACCCCTGGAGGAAAGGGTGGAGGAGACCCTGGAGCCGGAGTCTGTAACAGGATTTGGAGAACTGGACACCTCTGAGCCCAGAACATCAACCGGTGAGTACCATGTGATATGCCTGTACCCCCATCAATGCCATACCCCCACCCACCATGTACACAGGGGCATGCACAACCAAGATAGCTCCATTTCAGAGTTGCAGATACCAGCATGATGCATTATGGGCAATGTAGTCAAGTAGGCAGTTAATAGGCAAATTTTTATTAGGAAGTGTGCAACAGATAGTAGACACTGACAGTGTTTTCCCCACGTCCCACAGGTCTCCCACAAGACCCCACCACCAGCCACAGCAGCCAGGTGCCACTGGTCAGCCAGCCCCATGAGGAGACAACAGGAGCAGCCACCACTCCCACCTGCACCACCAACACCATCCCCTCTATGGCAACACCCGCTGCAACAGTGGTTTCGGAGTCTGCACCAGCAACAACCAGGAGTGCCACAGCACACATCACAGGGCATCCACCGCTGCGCAGGCGACGCAGGATGAGGAGAGCAGGGCTGCAGGCAGAGTCAGGGCTTCCATCCACCACACTGACAGAGGCACAACTGCTACGTGGTCAGCACCTGCAGAATCAAATGTTAGGGCGGATTAGTAGGGTTCTGCAGCGCTTCGTAAGGAACAATGAAAACAGCATGCAGAAGGTTCATGCACAACTGGAGGTAATTGGAAACAACACTGGTGACCTAGCCCTGTCAATGCGTGACCTGGTGGCTAGACTGCTTACACAGAGCGAGGGTGCGTGGCGCAGGGACCGCCAGCTGCTCCAAAGGCTGAACAGGAGGGCCTCCTCTATTTGCAGACTGGCAGTAAACACTACTGGGCTGTCAAGAAGAACAGTCGGCCTCCAGGTTGAAATGGGCCACTTTGCGGGTGATGTGGCAAGGGGCCTGGGCCGGATCACCCATGTGATTGACCTCATGGAGGCACGGCAGGTGTCCAGGGCTACAGGGGACACCCCACAAGACAGCGAGGAGGGCTCCACTGTCAGCAGTGTCTCTGCTGGTGACACCAGGGTGCTCCGGAGTGGGAGTACGAGGCAGAGCACTGCTGAGCAACCTGGTACCAGCCAGGCTGGCAGAGGCCGCCGTAGGCTGTAAACTAAACACTGTCCCTGATGTTGGGGCACATGATGGCAATGTGCCCCATGCCAGGTTGGCTTTTTGAAGTCCCTGAACAGTTTATCTTTGTATATAGTTCGGTTTTTGCACATATAAAATAATTATTTTGTTCTACTTAACAAATGGAGTGTTTGTTCAATTGGTGAGTATGGTAGAAGTTGGCACGTACCTTCCAAAGTATTGTGTTGCAATGTGTTCCCGTCTCAGTCTGCCTTGATTTGCGATGCTCCTATCCCAATGATGGCGATGTGGTTGCTCTTGCTCTTCATCCTCAGAATCTAGGTCTGCAGGGGTGAGAGGTAGCCCACGTCGGGTGGCAATGTTGTGCAGGATGGCGCATGCGACAACTATTTTGAATGCCGTTATGGGGGTATACTGGAGGGCACCTCCACTTCGGTGAAGGCATCTGAACCGTGCTTTCAGCAATCCAAAGGTTCGTTCTATCAGGTTCCTGGTCCTCTTATGTGCACTGTTGTATCGCCTCTCGCATTCATTGCTGGGTGTTAAGTACGGAGTCAGTATCCATGGCCGTAAGGCATATGCACTGTCACCTGTTGGGCACAAAAAGTACACTGTTAGAAAGTCCTGGTTGGTGTGCACATTGATCTGTGTGCATGTCTACAAGGTGTATGCAGCTCTACCTAGGAGATATCCGTCTCCAAACTCCCCACGTTCCAGGCGTTGGTGTATCCCACTGTGCCTAAAAATGTAGGAGTCATGAGTACTGCCTGGAAATTTAGCTACAATGTCAGTAATGACATAATGGGCGTCACAAACAACCTGAATATTGAGTGAGTGGGTACACTTTCTATTGCGGAACAGATATTCCAGGTTTGCAGGAGGGCATATTTGAATATGTGTCCCATCTACACACCCTATGACATGGGGAAAGTTGGCAATCCGGTAAAAGTCCAACTTGGTGCTGTTGATTTCTGCCTCATTTCTGGGTAGGTATATGTATTGGGACATGTGTGTGAGAAAGGCATCTAGGAAAGCCCTGAGGAACCTTGATAGCGCACTTTGGGATACCCCACCTGCCACAGCAATGACCCCCTGATAGCTCCCCAAGGCCAAGAGGTGCAGTGAGCATAGCACTTGCACATGCGTAGGGATGGCGCAGCCGCGCAGAGTCTGGCGTTCTAGCTGTGGTTTGAGTAATTCAATTAAATCTAGTATAGCTGCGCTGCTAAGTCTATATTTATCGTATATTTCCTCCTCAGTTTGCTGGAAGAGTGTCTGCCTTGTTCTGTAAATCTTCTCCTGTCTCTGGCTCCTCCTCCTCTGCTGGGCGGCGTGGGCTCTCCTCCTCACTGCTCTCAGGTATATCTCCGCCATCTTGAGTAACCCAGATGCCTTCTGGGTCTCCTTTTATACTTTGGTAATGTTTACCACCTGCTCTGAGTTAGTGGTAAATTGGACATGCAAACTGGGCTTTTTGCGACTAGTCGCAATTTGCGAGTTGCTATTGCATATGGTTTGCGACTCGCAAATTGCGACTTTCTATTTGCGGGTCGCAAAATGGGGTCGCAATTTTTGCGAGTCGGTAACGGCTCGCATCGCTTTTTGCGAGTCGGAAATGGGATTTTTGCATCCCATTTCCGATTTAGCGGAGTCGCAAATAGCGATTCGGGCCATTTGCGACTCGCAAACGTTTGCTACATCTGGCCCTATGTGTCAACTTGTGAAAAATGTCAAAGAGGGAAATCCAGCAGAACAGCTCCACAAGATATTTTAAGACCATTAACACAGCACCCCATTCCTGGCGTTCTGTTACTATGGATCTCATTGTAGATCTTTCTAGCAGTCAAGGTTATAACACTATCTTAGTTTTTGTGGACACTTTCACTAAAATGGCACATTTCATTCCTTTGAAAGAAATTCCTCGAGCCCCATAAGTACACAACATATAGTATGTGCTCATGGGATTCCAAAAATTCTTGTTTCTGACTGGGGGTCCCAATTTGTTTTTCACTTTTGGAAGGCTTTTACTAAGCGATTGGAAATTGAGTCACATTTCTCTACCAGTTATCATCCAGAAACAGATGGGCAAACAGAGAGAGTGAATCAAGAATTAGAACAATATTTAAGACTATCTGTTTGATCAAGAGAAGGAATTGGCAGAGTTGGTTTGGGCATCTGAATTTGCTAATAATAATGCTGTGCATTCCACCACTGGGTTCACCCCCTTTTATCTAAATCAAGGTAGGCATCCTAATGTAATTTTAGGTAAAGAAGATGACACAGTGCCTGCAATAGAAGAAAGGATAAAGAGATTACGGACCACCTTAGTTAGCGCTAGAAAAAACCTCACTCGAGCAAAAGACCCATATTAAGCTCAGGTAGATAAGAAAAGAAGAGAAAGTCCAACTTTTACAAAAGGAGACAGAGTTTGGTTCTCTACTTGTCATTTATATCTCAAAGGAAACCGAAAATTTCAGCCACGATTCATAGGTCTGTTTAAAGTAGACAAGATGATCAATCCAGTGGCAGTTAAATTACAGTTGTTATCACATCTAAATATACATCCAGTTTTTCATGTTTCATTGCTAAACAACAGTCCTCCAAGTTTGCGTCTAAACACTCCTCCGAGTCCTATTCAGATTAGCTCTGCAGAAGAGCATGAGGTCAATCAAATTTTAGATTCCAAATTAAGAAAAGGCAAGTTATACTATATAATTGATTGGAAAGGTTATGGTCCAGAAGAACGATCTTGGGAACCTCATAATTACGTACATGCATCAAGATTAATAAATAACTTCCACAGAACCTATCCAAACAAACCTAAATTGGAGAACTGTTCCTTGAGGGGGAGTACTGTCAAGACCCTTCAAACCTGCCATGCAGTAACGGTGCAAAGTCCAAGAAAAGCAATAAGAATGCAGACAAAGAAGTATCCACAGTGGAGACAGTGACGTCCTAGTTGGAAGAATTTTTGCCGAGTCGTGCTGCGTTTGTTACATAGAAAAGGCCAAAGAAATGAATCCAAGATGGCTGACGAGAAGGTTAAGTTGCAGTTCTAGTGTTGCATTCAGTTTAGTTGCTAGGATACGCTTGTGCCGCTTGAGAGCTTTGCACTTCACCTGTGATCTGACAGGAATCCAGATGTACAGAGAGAGCGAGTCTTTTGAGGTAAACGTCTTTTGTGAGGAAAACTAGACTTCGCATGTATTTTTACAGTTAACTGCAGATAATAATTCATGGAGTAAAATCATTTACTGATACAGAAAGTTTTTTCAAGTGCTCTAAAGAGTTTTCAGCTGGAATGGACTATTAAGGACATTCAAAGAATATTAAGATATTCTAACAACAAACCAAATAATCTAGCCAACAATCTACAAACAACAAAACGTAAGAAATCTACAACAGGAAGTTCAATACGCATTTTTTCAACAAGGCACACAAGTTATTCTTGACAGAAAAAGTAATTAAAAGACAATCAAGGGGAAACCTTTACCACACCTAATGCACCCATAAATAACTATTAACTATATATATATATATATATATATATATATATATATATATATATATATACCCTTCTGAATAATTAAGAACGTGTAAAGAAACGTATTCAGAATTGAAAATCTCATCACAAGAGTCAAGAAGCAGACAACTCTTCGTGTTAATTTGAGAACTCTTTCAAGAAGTTCATTATCATATCAATAATAAACATTTACACAGACAGAGAGAGGCAAATACTCAGGGAGCTCAGGGTGAGTGAGTATAACATTGGATGTCAGAGGAAATTAATTGTTAGTTAATAAAAAAGTATAGTAACATATAATAGTGTGTCCCTAGTAAGTGTGAATGTGATTTTTCAGGTGCCGATATCCAGTCAAACAAAACGTGAGGTGGCAGACTGAGTATTTGATGAAACATCATCTCTCTAAATCCCATTCCCCTTTCCCCTTCCAGGGTGCTCAATACGGAGATTCTATTTTGTTGCGAGTAGTCTGGGTTGGGACTGAGGATTTATCTTCTGCTCCTGAGGGAATCCGATCTCGGTACTCTGATAGAGGGTGGCATCCATTGTGGAAAGATTGTGACTCTTATCTCGTGTGACTCTCTTACCATTGTTATTATTTCAGCAAATAGTGTGACCCATCTACGTAATACCCTTCTTTCTTTTTCATTCTTTTTCCATTTAATAGGGCACATACTTATCAAGGTTTGTATGACTTGCCCTACATTTATGCACTACTACACCTTTGCATCTAACTTGGTGGGTGTATTGGAATTATTACAGGTATACAGTTACTTGTAACGTGCTTTTATGACGGTATGAATCTGAATTTATACAACAGTCATTTTCTATATATATCATTTTCTAGCACAATGGTTTTTATGCACTATATGCTTGTTGCAGTCATCTTTTGACGCAGATATCATGACTTATTAGTACCTGTAACCGGAAAGGTTATATTTTCCTTTAATGGCTCAAGAATTATTCTTCGGAATTGCTACATCTAGGAAACTTTGTGATCAAGTTGGCTTTCTCTCATTATCCTAGCATAAAAAACATTTCACCCATACAGCATGGTACATATACCACATCTAGGGATCCACTTATTATGAGGGATGTTGGGATTGCCATGTTACAATATTTTGGTACAAAAAAATATTTTTAGTTAAATTGTTTTCTTTCGGGTTTCAAGACACCAGCATCAGTTTCACTTTGGTAACTTTCACTTTATGGTTCTTCTTTCGAAAAATTCTTGTTTTAGGGAATAAATCCACAAAATGTTCTTCACAGAAACAGTCTAATGTTCCTCGCTCACTTCACCCTTTTTTTTTCTTCTCTTTTTCACTACTAAGTCAAGTGCACAATAGGTATATTTGTATTTTTTCTTATCTCTGTCATATCCTTTTTTGTATTACACATGGAATCTTTTTATGTACTTTTCACAGCCTTGAAAAAGTCAAAGTCAGTGACGAAACACGTGTCAGTTGTTGGATCATCATACAATAATTGGACTGATTACATCCCTATTCTCGATGCATCCTAACTTTAATTGGATTTTTTAAATGCATGGTGTACTTGTTACATGTGCGGATGGGCTTATGTTGTTTATCCTGTAGGAAGACTATGTGAGGGTGCTCACGTTTCAGATAGGAATAAATGGAGTAGCACTTCTGAGTAGTGTGCATACCTTTGACATTGAGTGTGAGGAAACGGGTAGTGATGTCATGCGCCGTTGTCGGGATTATAATCCTTGGTGATGTAGGGTGACTGTGCGTGTGAACTGCGTGCCCTGCTGCCCCCAATACAAGCCCTGGAGTGTTAAAATGGCATGAGCACCAGGTATTACCATGGTATTGGGGTATTTGGCAGTGTGGGTCAGTGTAGGAGGGGCTAGGTATGAACAAGTCGAGCCTCCTGCAAGATGCAGAACACCCAAACAGATTAACAATAAGAACAAATTGTAATATGAGGGGTGGCTATAATTCTTTGGTGATGTGGAAGCGGAGTTGCCCACCCTATGAGTTGCGGTGTGGTATGTCATGTCAGGCCCGGCCCGGCAGCTTGGGCAGGATTGAGAAGGATTGATCGCCGGCGCGGCAGCAAGGTTGCAAGTGGCAGTGAAGGTTTATTCACACTCATACAACAATAAATTAAATGTATCATGTCAAACATAAGGCCCCTCTCAGACAACATCCAGATGTGTAGACATTAGATTATTGATTCTGCTGTCTAGGGGGGTCACTAGTGGAAGGGTGCGAGATGGGTGAATGGACCCTTGGGAGGAGTCAGAGTCTCATTCTGTGGAAAAAATGTGGGGTCGCTGTTGATGTGGAGAGAGCAGTCTCTGAGTTCAGCTGCACCGCTACCTCCAGGGCCCAGCGGCGGTACTCCATAACTTGTTCCAAATCCGGAGCTGCGGGAAAGGGTGTCGCTCTGGTGGCGGAAGGAAGGCTTTTCTGTGTGCGGGCAGTGCATTTCCTCTTGGGCCTGGTGGGTGTCTTGGCTTTAGAGGAAGGGTCTGATAGCAAGGTACTAAAATGCTTGTCTGTCTAGAACCAGTCTAGCTGGGAACAACAGGTAGTATTGGACTCCCTCCGAGGCGCATCTTGGCTTCAAGGAACATGATGCACTGGTGCTGTACTGCAATGGTGTAGTCAGGGAAACACAATCATGTGGGAGTTCTCGAGCATGAGGAGCCCCTTCAGGTGGGACGCCTGCAGAGTGGTGTTCGCTTCCTATAGTGGAGGAGTTTCACCAGCATAGGTTAGGGGTAGTCCCCGGGGGGCCCCGATAGGTAGGAACCCGGTGAGCCCTCTCCAGTGAGTAGAAGGCAGTGAGGTCCGACGACGGAACAAATGAACAGAACCATGAGTCTAGGAATTGGAGTGGATCTGTCCCCTCCACACTCTCTGGTAAGCCAATAATCCATACATGGCTCCTATGTGAGTGACCCTCTGCATTGTCCGCCCAGTGTTCCAGGGTGCAAACTCTGTGTTGCAGGTCACAGACAGCCTGCAAATTGTCCAAGGTTTGCGGTTGTAGAGAGGCCAGGGTCCGCTGTCTCTCAGCTACCCGGTCCTTGAGTTTCCGATGGTCATCTATAAGGAAGGTGCGTTCTGTGACCAGAGACCCACAAAGCACTCTGCATGGATTGGAGTGTTTTCAATGACTGCCAGTATTTGATCTAGGGGGTCTTGTGGGGGCTGCTGGCGGTGGCAGAGAAGTTTTGAGGGAGAGTTTCCGGAATCAAAAAGGGAGGATCCGGCTGTGAGATTTTATGTGAGGATGTGAAGGCCTTCGGATGTCCCATGTGGTCAGCGGTAGACAGGAGTAAATCCTTTATGTGTAATGCCCACTACTTGTAAAGTTCAGGAGGCTCTCCCTGGAGTGGAAGTGATGGACCCTGCCCAGGGGTCCATACTGCAGGCTGGGAGGTGCACTGCCCAGCCCAGCGTAGTCAAAAGTGCGTGTGGGTCTCCCAGCTGGACAAGAAGGGCGATGCAGTCATGTGTCTGCTGAGGCCCCTGCCGAACGCCCCAGGCTCGCCACGCGCTCCCAGTTATCCCTGCCTTCTGGGGAAGGTGTCGCCAAGATGTAGAACTGTTCTGTGAGTGAAGGTTGCACTCTGGGTGTTGACTAGCAGTTTGCGCCCCCTCACTATTCGCAGTGCCAGGTAGTGTCCGCTGCATGCCTCCAGAGTAGGTAATGAGGTCCGGCTGCGGGCCCGGGTAAGTGGAAGGCAGACAAGTGACACATGGGAATCTGTCCAGGACAGCAGCGGTAGGCCACCGTGGGGGGAAGGGTTTTTCTGGGTTGTCGATGGGTCCGGTCATTTCTGAAATCTTGCAGCTACATCGGGGCCTGGTGGGTGAGGGACCCAGTCGTCCCTGAGACTGTTGTGGTGTCAGGCGATGAGAGCTGTGCGGCTGCCATGTTTGATATGGAGTGGCCGGTGGAAGGTCAGAGTTGGCGTTCCTCAGGGCGGCCTGCCAGCTGAGGAGTACAACGAAGCTGTCACTGCAGGGTAGCTGAGTGGCACCAGCAACCTCTCTTCTTCAGGAGCCGGGCCCCGGTTGGGATTAATGTAGGATGGCAGGTTGGAAAGTGCTGAGTGGTGCTACAACACATCTGCCATGCTCGCTTACTTGGCCACGCCCCATTAACTGTAACATTAACAATACCATATATGTTTAATGGAGCTTTAAATCGTTCAAAATTGTAACCATTATTACTGACCCAAAACCTACTTTAAAATGTGTAGTTTGTCATAAGTTTTCTAATTGTTGCCCTGACAACCTATTATCTTGGAACTACCCTCACAGTAGACTGCCAATTGAGAAAGTGGGCAGGGTCAGACAGGGACAGAAAATATGCCCGGGCACCAAAATAAATCCCCCCCCCCCATTAGTGATTCACATAGCTAATAAAGTGGCCAACATTTGCAAATCGGCTCAGTTTTGAACTTGTAAAGACACACTGTCTAGGTGTTGCCAGCGCGCATGGTCCTTAGTAAGTAAACTTACAAGGGGACGCGTATAGGTCGATGGACCTTTTGGATTGCATGGAGTATCCTAGTCAAGTGGTATCCAATGGATCATCAATAAACATTACAATCAACAACAACCATTAATAAATTCCCTATCTAATAAGAAAACACCATTACTCTCAAAAAGGTTAAACGTTTTTATTCCCTATTAGTAACAATTCTAATCAAAAACCTTTATTCGACTTTATTGTTATTCAAACTTTATTAGCATCATAAACAACTATTCACCATGAATTATTGATTCAGCCTACCTAACTTAAATTAGCATCAGCATGTGAGTCTGCATGCAAAAACAATTTAGGCAAAATCAATAATTTGGAAAAATCTATCTAAAGATAGAAAAACATTTTAAAACAGCGCAGCTGGTACCTAGAAGGAAAAGCACACGTTAGTCAGTCACATTGTTATAGCTACCTATCCAAGATAGATCAGCAATGAGTCAGTCTTCGTCTCCAGGTCATCAGTCATCAGCAAGTATCAGGCTCACAGAGAGTAAGCCCAATTATCAGCACTTCGGACAACGTCTCCCGACGTCATCAACTTTCGTCTCTCCGCTCTCTCCTCTCTTCTCTTGTCATGACTTTTTATTAGGGTCTCTCAGTCCGTCCCACAAATTGCTAATTGGTCAACCTCATCAGGGGTTAAGATTCTAACCTATAGTTTTTGTTTATCACTTGTTTACGTCGGTTCAAGCATCAAGTTCCATTACTATGATTGGTCCTTCTGTCGATGAGAACATCATCCGGCTCTTCAGGTAACAAAATTGTTGCCCACAGTCTTTTAGTCAGTGCCTCTATTGTTCAAGTCCTGGAAAAGTACGTTTAGCCTACTCTACACATAATTGTATCAGTTTGTTTTAATCATCTCCTGTCTTCTGGTACATTTGCAGACATTTTCTAGCAGAGCCCGTCTGAACTCTGTGCAGTTCAAGGTTCCTTTCTCCAGTTCCACTCCTCAGCAGCTCATCACGTCTCCACGTTTTAGCAAGCAAGGCCAAGCGCCGATCAGACCTCTAGTTCGGCTAAATTAAGAATACGAAGCATCATAAAACATAGATTATACAATCAAATATGACATAATAGTACATAATTTTTAATATTTGTCATTATATTAGCATTGTTAACACACATGGTGACCACTCTCCGTGGGCACATTTTACTCATACACGTTATTTTCAATTATTAGTTTATTTTATCAATATTTCTTGTTAGTGTGTATACGCAAATCATTAGAAATTTCTCATTTTAGTATATCTGCTCCAACAGTGTTTTGCAGCCATATTAGAGAAATCAACAAAATTGGCCGACCAGACCATAAACAGACCCACAAACAACCAAAAACTGCTTCCAAAACTGAATGGTCAGAGCATCCTAACCAACACTGCCCGATGCCCTGTGTGAAGGCCACTGGAATAATGCACTTTTGCAGCTGTGAGGTTGTTTGCTTCTATCTCAAACGGATCAAAAGTTACTAAAAATGCGGCAACACGTATTGCCTCACAGTGGAAAGCCCTTCGCTAAGGTTGACTGTTGATCTTTCAGTTTCTTATTGCTGTATTTTGGTTTTAGATGGGTACTAATGAGGTGAAACCTTTGCCAAGATAGTGTTAACGTGTAAAAACGACAAAGTAATGAGCTACAGCTACCACACAAAGTGCTGAATTATGCCACATAATTAGCTTTTTCTTGTCACGTAATTTAATAAAGTGTTGCATAATTTGGTTCTTCTCTGCTGCATAATTCCAGTGGTCCTGCCTATATGCCAGTCTGGCAGTCTGGCAGCTTTTCTTCTGTGCCCTTGTCTGAAATGTTCTCTCCCAGCTTCACCCTCGCCTTATGAAAATGCCATTTGCCTGCTGCCAAGAAATTCGAGTAGTGATGTAAAGAATATGTTTTCACTGCTTCAGGCTACAAATCGGAATTTTCCTAAAGATTAATTGCCGAAATTCTATTTTTTTCGCATCCAGTCTAAGACAGTGGACAGTCCTTTGTTCTGCGGCGGGCAGTCACAAGAGTGGGTCTCAATCCCAGAAGCCCCCGCTTCGCCTGTAACTCAATGCTCCCTAGCTGATCCCTCAGCTGTCGATTCTTCTGCTGTGAGAAGGCCTTGAGAGGAGCTCGCAGCTGCTGGTGAGCCAAAGGCCTGAAGCAAAAGGAGGCCGCAGACAGACAGAGGGCCCAGGCGAGCCGTGGCGTGAGGGGGCGATGGATTAAACCTGCTGCCTGCGGTGTCTGCAGTCTCAATGACTGATGGCGGAGGCTTCGGTCGAAATCCCCAGAGACATTGTACTCGCTCATATCATGCAGGCCATGCGCACAGGTGTGACCGCGAACGAGGTCTGCATGCCTCTAACTGCATCAAAGCCCCAGTTTTTGGGCGAGAATCCAGAGTTGAGCTACTTTTCCAATTCACCAAGTTGTGTGCTCCTGGGCAAATTATTTTGTCCGTTATATGTGGCTAGCACACCCGGTAACTCCATAGTGATACCTGAGCAACTTCAAAACAGCGCAAATGAAGGTCCACGTTGTCCTCCAGCAGTCTATCTAAATTGAGTTAGAATCAGGGCCTTTGGATATCTGTGTCCAGGGGGCCACCTTATGCAACGGACCCAAGTAAATTACGCAGCAAGGAAAAAGCAAATTATGCAGCATAGCGAATCACATTTTGAGGCAGTATTGTTGTGCTATCCTATATATTAATTCCTATATTAATACTGACTGAGCACGTGGAACCTCATTAGCACCAACTGTGACGTCAGAACGCAGATATCAGCAACTGAAAGGTGACCACTGTTTACAAAGGTCTGTCAATTGAAGGCACCACACCTGACACTATTTTTAGCAACTTTTGAGCAGTTTCGGCTAGAGATAAACGTATTTTTTCATGAATAGCGACGAAGCAAAAAAATAACATAATTTCTTCTCTCACTCTGAAGTTATCCAATGGCTGAAGTGACCTGATCATGTGCTCCATGCTCTGTGCAGTAATGGCAGAAAGAAAAATGAATGATACAACAGCAGACCAATGGATGAAGAGGGCTGGCTGAAAGCACACCTAAGTATATCACAAAACCTCATTTTGGTAAAATCAATGTAGGTGTGTGTTTACTATTGTTAACTCTACATACCTTGAGGATATGTAGCCTCAAGATACGTAAATGTAGTTAGGAATGCTAAATCTATACATATCTAAATACACATTCTTTCATGAGATAGTGTTACCCACTATCCTTCACCTGATACAGCTGCAGTTGACAATCTGCACACAATATTGCGGTGGAACATGCCCCAAAAGGCCATATGGAAAGGTTGGATGGGAGGCCCGATGCTGGTCCACTCTTTCCACCAAATAAGAGCTGCGAGCTGAGACTTGAATGAACTCAATCCCACTGGTTCTCGTGAATGGGAAGGGGGGTAGGGATTAAAAGATAAACATACTGGAGGTTGGAGTTTTGAGTCCCATACACCAGGATTGTACCTGTCTCTCTTTCACTCTTTCTCTCATAAATTGTAGAACAGTGGTGATAATCAGAAGTCACTCCCACTGACAGTGTCCCTGTTGCTCCTGACCTTGGGTAAGGTTTGCTAGAACTTCCTGGGTTCGTTACTAGCACTACTTACTGGAGCATGAAAGTTGCTGTCACTCTGGCACAGAGTAACGAACCCAGGACTTTCCCCAAACTCAGGAGCACCAGGAGACACTGTCAGTGAGAGTGACTTTTGATTAAGTTTGGTGTAGAAGGCCCAAAACTGAAAGCCTTCTCTGCACGTGATGCAAGTAAGTGCTAAGAAACCAGGAAAAAAAGCCAAGGAAAACAAAACAAAGGTACAGGGAAACAAATATTGATATCAAACTGAGTCTACAGGAAACATACAACCAAATATTTGTGAGGCAACCTGTTCCCCCTGTACTGCTGTTCAAATGATCTTGGATGCAGTCCTTGCTTTGTTCTGTTTGGTCTTTGATCTTTGACTGACCTGGAAGACCCGAGCCCTGAATGCTAGCCCCAGCCACCACTGCCCAGTCTTCTTCGGTCTCCAGATCACAAATCTCAATCCTTTCTGGTGCATTCAATTTTTTCTTATTTGTTGCCTAGTCTTATATTTCGTGCTTCCGTCTGACCCTTGTCGAGTCATGACAGGGATCTTATATTTCTATGACAACGTAAGACTGTCATTCCTCATGGAAGGATCTGAGAGTGAGACTCCCTGGCTTTTGAGTAGGACGAGTTGTTCTTTTCGGTACATAATGATCGGTTCTCTTTGTGCTCAGTGCTCTGTCACCAGCTTTCAATACATTGTACCATTGAATGCCCTTTCTTCTGCATTAGGAAAGGACCTTGTTTCATGGGTGATGTGCTCCTGATAACGAACTCTCTGCATTGGTTTGTACCTCCAGGACTGCTCCGGCACTTACTGCTTACAGTACTCGTGCAGCACAACAGAGAACACCAGGGCACAGATTTACTATAAGGCTGGTATAGGGAGCATAGAATGTTGCTTTTTGGGGATACGATCACGACCCAAGAAGCATAAAATTGCCACAAAATGTGCAGATCTCTCACGCTTGTTTGCTCAGAGAGCCATGAGATGGAAAGCAGCTATGCCTCCTGCACTGGAGATCTGGATGTGAGAGGTAATATACTGGGCAGAGGAGGACCACGGGCATGCCGCAGAGAGGAAAGAAGAGGATTATGCAAAAGAGCCTTTGCAGAACTTTGGGACGAGTTGGTAGACACATATGAAGGAGATGTGGACAATGATGACACACTGCCTTCAACAGTAGCAATGACTAAACAACTGGAACCCAACATAATAGCCACAGACTATACACATTGATAGCAAATAGTGGAACTAAAGACACCTACGAAATTAACAGGGTAAGGAACTGAGCAATAGAGTGTCGGAAGCAACACTGTCAGGAACTAATATTGCCTACTACTGCCAAAGGGCTAATAGGGCCTCTCACAATAGTAAAGCCCTTAGCAAGGGGAAGGATACACCACTCAAATAGGTACACAACCAACACCCATTAAGGTACACTGGCGAAACAAGATTGGGGTGAGGCGCTAATGCACAATAGAATTACTGTAATGCAATGTGTGAACTATTAATATGCACCTTAATCTGCAATAAATTGAGTAATGTGCAGTGAAACATTCATGCAATGATTAAACTATAAGGAATGTATATACACACCACCATTCCGGGTGAAGAAGTTGTAAAACTTTAAAATATCAATGAAGATGTTTTTAAACAAATACTATAAGGCTGATGACGTGTGGCTTGCATCCGACCATCTTTTACACTGTGCAGTACATAAGACCCCAACAAATCCTGAAACCGTTGCAGTCATTTTTCATTTCTCTCTGAAATTCCTCTAGTGTTCACTTATTGGCAACAGCTTGTGTGTTCTGAGGGAGCCCCTCTGAGCAGCCCCTTCCTGCTGCGTTTAGGGCTTCCAAAATGTGGAATTAGGTGTTGCCCATTTCCTCCTGACTAGGAAGGAGGATGAAGAATCTGAGGAAGCTGAAGCTTTGCTAGGCCAGTTCAGTATCAGCCCTGGAGATACAAAATAATGGGAAGAGTTCTTTATCAGGAGCAAATCACTGTTTCTGCCGCTTCTGACATTGTGTAGAACACGTGCCATGTCCAAGGAGTCCACTGTTAAGACACTTTACAGACAGTCCATCTTTACCACCTACCACAGACTGAAGGAAGGCTAACTAAGAACTGTGAAGCTACATTGCAGGTGAGCTACATGGTGACTCGATGTAAAAAGCACACTCCCCCACTGCATCATCTTTTAATATTTTCTTAGTTTTTCCCTTGATCCTGCTGTCATGGTAGTATCACAGCCAGATGGCATGCTATGGGGCAGGAGTTACTGAGGCTTCCTTTGCCTGAAACTGGCCTTTGGTGTCTTTGGGCCCCCTTTCCATTTCAGGGACCCCCAGCATTATTGAGGTTGGGCTATCACATTTGAAATTGCTCACCTGGAGCCTTTGTTGCCCTAGGTAGGAATATATCTGCATTTTGTGGAACCCCTTATGCTAGAAGTCGGCTTATTGGGTCAGTAAATGGACTCTTCGAAGTTGAAGACACTACCTCCATTCATTTCAGATTACCAGTAATAGTGTCAAAGCTTTTGAATCTGCATTCATTGTAGTGCGGTGTTTTTCATTGCAGAATTCTACACAGGTTTGCAATCATCTAGTAATTTGGAACATATATATAGAGTGCATAGTAAGGGCTGTAGTTTATCTGCTACATTGTTTACAATTGTACTCTGGAATTTCAAGTACAAGACTATCGTGGCACACTAACATCAAGAACAAAATACTGAGAGACAACATTTTAAAAAGTTAGCGCATATAGGGAAGTGTAGAGTTACTCTTCTCAACTTCCTGACTATATACCTTGAAGATATATATGTTGTCAAGGTAAATGTATGTAAAGTCTAGAAAATCTACACATACTTACCTTTCAATATTTCGTTCCTCCATGCACTGTCTATGACATTAGTGTCCCACGATATTCTGTAGTCAATATTCAGGATCTAAATCTTGTTTTATACCATAATTTCTTTCATGACTTCTTTGTTTTTTAAAAATAGTTTTTGTATTGTGTAAGTCCTTTAGGATTTGTCTTGGCATTTAAACTCAGTATATAGTCAGGATAGTAAATTAACCTGGCCCTAATGCATGTGGGAGGTGAGTTTTATTGGTTTTAGGAATAGAGACTAGAACAAGATTGTTTTAGAGAGATTCGGCTTTCAGAGTGGTCCACTCACTACGATTGCTATATTTATCAGTCAATATAAGTTCTCTTAGTAGAACAACCTTACATCTACATATTTGTGTTTTGAAACCCCCTCCCCGGC
This sequence comes from Pleurodeles waltl, assembly GCF_031143425.1. Classification (NCBI taxonomy): domain Eukaryota; kingdom Metazoa; phylum Chordata; class Amphibia; order Caudata; family Salamandridae; genus Pleurodeles; species Pleurodeles waltl. Next base: position 652,914,965 of record NC_090451.1, read on the forward strand.
CCGCAATCTAACTAAACCTCTTAAGAAGTAAACACATCTACTTACTTCTGTTTATTTTTCTACTAAAATTGTACCATCTAATTGCTACCTTTCTAAACAAGGATCTAAAACAGTATGTATTATGCAACCTGTGGCTGAAAGCAAATAGTAATTGCACATAAACAAAAACAAAGCCATTTTCAGTGTGGTGGTTGCACTTTTTCTTGTTTTGTCTTTATGTAGAAAATAATAACTAGACATGCATGGGTGTCATACAGAAATTCTCATTAATTTATTAATGTTTACAATGTAATATAGCATGCACCAGGCCGACAGACTCTGCATCCTCAGGGAATGACTTTACTACCAGAGTGACCATCTTTGTACCTGTGAGTAGATAAGAAATTCTGAAATTTAGACCTTTCCTTGCTTTTATACTAAGCGTTTGCAAAATCTGAATTACACTGGCGAAGTTCAGAAATGTGCAAATTTCAAGTACTATGCAAGTCACAGAATTTCCTGAAAAGTTTAATTACTTACACAATGTGATCACACAAAAGAGGGTGAGCAGAAGTTTCCCCTGTGGGTTAAGTCTCCAAGCCTACCCTAGTGAGTGGGTCTGTTGACACGAGGCCCAGGTCGCCCAGTCTCCTCCCCAGTGAAAGAGGCGGTAGAGGGTGTGTAACCATAAAAATGCAGCACTAGGATGTTACCCATCAATATTTTCTGCTCAAACTAGTGTGATGCTTTTATCAAGTGTGGTTTTTTTATGCAAGGTATTCCAGTGTATTCACTAGTGTATTTACACTCAAGATACTGACACACTTCATTTTTATGTAATTCGCCACAATTTCACATAATTTTCCTCAATTTTTTTAAAAAATAAAGCAATTTTGCACACTTCTATATGGCTGCTTATGTCTTTTAACAGTTTGAATAAAGTTGCTTGAGTGATCTCTTTGTATAGCATTTGACTCACGCTGAAAGGAGTCTTATTGTTAGGATGAGATATTATCCATGAGTATGTGATGCATCTAAGTGACTTTATTCTTCATGTTCCGTTAGAGGAATTGCAGTTCAAGTGGGAAAAAAGGCATGGGCCACACAGCACAGCATCAGACTGAGGGGAAACTGAGACAAATCATCCATAATAATTATAGACACATCCACATCCACTCCTCACTCTCATTTGCTGCACTCCACGTGTACTCAACTGGGGCAACCCAGTAATCCCACAGGAGACTAGGTAGACAATGCGGTCCACGCATAAGCACAGCTACACATTCGCAGTGACATGATATGAGCAGCCTACACCATGCAAGTGTGACACTAAAACACCTCGAACATAGGCCACACTTCATTCACTCACATCCAATCAATCAATATCAATCAATCATAGCATTTATAAAGCACAGCACTATCACCCCTAAGAGTGTCTGAGCGCTGAGGGAGCATCTTATAAGTGCACGCGTCCTATCTCACACTCCTTTCACTGCATGGCATGCCAAGCCACAGCGACAACAACACACTAAGAAACAACTCTCATCAACATACAGGACATTGAAACTCTTCTAACAGGGCTCACCCCAGCACTGCATGCTGTTCCATCCACACGGACCAGTGGGGTAGCGTGCTACCTGCCTCAGACATGCCTACAGGCTCAGTTCAGGTGTGAGGCTCCTGATTTCAAAGCCAAAAATTGTTTTATTGTAACTCTCTCCCGCCTTAAATCTCCTCTGTTTCAATGTTAGTCAATTGGGAAAATCAATGTCCCTGATTTGACATCTCCCTCATTGCTGTTCCGAAATGTTGGCGTGTTCGCTCTCTGCAGATGTGCTTTGGTGCTTAGTCAAGGGTATGAAGGGGCATATGAATGCAACTAGAATACACTAAAATACAAAGTAATGACCTCACCACAAGCTGTCATCAGTAGAACACTCCCAACCATGGAAAACTCTTAGCTGAAGATTCTTCCCTGACACTACAATAACACCATACCCACAATACAATACTTTCCCCTTCTTTAACTAATAACAGCGAACCCAACACCCACACTTTCCACAACCACAGCGTACAAAATGCAGCCAGTGACTGGATAGAGACTACACAAAAACGAAAAACAATGCAGATACTATAGCAAAACCAATGAGGGAGAGATTCCATGCAGAACAAACCAGGGGACAAGCACCACAGGATACATCCATTAAAATATAAGACGCCTACACATGTGCATAGAGATGTAGATCCGGAACGCAAAGATGCTTTAAGGCGTGGGTAAAGTGGCCTCTGGCCCAGAGCCCCAGTCTTTCAGGGGCCCCTAACAGAACTAGGTCTGTTCTTCAGAGACTCTTGCCTTGATGACCTTGAATAATTCTTAAACAGATTGTTTTAAATACTGTTTTCCTAATTTATTAATAATGTGGATGATGTGTGAGAGTCTATTACATACAGTTTTCAGAGAAATGTGTTCATGTTTCATGCAACACCCATAAAAAAAGGTTTATTTTAGATCACAATAGGAGGACCTCATATTAGAGAAATGGGAGGTGTCACAGAGATTATTCGCAGTAACATTAGTGAGCTGCTGCTGTGTTACAATATTTAATGAAAACACACGTCACTATCCTTGATTATTAGATGCAAATGCATTTAGAATTTGGACAAGCGCGTCTGTGCACACGTTAGTGATTTGGCCAAAGAGGGCGTGAAAGAGCTGAAATAGCTTTAAATCGTAAATTTAAAGCTATTCCAAACAGGGGCCCCAAAACACTTTTGGCCCAGGGCCCCTAAAATCCTTAAGATGTCCCTGCCAGAAGGTATGTACAAACATGAAGGTAAAAGGGAAATGACCCATTATTCAGAAATTATCCATTCCCACCACCAAAAAGAACAAGCAAGCAACGACAAATACATACCAAAACATTGCGCACCGCAAAATCAATTAAGGCAAATATGAAAGCATGCAATCTTCATATGCTAAAACACGTTGCAGCTCAGCCTTTCGCTCCCAAGTATCGGGGATGGGTACATAGAGGACAGCTATGACACGCCACCTGGAGCTCCATAGTTATTCAGCCCAGCCCTCACACAGAGATCCCCATCTGTCAACAGTAGCTCACTCCCAGATATGGAGCACTCAGGCCAACATACCATGCGTACCTGACAGCAGAAGCCAAGCAGAAACATCCTGCAGAGAGCCCTCACACCATACACAAAACCCGACTCCAGTGTCTAAGAGGATTCCTGTGCTAACAGTTGTGGATCTGAGCGCAAGGGTGGAGCTGTGTAATTCTAGACCTGCTGCTGGGGTTATTAGGTTTAACTTTATTGATAACGTTCCTGTAAATGATTTTGAAGAATACATTACTTGTGTGCATCTGTCATCCATGTTAACATGGGTTCCAGGTCTACGAGCTGAGATTTGAGGATAGTTGACAGGCTAAAGTGTCCTTCTGTATTTGTAGTATTTCAAAGTCGAGGTTAGTCTCAGAAGGTAGACATATTTGTTGTTTAAGTCTTGTTGTCTGAGTGGACGTTTTCACTCTCTCTCAGGCTGGATATGTTTGTTTGATGCCTTCTGTGCTATATTGAATGGCTTCTCGTAAGATTTTGCTGTCTGGCAGTTTGAGGTGTAGAATTATTCGTGCCTTGGTGACTGCTTTTGGTTTCTAATAAATGATTTGAGTGTTTCAACCATTTACCTTACAGCTTGCAGATACCTTTTCAGGGTTCAATGAAGCAATCTGGTGCTTTAAATGTTCAGTTGATGAATAAGGATGGAAAGTGGTATATTGCCTTAACTTAATGTGCGTGGCAAAAAATATTTGTTCTTATTTGACACCTTGAAGGCTGAGCTTGCTGGACTGACCCAATATTTGGATCACTTGAAAGGTGTGAATAAATGCATGAGACAATTTCAGTCGTGAGGACATCATCCTGGTCCACTTCACTCCTATTCTCTCTAAAATGTTGAATAGCACCAAAGAGGGAAAGGTGTATAAAACTCTTGCTCTCCCACTACTGAGAAATGTCTATCCTCTTCTGATCGCAGGCATGCAACTCTAATCACAACGTGTGCCATGTGACCATGTACGGTTTTCCTGTTAGCAGGTGTCTTCTGTCTTTTTATTAGGGTAATAATGATCCAATGTTCAGATAACCACAAAGATCCCAAGTTTCCTCCATTCTTTCTGGATGACGCAACGTGAGTCATGCAACCCACCTACTCTATTCAGGTCACCTTGTGGTGGTCTGCCCAGCAGAATCCTGGTAATAACCAGGATCCACTCTAACATGAAGTTGAAAATAACCCGATCTGGACAAGCCCTGGACCAGGATGAGTTGAGTCAGAACCAGTCAGGAGCTCCAAGAAGCATACTAAATATGCATTTACGAGGGCTCCTTATCTCCCAGGGATGGAAACTCAACTCTTCATCCTCACGATGGATACTGCCTGGCTCAGTTTTGGATCTTGAGAATGGAGTAACAGGCAAACATCTCCATGAGTGTCATCACTGTGGATGGGAGGTGGCACGTATCGGAGATCACAGAACTTAGCCATGTATTGATGCGAGTCACAGTTTTGTAGCAGAGACATTGATATTAGGTCTAAATTTAAAACGTAGCCAAAGTATCTGCACAATCTACAAGCGGTCTCTGTTTTAAACTATGTGAAACTGGCTTTAACTCTGTGTAAATGGCTTACTGAATAGGAGTACTATGCACTTTGCTACAGTGCTTAATCTGTAAAAATGTAGGTGCCAGGGCCCTCGTCAGGAGGCCACCGCAGCTTGAACCACCCATTGCCCCTGCCAGTGTTCCCAGTGACACTACCAGCACAACTTCTCGCCATAACACTCCTACAGGTGTGACAATTTAGACTATTGCAGGCCCTCAAAACAACACAAATGGCTTTGGTGGCAGGCATCAGTCATGTTCAATGCACATTGACTTAATAAAATACTGTTATTGTGCTAATCTCTAGATTAGATGAACAGACTGTAATAAGTGTCGGTGCTGACAATTAAGTTCTGGTGCCGAGCACCGGAAACCACTGGCTCAAATTAAGCACTTCTTTGCTTGCTGAAGTAGGCCTGGGCTGTTAATGGTAGCGTTTTTGGATGAACTGATAGGTCATGATGGAAAATTCTTTTTACAGAGCAATGAGACGAAAGTTTAGTCTAGAAGGTGCTTGAATTTGCTTTACTCTATGCTAGGATGAAGAAACACCATGTGGTTGGTAGGAGAGGCTGTAGCACTGCGGCTTGTATAAGGCTAGACAGGGTGGAAGGGGAACTTTCTGTTCCACCATTATCTAGCTCTAAATTGCATGAAAAGACCAATAGTTGCCCTTGTATCAGGAGACAGGGAGTGCTCCAACGGCAAAATTATATTTTGACTGGGACACTGAAAAATGGTGCAGGTCAAAATGAAGCTACTAATTCCTGGGCCTCTCGCCTGAGACTGAAGACAGGGTGACAATGATTTGTAATTAGTTTGAATTGGCCAGTTCTGTAGAAAACTCATAACATTTGGTGGATGCACCGTGGGTAATCAAACAGATATTATGCACATTACACACAGATTTCTACCGCAACCAGATTAGCAGCTTTAATTGTGACTTTGGGGCTGAAGACCCATGCTAAATTCCAAGTATACTGGAACCAACACCCTTGTCACACAGTTCACCTTTAAGCCTCCAGTTGACTGTAATTTCCTAAGGGGTATTGAAAATTGCGTATTTTTTCTTTGCCAGTATTTTTATGATTTTTTTTATGTAAGCGAGACCTGGCTTACAAAAGTGTTACATGATACTGGCATGATATGGGTAAATCCAGATAATGTAATCGGACGAGGCAATGTCTGCATAAACGATTCTACCACGGGGAAAGATTAGAAATAATGTCATGAATTTAATTTACCTTTCATGCGCATCTATCTTTAAAAAGCCAAAAAAGAGACCGGCAGGATACTGGTCAGGCATGAACCATTCTCTCACTGACCAAAATTATGCAAATTTGTGTTATTTCATGACATTACTTAAAATTCCACACTCGTCTTATTTCTACCACTCACATGGATGACCTGTATAGTATTTTATAACTAGGAGTAATAAAATTATTTATATCTCAGCAGCATCCACTTAAGATGTATCACTCGCTATCTGTTTCCAGGCAGGGCATAAAAGCATAACTCTTGTCCTTTGCTCAGTTTATAATGCCTCCCAATTTTGGTAGCCAAGGAAATCGATTCATATTTATTTCTTCCCATTCAAGCCCCTTCTTTTTTCCTCTAACTTTTTGGCTACTTCTCTCCTTCCTATATATACTTTCTCCATTTCTAGGGTAACAAAGGTTTGTCCTCCGTGCATCACTTTTAACACCCAACTCTCTTCCCTGTAACTTCCCACACACTTCCTCAAGCTCGAGCCAAATAATTCGAACTAGCCACTTGGTACCACAGGACTCCGAGCCATAGGGAACAGCTGTGATTTGCACAGGATCACACGATTTCGGTCAAACCTGGAACTTGTCTTCAGCACTCTTTCTGCCTTTGGAGGCCTCACCCTCCCTGTGTGGCATCATGTTTTATTTGGCCGATCTCTACATCTTCCAAGCCATGATCTCACATGCTTGTGCTCTCGGGAACAAAGCGAGATTACCTAATCCCAGCACACAATGCCCGCTCCATGGCGACCGCCCGGCTGAAGGCTGAAGACTTCAGTTCGCGCGGTCGGCCGTGGAGAGCCAGGCTGGCATCATCGCCGCCGCCCCTTTGTTTGGCACCGAAGCTCTCAACGAGCTGGTAATGAAGGGCGAGGACGCGGCACACTGTGTCTCGAGGCCACGGGCCTGCCTGTCCCGCGCTTTCTTCGGCGGAGATGACCTCATCTTGTTCGCCGCGAGACGGGCCGTGGCTTTCCTGCGCCTCCTCACTCGCCTCCACCCTCCTCTCTCCCTCTCGCTTTTGTCTTTGCATCCTTTCCTATGCTGGACTGCTTGCTGATTCTATACACTTGCCCACAGTGCGTCATTTTCATTTTAGCTTGCAAACATCAACCCCCTCTCTCGCTTCCTGGGCCTCACTTGTATGTGTGGACCAAGGGGCACTTTCTTTTGGCACTGAGCGTGTCTATTCGCCCCAATAAAGCCTTTCCGCTACAATTGCCAGCTACTGACTCACTGTATTAAACGCAGTGAATAGAATGACCTGCCCAAGCATGTTTGCAGCGGAGTAGACAAGTCCATGTTGGTGGCAGGTATGTTAAACAAGGGCATATGCTAGAAACTCAGAAATCTGCTTTCCTTTGACACGACCAAAGTTATAGGCCTGGTGGCTTTACTAAGGTTTACGTGGGCACTAGCATGACATTGCACATCTTTATAATTTTTCTAACTGAAACCCGGCTCCACGAGCAGTCAGGATCAGACACAACACTGGCTCTTCCCCCGATTACTACATTGTAGAGATGATAGGAAGGGCAGAGGATTGGCAATTATATTAAAGACAGATTTTTCTTGTCTGACTGAACCTCTACCAATCCCCAACTGTGAAAGTTTGCCATTTGCCCTACATTTCCCCCCACATTAACGCTCTCAGGAGTGCTTATTTACTGCCCCATGGGTCATGCTGGTCAATATTCCCAGAGCCTCCTAGAGGCCCTCACTAATTTAGCTGCCATGAAACCCCACCTGATGGTTCTGAGAGATTTTAATTTACACTTGGATGTGCCCACTGACACACAAGTAACTAAATTCCTGCTAGACATAGGAGCTGCCCAACACACCCAAAGAGTACAAGGCCCCACTCATGCAAAGGGGCATTTGCTTGATCCCATTTTCTCGAACTACCATTATTTGCAGGTTTTAGATCCTCTACCTATTATTTGGTCTATTTCCTCATCTTCATGTACCTTGACACTCCTGGCCTATCTGTACCTCAATAACCATCTGCCATATAGACCGTAGTTGGTCCGAGCATAACCTTGACGACTGGAAGCGTGTACTTAGTGAGACCTTACCTCCTCTGGGCCCCGACCCACATGTTGCTTACGGCATGATTCCAGAATGGTTGAAAGATTCCCTAAACTAAGCCATTCCCATGAAAATTCAAGCCTCACAAAATAAATGCAAGTCTGCCCTTTGTACACCCCTCACCTACAAGCCGTTCAAAAATGTAAAATTGCAGAAAGGACTTGGTGGAAGGACTATGGAGAACTTAATAAAGCCAAATATCATAAAATGGTTAGGACTTACCATGCAGCTATTAAACATGTGCAGGCCACCTATTATGTAACCAGAATCAATGGGGTGGCAAATTCCCTCAGAGAGATGTTCAAAATCACGAAAGCCCTGCTAGAATCCATATCTAATGGCCCTGACATTGAACGTTCAAATGCCAAGTGTAATGACCTGGACACCTTCTTGCAAAATAAAATAACTGACATTTACCTCTCCTTCCAAGACACTGAGGGAGCCTCGAACCCTATTGTCCACAACAGGTTCAAGGAAGGCAGATTCAATGTTCTCTGAGAATACCCACCCATTCGGTGAAAACTTCTCTACTCTTTTCAACCAAGCCAAATTGGGCTCCCCCGTGACCCCGACCCAAGGATCCTTTCCTTAGGTGCCGAACACAGTTTCCCCATCCTGCTTGCATTGGTTAAGTTGTCCCTAGAGAATGGAGTGGTTCCCCTGGCTTGGAAACACACCTTGGTCAAAGCCAGTTGAAAAAAAAAACAACCTAGATCCTGCTTGCATGACAAATTTTCGACCAATATCACTTCTTCCAGGAATAAGTAAAATGTTGGAAAAAGACGTTAATAAGTATCTTTCTGAATTTATCGTATTCAACAATACCCTTTACCTTACTCAAACTGGTTTTCAGCCCAAACACAGTACAGAAACTGCTCTTCTAGTGACCAATACCAAAAGGAGGCTCGACCAAGGTGGCACTGTAGCTATTATACACTTTGATTTAAGTGCCGTCTTCAACACCGTGACTCCTGATATCCTCCTCATAAGGATTCCCAGGGTCGGAGATTCAGGGACTGCCCTGGATTGGCTGAGGTCATTCCTGAAGGCTGGATCCTTCTAGGAATTTGATAAGTTCTTCTCATCCTATACATTGCCTCTCAACTGTGAAGTCCCACAGGGATCTTCCGTGAGACCAACACTTTTAAATGTATATATGCATTCTCTCGCGGACATATTCACACCGCCAGGATCTCCATAGTTTCATATGCGGATGACACCAAACTGGTATTTTTACTCACCCCAGACCAGGATCCCTCTTCTTCCACCACCGGACCTTGTATGGAGATGGTAGCCAGTTGAATGGACAAATTGTGCCTCAATTTGAAAGGGGAATAAAACAGAATGAATGATCTTGGGGAACAATCCTCACCCCCAATGGTCCCGGGGCTGGCCGGAATGTCTAGGCCTGCCCCCAAAACAGCTATAAAAGTTTGGGAGTTTGGTTGAACAAAACTTTAACAATGGAAACCCAGGCCACCAAACTCTCGGCCTGCTGTTTTGGATTTCTTTAAACGTTACGAAAACTCCTCTACCTGCTCCCCTCAACATCGAGGAGACTAGTAGTCCAGGCATTGATCCTCTCTCACCTGGACTACCACAACTCTCTTTACTTGGGAGTACCCAAAACAGTCATTAGAAAATTACAAGTCGTGCAGAATGCAGCTGCACATACCTTGCCACAGATACCTAGACACACCTCAGTTAGGAGAGGTCTGATAGACCTTCAGTGGCTACCAGTGGCCCAGAGATTAAAATTAAAGGTTTTGTGCATTACTCACAGAGTGCTCTGAGGGGTGGGACCGCCCATCTTCTCTCAGCCCATGGACCCACACACCCCGAAGAGGGTTCTTTCAGTGCTTAATTTGTAAACAAAAACGTGCCGTGCCCAAAGACATCCTCTTAAACACGCGGCTGCTGCATTTAAATGTGCAAACACGGAATAATGAGGCAGCGTAATCCTGAAGCCATCTCTGGCCTCTTCAATCCCTTTAAAGCCACTCCCTGCCCCTTCAGCTCACTTTTGCAGTTTTCTGCTTTCTCCCTTTGTGACACTTTTTAGTTTTTCGCTTCCTCCGTCTTTCCCCAAAGTGTCTTTTGCTCTCAGCAAATGCTCAAGGCAGAAGAATAAGCACCGGCCCTCAAAAATGAGTGCTGGTGCTCCGCACTGGGAACAATAAGCACAAATTAAGCACTGGGTCCTTTTATTCTCCAATGATTATAGGGCTTTGGTCCCTTCATTCAGAGAGCCAGAAGTGGAGAACGGTCCTTCAGCTTCAATGTCTATGCTCAAAAGCATAGTAAAAAAGACCGGCAGCCTTTTAGAAAGCATTTATGAGCATCTCAACAACGCCAGTAGCAGAAAAAATTACCCTAAGAAGTGACCGGTTTCATTCCAAGTGAGCGACAATTCCTGATGAGGCTGGTTACTGCCCCACTGTCAATCACTGAGTTCTGCAAGACCATTGCAGAACATTATCAGAGAATTCCAGGTGAAATGTTGGGTGAGAAACTGGCCAAGAATGAAGAAATCTGTGTGGAATTTGGTGTAAAAACACAGTCCGTTGGACTTATAACATGATCCCCTTGTGTTTAGAGCTTTTGGCATGGAGTAAAAATGGTGGAAAATGATGGACTGGACTGTTGTCCGACGAGTGACTGCTAGTGGCTGAGATTAATTCAAGCCTTCCATCCAAACTTTGTTTTTTTGGTTTTTTTTTTGCAACAGACATCCTAAGTGCACCAAGTGTGCCAAAACATGGTTCCATGCTCAGTTAAGAGTGGTTGCGTGTGTTCAAACTGAAGGGGACCTGGCCCGGCGGTTCAGGCTGCACTGTTCCTATTGGACTGGGCTAGGACTAATTTTTATAAGACTGGTCTCTGTCTAGTGGCGTTATTTGTGAAAAAGATTTTCTACAATATGGCGTGAGTGACCATCAGTGGCTAAGATTTGTTCACATATTTCTTCCATCACCTTGTTGCTTGTTGTAGTATAATTGCTAAGGGGCACACATTGTTTACCAGTGACTAGCAAGCAGAGGACGTAGGTACGAAGGTGCAAATGTGGCAGCAAATGTGGAAGCCCTTCAGGTATTAGCTACCTCACACTGCGAAAATAGGAACATTTACTAAGGAAACCCAAAATTTGGGGGCTGATAGGGAATATTGGCTTGGGCGCAGGGTCATGAGAAGTAGTGTAAAATGACATCACATGTTGTGACAGGGCACATGCTTTTCATTTTTTAATGGCTCGTTTCCCAGTACTGCATCTCTAACAATCACCAACAATAAGTATTCTAGAAAGTTGCTTTATTTGAGGATCTCTGTTGGGATTTTTTTATACTTCTTTTTATTGATTTTAAAACATAGTTATACACTAACAGCACAAGGATATAAGCTTGAAGGGGGCAGATACGGACAATGTAGCAATTTTGAGACATAAATCCCTCTTTACTCACGCACTCAGTAAATGTTGGCTCCATAATCCCAATGAAAAGAAATATATTGAAAAGAAAACAGTGTGTTCACTCTATGAGGACCATGCACCCCAAACGTTTGTATTCTTCTTCGCACAGTCTCTCCACTTATATATCTCCTTTTTGACATTCCAGCAGAAGTTTATACCTTTCCTCCACGTAGCCAATGGGGACAGATTTAGTGACCTCCAGTGCTGAGTAATGTATTGCTTAGCTACCAGATGTCCAATGCCCGCAGACAGCCTGTGGTGTGCTGTATCTAACCAACCATCCATTATCCCAAGAAGTGCCACTTTAGGGTCCAACTCCGCCACCACCTGCAGTGTGCGTATAATCTGTGTGTGGATTGAGGCCCAGTAGCTTTTATAGCCGGGCAGGGATAAATAACATGATAGAAGAATCCCATGGAGTCGCCACATTGTGTACAGCTTGGTGAGCTCTCATACCCCATCCTCCAGAACCTATCCGGACTATAGTATAAATGGTGAAATCTGAAAAATCGAATGAGCTGGAGATTAGAGGGTATGGCTAGATTACGCAGTGCCATCTTCATGTCCCGCTAGTCCTCATCATCCAGTTTTCGCAAATCAGATGTCCAATTTTCCTAGAGTTTTAGGAGAGCGTCTGGAGCATTATGGAAAAGTGAATAGTATAGTCAGGAAATTCCTCTCGTTTCTGTGATAACCTATAGAGAAATTTGCCAGCCTTACTTATCATAAAGCCGGTACTGTGATAGGGAGGCGGCTGTGCGGGCCAAATTCAGGAGTCTGCCCCTCAGTGGAAATGGAAGTCATCTATTGTTGCACGTGAGTCACCCATGGTGTTGCCCCACCAGATTGTTCAAGTGCAAGGATATGGGACTCTAGCAGTGTAATGTCCCATTCCCTAACCTGTTTGAAGTCATCAACAGCAGTCAGTGCGCTACCTCAAATCACTGCATTTAATGCTTCCCACAGGCACACATAGGAGGCCACTGTTTGTTGATTTAGGTAAAAATATTCAGTAATGGCAACTTTCAGGAGGCCTACTATGGAGTCTTCCCTAAACCATCAGGTGTTCAGTCTCCAAACTCCCCTTGCCCCTGTGTGCCTTGTCCCCAGCTGCATCCCGACTGGGGCATGGTCGGACAGTCCCCGGAGAAGGATGTGGGTATGTTGGACGAGTGGTAAAGAGTCTGTGGGTATTAGGAAGTAGTCAAGGTGAGAATGCATCTTATGGGAGGCAGACCAAAACCAGTTACCCTTTGCAAATAGTCACCCACTGTCCAGCACCATGTGTGCAGCCTTTTTCTGTAACTTTTGATCACTTCGAAACTATTTTTTGGTTGAGATCTGCAAATTAAGCACCAGATTGTAGATTATGTGGCAAGTGTGTTAGATTCATAACTATGCAGGAAACTGCACAGCCACACAATCACATTAATCCCATAGCCCTGATTGTAAGTCTGGCCGGCCTCCACAGTGAACATTTTCGACATCAGCACTCCAGCCTTTTCTCTGTAACAATGCAATGTTTCCTGCTTTTGGGTTTTGGACCTTAAACCCTTCAGTAACTGGCGGCTGACACTGTACTGTTTTTGCAATTTAGGTTTTCCCTTCCTGTGGAACAAGTGGGCTGGAAGTCTTAAGCATGAAAACAACGTCCAGCCTGGAGACTTATTTTTCGCATTTAACTACGGAGAGAAACCACTGTCGCTGCCGCTTCTGTGGCTAAAATCTAATAAGTAGTCTGGAGAAGTAAATGAGCCCCTCTGACCCTGTGGCAGCGCGTGGGAGGATGACAGCAGCGGCCATTTCTCACCCTGTTTGTTTTTAGAGCCTGGAAGATTATTCCCTGTCTTCCCAGAGCTACAAACAATCTTATGACAAAGCATTGCAGAGTGGTCCTAAGCAGCCAGGAAATTCCAGTCTTCACACAGAATGACCCAATTTGGTAATTTATATCTTTTTGTTGTGGAGTATTTTCTGTAATAGCAGACAATACCGGTTGGTGGTGGCAGCTGGGGGCAGGGACTTCATTTTTCATCATCAGACTTTTTCAGAGAGGAGAAAGATGACGGAAGAGAAAGATAAAGAAACAGGGGCAAATCGGGAAAGCAAGGATTAAACAAGCATTTGCAATTCAATGGGTCTTGCGTTTTTTGCCACATAAGTTGAAAATTTAAAGTAAAACAGTTTCACATAACTAACCAGACTTTTCTTGCCGATAAACTGAAAAGTAAAAGTTTCACATAAGCGAGCTGATGGCCGCCATCAGCTCAAAGCAGGCACGCAAAGGGAAATAAAGGTTCGCTTGCAGTGAAACCTATTGGCAAAAGTGCAACTATCCATGTAACCGGCAAAAGTGCAATTATCTATTTAACTGGCAAAAGTGCAAAAACCTATGCAACAGGATCGCTGCCATGCAAATCGCTTGACCACTGCCCAGCGAGATCGCGCTGCAAAATAAAGCCAAAAAGTAGTCCAGAAACCAGACGGAAAACATCGAGCATTGTATGTTTTCAGTAGTTGGTTGGTGCGCTTGAGGAGGGATAAACACCGAAAAAGGCATGACGGATGCATGCCATCCACCAATAAAAGCAAGCGGATTTTAAAAGGCAAGCACACAAACCAATGAAAGTGACTGGTGTGACATGAGCGTGGTTAGAAGCCCAAAGAGAGATTACAACAGGGAATGGAGCGCTTTGCGCTCGCCCCTAAATAGACCCAGGAAGAGAGTGAGGAAGAGACAGGAAGTGGAACCGAGCAACCTTTGGTGTTGAGCCAGCTCCAGGCTTCCAAGTAAAACCTTGGGCCTCTGAACTTGTTTAGTTATTTATTTATGCAAATTAAGTACTCTGAAACTGTGAATTAATTCACTGCAGAAATGCAAACACATTGAAAATACTTTTTTGCAATTCCTTCAGAAACGGCTTTTCTGCTGTAATTTTCATGGCGTAAATGTTTAAGACAAGTGAGGCATAAAATGAACACTGGATGGACCTCCTGGATACAAAGGGGTACCTTCAGGGAGGGTGTGTGTTTTTGTGATGTAAATACATTTCCTGGTAAATAGTTGTGTACAGGTGCCTTCAGTCGGGAAAGTGAGGTGTCTCTCGGATTTCACAAGGAATTTTTAAATAAAAACACACACATGCTCTCCACCTCTCTGCTTAAAAGTCTTCAAAAATGTTGGTTCTTTAAAACAAAATTGTGCTTTCTCTCACTTATTACCCCTACTAACCAACATTTGTCTCCCTTTCCACTGCCCCTTTAGCCACTCTCATCAGGGGCTCAGTTATAGGGGGTTGTTTGAGGTGTTACACCCCATTAAATATGTATTCTGTAGTAAATAGTTGGGTAGAATTGCTTTCACTGGGGTAATGTGGTCCATCACATTTCACCTGGGATTTTTACTTGCCCACATTGACAAAAACACACAAACACTCTCTCTCATCTATGTTTTGATATCCCTAAAAAATGTTGTTGAGTTTGAAAAATGTTGTTGAGTTTGAATGTTGGGTTTTAAGTACCTCTACCAATCCACACTCCTCTCTCTTTCCACTTACCCCTTAAGCCTTTCTCCTCATAATGTATTTTAACATTATATGCCAGAGTGATTGTTGAAAAATCTGAAGCTTACACCCGCCAAATCTTACTGACCAAGCTACGGCCCTGCCTGGAGGGCCGCCATTCTAAAAGAAGTGGAGGTAACGTCAGAAATACTTTGACCTTTTGCATTCATTTGTCCTTCTAGTTGTGGGACTTGAATGAAGTGTTAACTGGAGGGCTGGGCAGGCATGGGGATCTCATTCTGGGGATAGCGATGGGGAATGAGGCTGGGATTAGTTCCAGGCTCTGAGGAGATAAGAAGTCACTCTGTGTATTGTACCAGTGGATTAGAAGAAGCCTTTACCAAGGAATGCGGATAGCATTCCGCCTCCGCACTTCACCCGTCAGCTGTGATTGGGGTCTAAGTTTAACTCTGGAATCTTGTCGCCTTTGGTACAGAGAGTCGAAGGATCGCCCTTGTAATCCAGCAGCCCCACCCGTACTGTAGTTGCATTTATGTAGTGCTTCTTATCCCAGACGAGGCACTGAACTGATTTGTGAATGGGTGGTGCATTACTTCGTGGGAGTCCCAGTGATGGAAGAGTGTTTCCTTTGTATGGTCGATCTCAAAGTGTAGATACCATGCATCAGGACCTGCATTATAATCTTCTTTTGTGTTGTTTTTGTCCCTGAGCATATGCATGACTAACAAAGCAATAGGTCTTTAGTTAATGTTACAACATCTATAAACAGAGGCATTCACATATACTGCGTACATAGGTTGCATGCACAAGCGCTGTTCATAACTTTAAAGCCAGCCTGTTGACTTTGCCAGTGCTGGGAAAATAAGCTAAAAATGATTGCTTTCTGTACAGAATGCATATAAGTGATAAAGAATTGAATTTGACATTGTATTTTAAGATGTAAAATAGTCTCCCCCGCATTCCTTTGAAAGCAGTTCTTGGAACGTGTAAGTATATGCAAAACTAGAGATAGCAGGAGGGGGCAGCAGTGGCGTAGCGTGGGTTGTCAGCACCTGGGGCAAGGCAAGTAATTTGCGCCCCCTAACCCGTGGATTTTAGCACTCGAGTCCCCCCCCAGATGTTGCGCCCGGTGCGGCCGGCCCCCCCTGCACCCCCCACGCTACGCCACTGGGTGGCAGAGCAATACTCTGGATGGAGCCAATGCCCACTCTGTGTATTTTTTAAAGACTTGGTAACAATAAGTCTTGAAAACATCTGCACTTTCATCCAGACCTAAAAATCACATACTTTCCACTTTGTGACAAAGCGTTATATTTTATTGCTATTCCATATATAATTTTATTGAACAATTGCTCATGCACCCCCCCTCCCTCTTTACATGTATTATTCCTTGTGCTCTCAGATTGACCCAGCAGTCACTGAACTGTCCGACATCAGGATAATGGAATGGCGCCTGGACTCACTAGTAAAACGGGTGATGTCTTTCTTCCTAAAATAGAACGCATCTATCACATTTTGTCATCAATGTTAACAATAAATATAATTATCTTACATGTCAAAGAATATATCCTTCCTGGAATCTCTTACCATAGTTTCACCTGAAACTTTCCTGTGTTTCTTTGAGGGTGGCAATCCAAAGCGGCAGCCACTTGAAAGATGCAAAACCCAAAACTTCGAATGAGGACTTCAGAAAAGATGTCTGGGCAATTGTTTGGTCACTTCCCAATAGAGACAGTGTCATTCTGCCATGCATACCTTAGAACTCACTCGCCTGCATAAAGGTGCCAATTCACCCAGATGTCCATCTCGTTATATGGACCAAGGTGTCAGATCACACCTCTAGGGATCCTGGTTCCCGTTGAGGTTAAAGTAACCTCCACTTCAGCAGAACAGCCTAATGGTCCTTGTATTTGAGACAATCAGGTTACTTTAAAATCAGAAGCATTAATTTGTGCAGGTGTTTCCAGTCACACTGTGGCAACTCTCAAGTTGTATCTAGAGTTTTTCGTTACATCGCGGTGTCATTTTCATACTAAGGCTCCCGCTGACCTGGGATGCATGTAGAGTGGACCACAGTGTCATGTATGACTGCTCAGTAAGTTTTTTTGATTTTCAGAAAAAAATCTGCAATACTGGGGGCTTTATTTTAAAAAGCATAACTATTGTCCTGAAGTGGAAGAAGCCTTCCCTCTGCTCCTCAGGGATATTGTTCATATTTCTGAGGGGTTGGTCAAGTCTGGCTTTGTGGACTCAGGCAGGAAAAAGATGGACCATGAAACTTTCTCTAAAATGCATGGTCTTTCCTATGTACACAAACAGAGGCAGATAAGACATAGGACTTTGCCTCTGTATGGTAGCAACAATTTGTGTTCTATTTCCCAAAAATCAGAAAGTGGTTTGTTTTTCTCTTTTTTGTAACTACCCTTTATATTTATATGTGTAAATACAACTTTACTCTCGAAAAAAACCTAATAGATCATACAAAATGCGAAAGTTTGTTGTGGGCAATTATTGTGTCATCCTGTATCTGAGTCCCCAAAATATTACCTCCTCCTGGAGCAAAACTTGATGGCACAACATGGAAAGTCTTGTGCAACCTAACTCTCGTATACTGCTCAGTAACACTGACTGCCCTAGGACCGAGAGCCCTGGACACAGAAGTTGCATGCGCATTCACAAACCGAGCACCTGTTTTCCCAGCCACTTGCTCTGATAATCTCCCATATCAGGCTGAAGAAGGACTCAGGGGGTAGGTCAAGCCTGCAAATGATTCATCTTCAATCTACTTTTAGTGTTAAATTTAGATTGTTTTAGAGATCAGGCTCAGGGTGGAGGACAAGGATGTTTAGCACACACATAATGGGGAAGAAAAAGAAGTGATTGGTGGAATGCTTAAATGAACTTCAGGCTCTGCTTTTTGTTTAAGAAAAATGTTATCAATTGAATACTTAAATTAATTTAAATGATTGAAGGAATCATTAAATTCAGGCACTGGTATTTGTTTTGGGCCTCATTCCAGTCCATTTTGTTTTCAAAACAAGTGGTGGGTGGAATACATGAATTATTCTCTCAGTTAGTAATTACTTTGGCCCACATTCCAGCATCTGGTTCATCTAAACCGCAATTTTTTTACCACTGCTAACTAAAGTTGACCCACCTACCTGAGGTGAGATTTGTCTGTGTCATTCTTCCACATTCTGAGTTTCTTCCACTGTCCAGGACTTTTAATTGCGTACACAAATTTCCTATATCAGTCTGGTCTTACAGACTGCTCTCCTGCATCCAAAGGGTGTCGAACAGACTAATGTGGGCACATAAAAATCTCAGTGCTCTTGGAGACTTATTCTGCCCTGAATTTACAAGTTTGACGAAGACCCCGTCCAATGCATATTTGAACTTCACATTCACAATGAGAACCCTTTGGACTGAAAACTGTTTAAAACCAATTTCACAATAGGGACATATCTTCTAGCAAATTTTTAACTCAGTCGGTCTACAACTCTTTTTTAGAGTTGGCCATAATTGGAACTACCCTTGAAATTATGCTAATAAATTGCCGTAGTTATTTCTACATAATTGAAAGCTACCCCGTATGCCACATAATCAGCCAACTGAGGCTAAATACTGATGTCACATAAAAACTGTATCTGGCCATAACAGATCACTTAGGACATGTTATGTCAAACACACCACACCTCTGAAACAGTTAACTAGTTACATTTCCCATTTGGGTTTCAGTGATCTGGTGTGAAAGATGACAAGCTTGTGTCCAGAAGATGTTAATATCCTCAAACAATTCTCAGTTCTAACATGTCTTGTTTTGTTCTGCAGGACCCAGATACCCCTTTGAATTCCGGATCTCTCAGATCTGCTTTTAGAAACAGCCCACTTCTATCACTATCTGGCTTTAAACAAGGTCTGTGCTGCAATATCACCTAAATACTGTGTAATGTGCCAAATTCTAAAGCTCCCTCTTGAACAGGAACAGGAACTACAAGCTCACATCAGCTCATGGGCTACAGGGGCACAGCATCAGCTCATGATCCTGAGAGGCAATAATGTACCATCCCAGATGATGATTTAACAAAAGTCATTTTAATCAGCTATGCTTTCAAGTTTGGACAAGGCAATATCTCTGTTCCTAAGATTTCATACCTTTTTTATTCCGAGAAGCTAGGCTATCCACTGACGCATGAAATGTGGTCATATTGCTCCAAATCCCACTAAACTGGTCCCCCAAACGAGGCAAGAAATATCTCTAAGCTAGCCCATATACCACTAAGGTACTCTACTCTGGACCCCAAAAAATTGTGCTGCAAAATAGGCCATTTCCAGAGGTCAGTGCCAAATCTGGAGTGTGGACTTCCATCTTCCTGAATTCCCTTAATTCACAAAGAACCCACAACAGTCCTTTTCCTGAAGTGCCCCCAGGGCCTGGAACTTGATATCACAAACAGGATACTCCACTTCTCACCTCGAGGAAACCCGTTTCAGGGTCAAGCCATTCGAGCATTGAAACTGTGCCGCTGCATACAAGGTTTACACATTTCCTCATGATTATAAACTGACCTGCCTATCATAGAATATTGTGGTACCCTGTTTACAGCTCTCTTATCTGCATTATGTGTAGCGCCTACACTTGTAACCTGTTGCTTGCCTGTATTTCTGTGATATTGTGTTTACCCCATTTTTTTTGTAATATATCTAGCGTCTCTCTGGGTTCCGATAATTTGGTACTTGGTTTAATTTACTTCACGCTGTCACCCAGGGGGCCTGGTCTAATGGACTCCACTGAATCAGATGAAGTCTGTTTGCCTTATTTGTTCAGCAAGAAACACAACTCCAGGTTTAAGAATACTGTGAACATGGAGAGGCCAATTCACTGTCTTTACACTGTGTTATTTCACTGGTGATTTTACCTTGGAATTGTTTTCAAAGGCTTAAGCCTGATATGAATGCTAAAGATCTGTGTAACAAACAAGCGGTTTGGTACTGAAAAGTACTGCTTTCTGTAGACGCACTGTGTGAATACAACACTGATCGCCAAGAGAGAGCTAAGGTTTGTAAATCTAAGCCCTAGGAGCTATGTCACGTTATTTTGAGTAAGTTCCATAGGTTGATCCTCAGTTTTCCTTAAAATCTCACACCGCGGAGCACATTTTCATTAAGTGCAACTATCGTACTGTACAGCAGTGGTCTCCAAGCTTTTTAATGCCGCCCTCCACCCCCCCCCCCCCAGTTGGAAAATAAAAATCCTTGGGGCCCCCTCAGAATTTTTCACAATTATTTTATAAGGATGGCAATGTTTAAATATGTCTAAGCCTATTTAAACATTGCAGTTAAGTACTGTTACCTTTTTTTAAGTGCAATAACATGCTTCTGCTTAAAACAAAGGCCTGTTATCTATATAATGCTTCTTTTGGCCAGAGTCTGGCACCCCCCTAGGATCACTTGGGGCCCCCCTAGGGGGGTCTGCCCCCCAGTTTGAAGACCTCTGCCGTACAGTATTCTCTGTCACACTGTATGCGAGCTTCACATGTTGGAATACAGTCTCAGTGAGTGTGAGCTTTACTTCCCAGTCACTGTAAGTCTCACTTACTGAAATGCATTCTCACTAATTGTACAGCACAGCTTCACTCGTTTAATGCACGTCTCACACTTTGGTGCACAGTCTCACATATTAGATGTGAGATCAAACCGTGGAGTGCAGCCTCGCACATTGTGTGAGACTTCCATACTTGTGCACAGCCTCTGTCATTGAGTATGCATTTATGTCACAGAGAAAGCTCACGCGTCTGGAGTGAATTTCACTTAATGGGAGACAATGTCACGCTGGGACCGTGAGTTTTAGTTTTTTTGGAACATGCTTTCACTGACTGGCTGTAAGTCGCTTACCTCGGCTTCCCTCCGTAGGTGTGAGTCCCCTACTTCTATGCACTTTTGCACTTATTTCATGTGAGTCCCAAACTTTGAAGCGTAGCTTTGCTCTTTGGCAGCGACACACATTGTTTGGGCATTCTCAGTGGTCCTATTGACATTAAAAAATCGTTCATCCAGGATTTTGGTTTAAATACTCAGATTCACTTCTGTGGTCTAGTGATCTTGACCTGTTTGTGGACTCGTGCTGGGGTCCTAAATTAGAAGTTACAATTTGTGACTATCTCTTGTGCGAGGACAGGGGCCAGAGAATAGTCTATAGGGTGAGTGATGTCAATGATGGAACTGTCAGAATCATGTCCCAGCCATAGCTACACCACTTGGTTAAATTGTGGGATCCTGAGCATACCAGAGCATCACCCACTTTATCAGGTTCCACAATTGTAAACGTCTGGATGGATCATGCTAACATCTCAGAATTTAACCTTATACATAAAGTGCATGCTTCTTTTTTTAATGTTTAATGCCACTTTCTGTCTCTGTCGTAGGATGTGGGGGTGGCATGCTCCCCCTTTCCTGGGAAAATCTCATATTCCCCTAGATGAGTCCAACACATTCTGCAAAGCATCAAATGACCACATTCCAGAACCTACTGGGGAATGTCTGTACATTTGACCCTAGCATCTGCACGTCCAGGTGTAACAGGAGGAATAGTGTACCAGCATGCAATGAACCCCCAAAGTCTGGCATGCCCTACTTCCAAAGCAGGGCAATGGTAAAAGTCAATGTGAGAGACAAGATGGTACTAGAGCGTACACAATACACATCTCAACAAAGTGCCTGATTTACGAAGGTAACCTTGCACTTTTGTGTATGTTTACGATTGTTTGCTATTCACAAAGGTAATTATTGTACAAATCAAGCATTCCTAGTAGGTGATTTCATCAATATTAGTTGTAAAATAGTTCTGTATAACATTTGCTTCAAAAATGTGTTTATAAAAACTACACATTTAGAATATACACATTCTAAAGTGCCAATGTAACGAATAAAAATGATAAAAAATGGTTGAGATAATAATTCAGAGAAACACAATTCAGCAGACTACCAATTAAGCCTACATCTTCCTATCCATTTTGCCTTCATTATAGCCGACACCACTCTTGCTTCGTCACAAATATATTTAGGTAGAGAGTTCTCCATGCTACTATTTGTTGTAAACATCATTTGATATCTCATGGTTTGTGGATCCAACGAGCACTAGGCCATTATAACATGCAGAAGACGCAGTACTATTGGCAGTGTAGTTTAAACAGAGCTTCTCTCTGAATAAATAGGTTGCTTCAGAATGGTTAAACCTGGGTACCTGCTTACATACAAGTGATATTCACTGGCATTGCCAGTGCTTTTTAGAGTAGGCTTCAATGTCTGTCAAGGTACATTCTTCCACATTTCTACTGCGGATTTTCCAGCGACCATTTGGTGTCAATGAAAGGCAGCAAACTGAGGTATACAAATATGGCTCTGCTTGCAGTGCTGCATTCAGAGCAGGATGAATGGCAAATCTACCGATGGCGAAACCAAAGAGCCCAGAGGGGGTGCAGGTGGGATGGCTCAAAAACAAAAAGGGAAGAAAGCAACAAAAAAGAAGCAGGGAAACTTAAATTTACATAAAAGCCTGCCAATCTCGAACAAGGATTGGCTCTGTGGAGTATTGTATACAATGCTATCTCCTGACAGAAAGCTGAGGCAATCTATAGTGAGGTGGCAAAAATAGGGTACTTTCATCCTCTGTTAGACTTTATATATTATTTTGCTCATTTAGCAATTTGTGGAACTGGACATTCACCATAAATCAGCAGATATCCAATTCAGCCAAATTTTGGCTCTGCAGTGTTATGTAGAGGTTGGGAGACTGCTGAGTATCCCAGGATGAAGCCTAATTCAGCTTTGGTGTCAAAAATTGCCAGCTGCTCATCTGCCCTGTGCCGCTCGCTGTGCTGCGTTGATATGTCTACGCTACCTAGGGTGAACTTTCCAATGCTGATATTTCCTGCCTGGGTTCGCCTAGCAAGTAATAGTTGTCTCAGGAATAAAAATAATAAAAATATTAGATGCGATGTGAGAAACCATTCAGTGTGTCTGGGGCATTAATTTTTTTTTGTAACAGACACTCAATTCATTGCTTTTTGATTTCTTTTTGAAAGACGTTTTGAACTAGGATGTAGTAAAGCCTTGAATCTAAGTTGAGGAATACAGGTTTGCGGGAAAATGTAAATTAGTTTAATGTGATATTTCTACAAGACAAATTGTCACTAACCACCTTGTTATAGAAATTTACAGACAGTATTTCCTACCTACTTACAAGAGTATTCGGGGTCTTCCTCTAGGTGACCTAATGATAATGATTTCTCTGAGAATAGAAAGTGGATC
Organism: Pleurodeles waltl; assembly: GCF_031143425.1. Taxonomy (NCBI): domain Eukaryota; kingdom Metazoa; phylum Chordata; class Amphibia; order Caudata; family Salamandridae; genus Pleurodeles; species Pleurodeles waltl. The sequence goes on from NC_090451.1 coordinate 652,938,277, forward strand.
CATGCCTTTTCCACATTGTACGACTGAAGTTTGGCATTTGTTTTGGTTTAGCTGTATCTAAATGGGTCCATTTAATATCTGCAAGAGTCACCCCAAAAAGTACGAATGGATCATTGACTTACTTTCTACTGCTCAGAGTTCCTTATCATTGACCTTGACTATGAGGAATGCATATGACTGCTACTAGAGATGCCAGATATGTTTGCACATTCACTAACCGGTCAGAGTATGAACTAATGGGTAGAATCAATTATAGCAGACACAGATGGACCGTTTTAGATCTTGCCACCCCCACCCCCAAATCTGGTGACCATCTCCTCCTAGGTCATTGCCGACACTACTTCCAGTCCTGGACTTTTGGGTGACAGCCTAATGCATTCTGGGTGTCATAGTTTTGTTTTTCTTCATTTAACTTATAAGACAAGCCCATGTGAAATCAATGATGTGTAGGTGAAAAGTTCAGACTGGGAGACAGTGTCTGTAATGACACGGAGTAAGGCGGTCTCCACATCACCCATCTTCTATTTGTAATCCCCGTGAGTCCCATGGTGCAGATTTTTCATGCTTCTTGTGAACTACCAGCTTGTTGTGAATGAGTTGAAGCTATGTTGTACTAAATTAATCCCAAAAAGATCATAAGAAAGGCCATAGTGGGGTTCTGTACGCCGGTGACTTGAGGAAACAGGCCAGTAGTGCATTATAAGAATGCACATATAGCAGGGAAACCCGGAATGACCAATTTACAAGTTCTGTATTCTTCTGGTGCCGAAATTCATCCTTTGGCTCCTCCTAACTTAGACATCTCTAAAAGGGTTGCTCAAACTACTTTTCAGAAGCTGACCAAGTTTTATACTGCCTAAGGCAGGGGAGGACACTGGGCACATGTAGGGTACTGTGCAGTCCATTTATCACCAAACCAACGATCTGATCATCCTTTTTATTAGTGATAACAGGCTTGCAAGCAGTTGAAATTAGTCTCAATTAACAATAAATGTGCTGCTTCTGTTCTGTAAACTATATTTAGGATACAATATTTATGTCAGACAATATTCTGAATATAATATTCTGGCACCACACCAGTGTGCAGCATCTGGTTTATGGGCTAAACAATTAAATAAATAAAGCAACACCTTGAGTGCCTTCCAACAGGGCCTGAAGATTTTCAGTAGAATACAGTACCACAGCGCTGTTTCAACAACTCTGACAATGTACTTCATGCAGCTGAACCTGGCATCCGTTTTCATTTATATTTGTTGACTACAGTGGAAGGTGGATTATTAAAATTACTAATGCATTTGTCCCAGGCAATCCATACTTTACTGTTTCATGGAGACACTGTGGCATTCATCGAATTAAGATGACACATACAATACCACATTCGCCTTTGGACGATCCCTGATAGAGGAGATTTAAGAACAAGGGCTGTGTGGTATGGAACATCCAGGTATAGGAACACCGTGGACAAAATATCGGATCTGAAATATCAAAAGTAAGCATAGATTTTATATGCCTAACTCCATATATATGTACCTCAACGATAAACATAACAGCAAGTTGCCTAGATGTGGAGCTGGGAATAATACATCAGTACTTCCTCTGTATGCACTTATCTTTTGATATTTTGGCCTTCGATATTTTGTACCATGATATATAAGATTTGGAAGGGGGTCATTACTGATTCAGAAGCCTGCTCATGGAATGGCAATTTCTTAGGAACAACTGTTCATTTCTATTTTCTGTCCGTTCTACAAATCGCTCGGGAAAGGCGGCTATTCCCTTTGTTTGAACTGTTTAAAAATAGGACGAATACTTAGTGCCCAAATATTGTACCACTTAAGGTTGCAAAGTATCTAAATTCATCCGGGAGGACCACCGGAAACTGAAAACGTATAGGTAACTAGCGATAACCTTTTATTAAATTTTCCTTTGGTAAAATTAATTATGTTTACCGAATAAACTGTAGTTATTATTATAAACATAGCTGCACAATACGTTAGTTTCCATAGATTTTTCTAATAAATCAATACAAATGCTTCATGTTTTTTTGTGACTAGCTAATGTGAATTAGTATGTCTTATTGAGTTTAATGAATTATTAGGGGCTCATGACTGACTGATTGCATATGATTACAGAAGACTTGCGAGCATCACTCATCTGTAGCTTCGAGGCTGTTCTAACCATTGCAAACACCACACAAAGGACATCCTCGTGCCCCCCCCCCCCCCCCCCTTTCCAGGATATATTCACGCGTCACGACCCTCTGCCTGGCTTAAGAAACAGCGCCACCCTGTGGATTAGTAGGAAAACGGGCCAAATATTTACTGCAGCAGAAATAGTCCTAGTCGAAAACTAACACAAATGGTGTAAAAGTGACAACAATTCAGAGAAAGGCATCAAACCTTGAATTATAGAAAGGCAAGGAATTTCAGCATGCTAATTTTTACATAGTTATACTAAGAGAATACGATACTTTTAGAAGGTGAGGTGCAAGAATCAGCAGATCTGGAAGGTTCAAAGTCCCATCAGTCAATGCATACTACACACTGGTAAGATAGACCTGTTATCAGTGTGTAATATACATTGACTGAAGAAGTATACAGGGAGTGCAGAATTATTAGGCAAGTTGTATTTTTGAGGATTAATTTTATTATTGAACAACAACCATGTTCTCAATGAACCCAAAAAACTCATTAATATCAAAGCTGAATATTTTTGGAAGTAGTTTTTAGTTTGTTTTTAGTTTTAGCTATGTTAGGGGGATATCTGTGTGTGCAGGTGACTATTACTGTGCATAATTATTAGGCAACTTAACCAAAAACAAATATATACCCATTTCAATTATTTATTATTACCCGTGAAACCAATATAACATCTCAACATTCACAAATATACATTTCTGACATTCAGAAACAAAACAAAAACAAATCAGTGACCAATATAGCCACCTTTCTTTGCAAGGACACTCAAAAGCCTGACATCCATGGATTCTGTCAGTGTTTTGATCTGTTCACCATCAACATTGCGTGCAGCAGCAACCACAGCCTCCCAGACACTGTTCAGAGAGGTGTACTGTTTTCCCTCCTTGTAAATCTCACATTTGATGATGGACCACAGGTTCTCAATGGGGTTCAGATCAGGTGAACAAGGAGGCCATGTCATTAGATTTCCTTCTTTTATACCCTTTCTTGCCAGCCACGCTGTGGAGTACTTGGACGCGTGTGATGGAGCATTGTCCTGCATGAAAATCATGTTTTTCTTGAAGGATGCAGACTTCTTCCTGTACCACTGCTTGAAGAAGGTGTCTTCCAGGAACTGGCAGTAGGACTGGGAGTTGAGCTTGACTCCATCCTCAACCCGAAAAGGCCCCACAAGCTCATCTTTGATGATGCCAGCCCAAACCAGTACTCCACCTCCACCTTGCTGGCGTCTGAGTCGGACTGGAGCTCTCTGCCCTTTACCAATCCAGCCACGGGCCCATCCATCTGGCCCATCAAGACTCACTCTCATTTCATCAGTCCATAAAACCTTAGAAAAATCAGTCTTGAGATATTTCTTGGCCCAGTCTTGACGTTTCAGCTTGTGTGTCTTGTTCAGTGGTGGTCGTCTTTCAGCCTTTCTTACCTTGGCCATGTCTCTGAGTATTGCACACCTTGTGCTTTTGGGCACTCCAGTGATGTTGCAGCTCTGAAATATGGCCAAACTGGTGGCAAGTGGCATCGTGGCAGCTGCACGCTTGACTTTTCTCAGTTCATGGGCAGTTATTTTGCGCCTTGGTTTTTCCACACGCTTCTTGCGACCCTGTTGACTATTTTGAATGAAACGCTTGATTGTTCGATGATCACGCTTCAGAAGCTTTGCAATTTTAAGAGTGCTGCATCCCTCTGCAAGATATCTCACTATTTTTGACTTTTCTGAGCCTGTCAAGTCCTTCTTTTGACCCATTTTGCCAAAGGAAAGGAAGTTGCCTAATAATTATGCACACCTGATATAGGGTGTTGATGTCATTAGACCACACCCCTTCTCATTACAGAGATGCACATCACCTAATATGCTTAATTGGTAGTAGGCTTTCGAGCCTATACAGCTTGGAGTAAGACAACATGCATAAAGAGGATGATGTGGTCAAAATACTCATTTGCCTAATAATTCTGCACTCCCTGTATATGAAAGCTGTTGTTCTCTGAGTGACATATATTGAGGGAATTAACTTGCGTGCCACTGGCATTTAAAATGAATTATTCTATATATCCGGACAGTATGTAGTATCTCAAACATGTTATTTTGTTGTATTGCCCACTTCAAAATTAAACCAAGCGCACTGGTTCAAATGAAACCCACCGGGGCCTATTAACAAACACATTTAACAGTATATAAAGGAGTATTTCTTTAGTACTCTTTTAATTAAGGCAGTGGTTCCCAACCTTTGGACTTCTGTGGACCCCCAGTTTATCATTACTGGAACCCAGAGACCCCCACTCAATAATTATTGGAATCTGGGGACCCCCCACTGAGTTATAACTGAAAACTGGGGACCTAATCTGTTAATATTATTTAATTTTCTAAGCAGTAGCAGACCCCCTGAGGAGGCTTCACTGACCCCCAGGGGGTCCCCCGACTACAGGTTGGGAACCACTGAATTAAGGTATATGCCTTTGTAAATCAGCCCTAAAACACCTAAAATGAGAATAAAATGGGAATATTCGGGTTATAGTCATGGACAGTTAGGAAAATAGAAGGGATTTTGCCCTCTCTGCACTTTGTAAGAGTGCTAACACATTTGTGGATTGGTTCAATTCTGTTATCGCCCACTTATAGATGTGCTAATGCAGGCTATATAATGCCTTTGGAAATCATCAAAGTTTGGGGTATGCTCTATACTTATGTATGTGTATTAAATGGTTTGCCACTCCACTCAATAGTGTTCACTGCTTTGGAGTCATAACCAAATGTGTGCCTTATGAAACCCCCCGTACACGAAGGAAGCTCCAGCGATGGACGTAAAAGTTAAAAGTTTGTGTATTTATTTAAATTATATGCACCTCAACCGTGACCCCAAAACTCAACAATAACAGATGACGTCAACTAACACCTTGTCCTCATTCATGCATTTAAAGTTGAGTAACCACAAACTCGACCAGCTGGAGAGCACTTTGATGTTTTTGATAAGAGACAGGAAAGTGCCATTGAAAAGCGACAATGCAATACATTACAATGTATAGTATAAATCTCAAACAACTGTCATATCTACGCCAACTGGAAGTGTTTTTATGATTAGGGCTCCTGGTATTATGGTATGTTTTTACTTTTCAATCTGTATCTATTCATATGTTTGGGGGGTAATTTATTTTTGTTTATCCATATTTATTTTGTGTGCTGTGAAAAAAGTTAAACTGAAACTAGTATGTTCACAATTATTTAACTTATAAATATACACTTAAAAGTGAATGCTTGACGGGTTTCAATAGTCTGAATACTCATAAATGATAAATCAATACATTCATATAAAACCATCCATATTGTAGTAACAACGCTGTGCAAATCTACAGCTGTTTAAGACTCATTAGGAAACGTTCTCTCTTTTTAACTCCCTTACATGGTATTCTGCACAGATAATGATTAGACACTGCCAGCATTTAGAATCTCCTCAAAGCAACCCAATTTCAGTTTTTATGCATATTTAAAAATAAATACAGACAATAAAATAGATGGCTTTCTGTTGTATGCACCTGGAAAAATAAGCAAAAGCAGAAAACCGTGAGCCTTAATTACGATTAGTAAACAGATTAATGTATAGTGAAAGGAGTTTAGCAATCATGGTTGACTCAGACTCAAGCAGACACAAGTTAAGGGACGGCTTAGGTCCAGCATTTCAGTAAAGCTCCAGATCTGATGTCAGGGAGTGACTGTCTCTCTTCTTGCTTAAATGTAGAATAACCTTTGCAAGCATCTCTGAGGTGTAAGGGTATCATTATATAAGGCATACAACCAACTGCGCGTACTGACTGCTGGACTGAGTGTTTTACATACAGGTAATCTTCATATAATGAATTTCTTCCATGTCCATCTTCATATGAATAATTTCTTCCCTGTTTCAATTTTTAATAATTACCTGGTAGGACTGCACAGTGGAGAGTGTGTTCACTGTTGGTACATGTGTGTAACTAGAGGTCACAGTCTTTAATATCTACCAAACTTCTCGAGAAAAGTAAAAGTGAGGCAGAAGTATATTTCCCTGAACCCAAACAATCCTTTACCACTCGTACTCTTACCCATCTGTGAACCCCAGGAACCCTTACAGCCCCAAACCCTTCCCCATCCCTCAATCCTAAAAAGCCCTAGTACCCTTCGCATCCTTGAGCCTTAAAGCCATATTACCCGGCGAGTAACCCATCGCCGAATGCTAAAAAATCCTTACTACCCTGCACTACCTACACCCTTACCCATCACTGAACTCTAAAAATGTCTTCCTACCCCATGTCCTAACCCATTCTTGAACCCTTAAAACCCTGTAACCTGCATACTTCCATGTAATTATTTTTTTTTTTTTTAAATACCGCGTGGTAAGCCTTGCATTGGAAAATGCTAGAAAATATCATGTGTTCTTCCCTGTGTGGTAATGGCCGCGTTGTAAAGGTTATGCGCAGTGCTTGAAATGGAAAAATGAAAGTGCAGGTACTCTGTGCCAGAGTACCTGCTTGTTTCTGAGAAGTGCTGGTACTCTCCAATTGAAAGTATTATGTTTTTCTTCAGATGTGCCGGTACTCTTCTTCTCAAAATAAAAAAGCGCTGGTACTCAGTACCGGAGAGTACCGGCCATTTAAAGCACTGGTTATGCGTGGTTACACCTGTATTGCAGGCTTTACATACCTTAGGGATGCCAAAGGTTGGAATTACGATGAGAGGCAGGGCCCTCTGCTTCCGTATTAGAATGTTCAGCTACATGGGGAATGGTGTGTGACGGTACACACTGCCACTGCACAGTCATCTGCCTTCTGAAGTGGCCTTCCGTCCCACTCCAGCACCTTACACACAACTATATATATAAAAATGTATTGCACGCTGCCTGGGCCCACCGATTTCTCTCGAACCACCCTGAGGTATTCAGGAGACAAAGGGCCATATGTACGAACACATTTTCCCTTAGACACAGAATGGGCAAAACTGCTTGCTACATCTGGCCCAAAGTTCCTGCCATGCAAATGTGGTGGACAAACTAGAAGTACAAAACTTGGGCTTGCAGGCCATTATGAGGTTTACATGTTAGGTTTATGTTTGGCATTTATTAAGCAGAAAGATTCCCCTGAAAAGTGGAATCTTGTCACTATCTAAAACAAATCCAAGTATTTAGGACCTAAGCAGGAGGAAAAGAACTGCAGGTCAGGAACAAACTAGTGATTCCCAAATGATGGGAAAAGCCATCTCTTCCAGGTATTGCTAAAAATATGGAGATTGGACTCCAGCCTGAGATGAAAAGATAAAGGATTGCCCTTTGTCGCTGCAGCCACAGAGACAGCACGACCAACCAGCATTTTGCAACTTCCAGACCTTGAGAAGATATTTAGTCAAGACTTTATTTAGAACCTATGTTAACCTCATCACCCAGACAAATCTTTTACCTTTCCATATGCCCTCTTCTTCCTTCCTACCTCCCATGTACCAGAAGCTCTACAGAGCAAGTGTGAACCTTATAAATTTGTTTTGGTAGACCAGGCGCAAAACTAAATTCTGCCCAAACCAAGAAAGCCCATGCACCACAAATAATATGAGGAAAGCCTGCATAAGACATGACAAAACAGGCAGAATACAAGGTGTTTCTGGGTGAGACATTAAAAGTGTGTATTTTTAAGTTAACAGAGAAGTCTACCTGGCTCAAGGGTGGAAATGTGCTCAAAGATTGTGGAATGTGATGAGGAGGCGGGATGATGTGTGTGGTTGCTGGATTAAGAATGACATCATCTCGTGCTGTACATGATGACACCATTCCTGAAAAGTCATGTTCTGAGTGTGAGCTTTTTAAAGAAAAGTTCTGAGGTCCTTATTTAGAGTTTGACGAATCAGCTACAAATGTGACAGATATCCTGTCCACTATATTGCACGTGCCGTAGGCTATAAAGCACTTGTAATATGGCAGACGGGACATTGCCACATTTGTGATGGAGTATCCCTTCTGCCAAACTCCAAATAAGGCCCTTAGTCTAGACTCTTCACCAGGAAATTGGTTTGACCCATCTTCTATTGTTGCCCTTGCTATATTATCATCGTTTAGCCTGCCTTGCCTGGTGTAAAGTAGAAGAGATGTGCTCTCATTTATATTAGAACCTTGTGCAAAAAAGTATGCTTGAATTTAAGATTGTAGGTTTAACCTCTAGCAGATTAGACTCAACCTTTATCTTCAAGACGTTGATAACTTGATTAACATTCATCTGAGAAATGGCATGTCCACTTATTTACTTTTCTAAGAAAGGCATGTCAAATCTCTTATTGAAACACCCTAAAACACTCTTTATTATTAAGTCATTATGTTCACATGCTGGTGTTTATTTCGTGAAGTAAACCTATACCAAAAGCCACAGCAGACTCATACACTGGCTTGGCTTTGTGGTGGTGTAGCATTTGGCATACGTCTAGAGCTGATAAAGATATTAAGCATCAATCATGCTAAGATGAAATCATATACACTGTACAAAAGAAAAACACCATGTCCAAGTAAAGTAAATATGAAACTTCCTATAAATACATTCCGGCACTATAATGCTTTCATAAGTGTTTAAATAACTTGTGATAAACTTATTCCAAGGTAAACTCTCTGTTTACTACAGTTGACCACATAAGGAAGTTGTTCCCCGCTGGCAATTTGAATATTTTTTCTAATGCTAAACTAGTAGTGTCTCCTACTCAAAGATGTCATCTATTGATTAGTGACCAGAAAAGAGAAAATATGTTTTTTGTTCATATGGGACACATGACTGTGTCTACACTGATAAGAAAGTCCATTATATTTTTATCACCACATGATTAAAACAGTATTGTGTATATTTGTTAGGCAGACTAATGCACAATGTATTCAGGATCTTTTTTTATTTTATGCTTTGATTTCAGAAATGTTTGTATACAAGTGGGTATTTATGGGCCCCTGAGGAAGGTTACCCCTCAAATGCATTGGGGCCAAGAGGATATCCTAAATACCGTGACATGTTAGAAATTGAACTCAAGTTACAAGAAATTAAAGAAAACTGTTGGACTTTAATTACAAACATTGGAGTACTGACCACTTAAGTTCATGAGTACTGATCAACCTCGATTCCTAACCCAAATACCTAGAAGCGGACAAGACAAAAAATAATTATAGATTTGGATGAGGAGGCCTCACCCACGTAATGTGCCATGCTTCATCATTGGCTACCTCATCACACGCTGCTAAGATAGTACTTCCAGACGGATCCAACCTCTGATATGAGGGAATACTTAAGATATATTTTAATGTCTGGATAAGATAGGGATGCAGATAGGTTTAAGAATACTTTAAGGTATACTGCAGGAGTGCCCTGTATTAAGTGGTACCTTAGGTATGGTTAAAATAATAAAATTAACTATATGTGGATGCTTAGGGGTACAATTACCCTAATATCCTTTAACTGCACAAAGAAATTATGTCAGGGCCATTGTAGTATACCTTAAGGTATTTTTAAACCTAGCTGGATCTCTGTCTTATCACACTGGTAAGGCCTCCTCATCCAAATCTATTATGACTTTTTGTCTCATCTGCCATTAGGTATTTGGAATAGGATAGGGAAGTATAACCCATCATATACTACTGTTCAAATTACTTTGTAATACTGAGTTTGTATTGGAGGAAGTACTGTGAATTCCCCTCTATTTCTCCTTGTGCTTGTATATTGGAACCTCGAGTAACATCCAATTGAAAGAGTTGGTTTTAGGGCTTGCCCACACCCCTTTTCCAGAAAGTCACACAGTTAGATCTTCTTCAAGATTTCTACACTTGTATTCTTGCTGGGCTCTTTTCTCCTCTTGATGTCAGGGGGAGTTTGGTGTCTGGCCCATTACTCATGAAGCGTGCCAATCCATTGAGCCAGGTCCTCCCTGAACCAGAAAACAGGCAACCCAGGTATGGTTTTACCCTATTTGGGTTCTTCACTCAGGTGCAGTTTGGTTCCTGTAGCACAGTGATTGTTTGGATCCATCGCTGGGCATGCTCATCGCACACAGGGCATCACAGCGAAGAATACACAAGCTGGAAAGCCCATAGGGGAGAGCCATTTGCAATACAAATGCTATTAACATTAATAAAAAAAAAAGTGAAGGATGAAATGCTTGAAGAAATCCCAGCCATGAGGCACTGCCATTTATAAATCAGCCCTGGTCCTGCTCTAAAAGGAACAATCAAGCCAAGACCGGAACAATTCCTTTCACTGTCTTCTTTGTTAGTCTCCATCTTTAATCAAGAGCTACAAGATTGCTAAGGAAGTGTCTTCCACTTAGAGGGGTTTTCCTCCTATATGAGACCCTTAGGACTCCTCTTATCCTCTATTATCCTCTTGACTGCTTTCACATTTACTGTTCTCTGCAGGTAGCACTGTGGCTATTAGAAGAAGTTGGCTTTTCCTCGAGCAATCAAAAAGGGAACTTAAATAACCTTCTTAATGTCCCTTGCTTGACATGATAGTACTGTGATAAAGAACAAATTTGAAGAAGCACACAGGTGAAAACTGTATCATGCAACCATGTTAAGGTGTACAGGTACCCATCGCTTAAGTTAGCTGGAGGGCACAAGCCATATCTGGACCTCATATTCTTTCCTTATGGAAGGATATTATGTAAAATGTAGTCTTTCTCGAAGACAACTGAACCAACAGCTAATATCCCCGGATACCGGGAAGTGCCCCTTAGGCACCAGCTAACATCTAAATTTGGTGCAATGTGGTGCAAGGTATAGTGTCTTGATTCTGAATTCTTTGCTTGTACTGTGTCTAGGATGCTGTAGAATTCTGAATGAAGCTGAAAGAATGTAATGATGCATGCGTTATTAGGGTGTATGATCTGGGGTCAGCATGACGGTGTCTATCAACAGGGTCAGACTGGCTACAGGATAATCAGGCAGTGCCCCCGGGGCCACACTGAAAAGTCAGTGTGCGGGCTGCTTTTTTGACAGTTAGTAGTCCTGTTTTATGATCAGCTGGGTTGGTTTTTACTGTTGATTTCTCTGATATTAAAAACAAATGTTGCCTGCAGCTAGCTTAAATCCATGCAGTCCGCCACACCATGCATAACAGCTACATAGCGTGTCTTCACAAGATCAAAACTTTTCTGATTGTCAAATGTGGGCCACTTCCTGAGCTATCTGATTCGTTAATGAGGGCCACTTTTGTTTTGTTGCTGGGGCCTATTTTCTGTCCTAGTCCAATTCTATCAATCAAAGAGTGGTTCAAGGCTTGACCAGATCTATGGCTGCAGGTTAGGGCATAATATAAAAACTAAAGAGCAGACTACCCTCTGCATGAATGGCTTCTGGCCCACCCTTAACAAGACATTCCCTCCAGCTATGATAGACATACCAGAGAGGATGTCAGTCAGTTTCTGATTTAGTGTCCAGTGTCTTAGTTGGATAAAGAAAGCATGGTTTAAGCCAGTGCTTTAAACGGGCAGGTACTTATAGGTACTCAGCAGCTGCACTTTTTTTAAATTGAAAGGGAGAGTACCTGCACTTCTTAGCAGGGGTGCAATACTTTTAATAGGTGTGTACATGTACTTCTCAGTAGCAAATAGGTACTCTGGGATACTGAATACCTACACTTTTATATTTCAAATTAAAGCACTGTGGTTAAAGCCTTTCTTGGCAAAATATGGCTAAGGGTCCTTGGCTGCGTAAAAGTTTTTGTCATGCCTGACGACAATTATAGGACAATTATGACACTGCTACAACCTGTAGCACGGGTCTGGGCACGCTCTCTCTACTCAAATGTTGCCACCCACACTGTGATGCCTGATAGTATTTTTGGGATGTTATGAAGAGTAATTTAATATTTTAAATGTAATGATTTGTATCTGAGAATTGTGTGAACCGGCAATGTTGTCTGTAATTGGAAGTTATCAATGATTTTTCTGTTTTGTGTGTCCTCACGACATTAATTCTACTTAAAGGGACACATTTAGTTGTTATGTCTCAAAAACTCAACGAGAACCCAGAATTTCAAGTGCCTTCTGACAAGGACAAACTTTTTTTGCTGCTATAATGCATTTCAATGTATGCAATCTGTTGCTGGCTTCCAATGTAACCAATAAAAGTTATTGCCACAGTTAAAATAGGTTATGTGATGCATCACATGAATACCATCTCACTATTTCAAGGTGCAAATAAGGTGCTATCACTCTTATGTATTCTGAACGTGTTATTAAAGTTCATGTCACATACCTCCAAGTATCTTACAATTCTCTAGTTCTGATAAGAATCTTAGATCAATGATATATATTAAATATAGCACAATTTGAAACAGCCCCTTGATTGTAGAATTGGCATAATGGAATTCCACTCGTAGTTCCTTGATAAGCCCCAATGAGAGTGACACACGTGTCAGAAGTAAATTTCCATTATTCTAGGTGGATTTAGATGGCATTATGCTCCTTCAATAGTTGAAATGTTTAATGTGCAACGTAAGTGACAGTCACTTTTTTTTAACCTTTCAGGAGTACTGATATTTGAATAAAATTGGGCATCCTGGATCGATCGATGTGTTTTAATTGGAATGCTCTCTGCCTAAAATGAAAATTGTTCTAGTTGCCTTGTTTAGGTCATGCTTTCAGCCAACACGTTCTTATGAGCCACCATCATTTTCCATGGTGAGGTTTTAGAGCCCAACCTTACAATGTGAAGTTACTACTAGTCCCAGAATTCAAAGTGCTGTTTACTAAAAGCCAAAACATGTTGAACCCTTGACACATGACACGGGTTGCCTCGCACCCACTGTTTCTCCTTTATTGGTGTGACCAACAAATTATCTCTCTAGATCCTCAGTGACGAAGTGCCTAAGGGTAATTTCGTTTTTGTTTATTTTTTTGTAGAGATCTTCAATTCATCTATGTACTCAAGTAATTATTAAACTCAGTGCTTAGTTTGTGCCGGCTGTTGCAGGTTTTGAGCACCAGCACTCAAGCTGTGAGCCTGAACTTATTTTTCATCATCACATTTTGACTCAAACCAAGGAAGAGAAAGCTGGAAAAGGGAGAAAGAAAAATTAAGATATTGATAGGAAAAGAGAGACAGAAGAAGAGATCAGGAACAAAATGGAGAGGGGGGGGCGAAAAATGACCAGCAAAATTGAGATAAAGGGATAGGGAAGTGAACAAAGAGGTAGGAGGTGGAAACAAGACAAAGCAACCCTAATATTGGCAGCCCAGGCGACGATCTCTTAAGAACAAGCATTTGCAATGCAATGGGTCTCACGTTTGCTCAAGTTAGAGCTATTAGCATTGTAATTTTCTCACTGGACTTTTATTGCCACATAAATTGAAAATGAAAAGTAAAACAGTTGACATACGCAAGCCAATTCAAAGCGCTACGGGCGGCATGAGAATAAGCGCAAAGGAGAGACACAAAAGGAAAAAGAAGTTTGCTCGCTGTCAAACGTATCGGCAATCGTGAATTATCCATTTAACCTGTGCAGCCTGCAAGGCGGTAACAAAACCACCCCAAGGAGGGTCAAACGTAAAGCATTTACCAATGACAAAAAGGATTATTGAAAGGCAAGCCCACAAACGAGTGAAAATGATGGGCCTGCGGTGGGCATGGTTAAACGTCCACAATACTTACAATAGGTCAAAGTGCTTGCGCCCTCGACCTAAAAAACGCTGGGCTCCTGCGCACTCGCCTGCACACATCCATGCACACACAATCTCTCTCTCTCTCTCCCTCCCACATTACAAATGAAGTACAGGATAGATAGATAGATAGATAGATAGATAGATAGATAGATAGATAGATAGATAGATAGATAGATTTTTTTTTAGCAGATGAAGTACAGTTCAGTTTGACTAGACTCCATAAAGGTGTAATTGGAGTCAAGCTGTCCAGCTTAATTAATCTTTTCGGACACTGATACAAAACACGATTTTCTGTGCAGTAAAACTCTTATGGTTTCAAAAACAATCAATCTGCCTTAATAGTGGAACATTTGGTTAGACAACGTTTAAGAAAAGCGTGATTCATTTTACCATGGCACAAAATTGAGAATGAGTTTCATTTAGTCGCCGGGGGATGTGTCCTCTTTGTGCTACAAGGATGACCTCTGCAGGCAAGGAGCGGAACAGAGCAGGACTCTATTACAAAGAAAATCCCTAAAGCCGTAAATGTTAGGAGAGTTGCTTTTATAGAGTGGTTCATATTAGTTTAGTATGTACTAAAGCACATAACCAATGTCAAACTATATTTTCAAGGTGAAAAGACAAGAATAGGCCATTACAGTGTCGGACCGTGACAAAAAAAAATAGGCCTGATAGGTAAATAAGCATTGACAAACCCAATAGTCTCGCTTTTGGGACCTATTTGCTTTGCCAATGTTTTTTGGCTGTGCTGTACAGCATTCCTAATACTGTGCAGCATGGGTAAATAAGAAAAAAGGCTATTGTGTCATTTTGTAGGCATCATATATGAGTGTGCCTATATAATGGCACAGACATTTTGTTTTTTATTTGCTGATCCAACTTCAATTGGCAAATTGAATAGAAAAAAGGTTCAGAAGCATCATGGACAGTGTGTTAAAGCAATATGGAAGACATGGGAGAGCCAACAGGCGAGAGTTGCGAGCAACATCGAGCTGGGAGTGAGTAGAAGCACATAGCTGAAAAAGCAACGCAGGCGAGGGCGCATTGAAAGTCAACACGGGGGGCGGGGAGAAGCGCACTGGTTAGAGAGAGCAGTGTGGAGAGTGGAAGAGAAGCACACTAAGAAGACAACTGGAAAACACATGCACTCATGGAAGGCTTAAACAAAATGAAAAAAGTAGCACCTGAAAAGGTAGCAGTGGAAGGACACGTAAGTGCATCCATGCTCCAGGGGTAGGGCAACACAAGAAGAGAAAGCTAACAAATAAGTCAAAAGCAAATGAAAGTGATTATGAAGCCAACCAATGGTAAGCAATGGGGAGACTCTAAGCCCACTGTAAGCTGACAATACGTCTCACAACAGACAGTTCACGTGCTGTCTACTAAGAGACACATAAAATGAGGGAAGGCACAGGAAGGTGCAGGAGGGCAGCATCTTAAACATCACTAGCGTACTATGGAGGATCAGCAGGAGGAAGGGAGGGGAGAGACATGGTGATTGACAGTGAAGAAAGCTGCTAGGACAATGTTCCCAAGGTTGGCACAAAGACTACATGAACCATAGATTGTAAGACACTATTCCATTTAGTAATCAGCATCTAGAAAAAGCAGCCGTAAGCTGGTAATGTTCTATTCAATACGGTAGCCACAGCAGCCACGGGCTTGTAATCCACTCTTTTGCACGAAGCATTTTTAAAGTCAGCTTGCGGAATGGCCAGGTTCGCTGAAGGTGGCGTGGCTGCCACGCGTGGAAGCGCAACAAATAAACGAGGAGCTCCACGGACAGACTGTGTGTTGATGAGCTTGACAGAGTGACATTTCTCCACCTGGAAGTGCCCTCCAGACTTGGTAGGCAGAGTCCATTAGGAAGGTGACGAGTGGAGGAAGGCAGGACAGCGACAGGCGCTTAGAAGAAGAACGGCGGAAGGACAGGGGATGACTGAAAATGACTAGGGTGGGGGAAGGGGTAGGGTACCTTCAACTCCTGCATCGCAGGCACACGCCCAGTGGGTGCTCGAGGCGCTGCGTGACTGTCACTTTGTGTTACATTACATGATACTATCAGCTCTCAATCCCTGTATACATTGGGGATGCAGTCTGTTAAATATACATGCTGCGCTCCAGTTTATTAATGTAGCTAGCTGCCAAATAACAGTAAAACACTTGTTCATGTTCTTACCTGACTGTTCTCTGCATAGCAATTGCGCAGTGATGTCTGTGAAATACAAAAGGCGCTGCGAGTACCAAAAGAACATTAAAGGTCTATTGGAATCGGTATTTTCGAGAGCGCCCTCCTAGTAACATTTATTTCGGATTTTACTGGACTCAGTTTTTCCTAATATTGTACACACTGCTGATGGAAACATTGGAAAGTGACCTGTAAGCTTTTCACAATTCATACAAACAATGCACCAAATCAAAGCACTTGCAAAATGAGAAGCTTGCATCAGCAGTAGCGGGGTGAAAGCACACGCGTTTGGGTGCGTGAAGTAAACATTAACTTTAAAGTGAATAAGAGAGGGATGCAGAACACATAAGTGCAGGGAAAAGGACGTCTAGGGCAGGCAGCAAGAAACAGAGAGATGAGGATGGAAAAGAGGGGTGGCTGGGAGAGAGCGATGTTCAGGAGAATGGACACAGGAGGGGCAGAAAGAGAAGCCGAGAGGGTAATAAGATGACCGGGGAAAGAGAAGTGAGCAGAGGCAAAGCAGCAAGTCACACAGAGGCACGATGCAGGGAAAGAGGGCTGGGCAGGGAGAGAGCAGTTTTTAGCAGTAAGCGAACAGGCACGAAGAGCGATTGGGAAGAAAGGGAGTCACAGGCCCAGGTGAGAAATAAAAGGTGGGGTGGGGCACAAGAGGGCGAGCATAACACGGAAAGGAGACAAAGGGAAAGAAAGAGCAACACAAAACCACAGAATGGGGGAGAAAAGCACGCAGGAAAATGTAGCAGTGGAAGGACACACGAAATGCATCCTTGCTCCAGGGTTGGGACAAACACAAGAAGAGGAGGGAATTCTATGGTGGCTGACCAATAGCAAACAAGCAATTCACAATGTGACAATGAAGCCAACTAATGGTAAGTAATGGGCAGCCTCTAAGCCCATAGTAAGTTAACAATATGTCTTGAAGAGACAGCACATGAGCTAAGTGAGTCCTAAAAATTGGCCCACATTTGTAAATCAGGCCAATTTTAAACTTTTAAAGACACCCTGTATCGGATTGCTGCTGGCAATGCTTGAGGTAATATCAGGGAAAGCAGCCGTAAAAACTGTCCACCTAGCAATAAAACGAGCTAACAAACTGCTTAAAAAAGGCCCACACACTGATCTATCAGACCAGCCTATTGGACATTGCCTCATTGTCCTGTGTAGAGAGCCACCTTTACTCTCCCATACTTTGTTGCCCTCTGAGGGCAAAAGGGCGGGCGTGAGCCCTAGTTACTAAATAAAGGTAGGACTGCTGACCTGGCAGTCCTGTAAGCAGCCAGCCAAGTGTGTGGTATACGTTATTGGCAGGGCGGGTGAGGGTCCTCACCACACTGGCGACAAGTCCGGGATCCGTGAAGGCACGGAAAGAAGAGAGAAAAAATATATATCCAGCGTGCACAAACGAACCGGAGACTCGCTCCTCCACACTCACGAGTCTGATGGTGGACCTGCCCCCCAATACAGGATCGCATGCACGTCGCGATCCCCGCGCAATGACGTCCCGAAAGGACAAGCGGCTTACCTTTGGTGAACCGCTCAACCTCCGAAACTTTGGACAGAGGGGTGTGTGCGCTCGCTGGACCAAGCTAGATGCAGAGACACTGCGGTGCAGGCGTGGTTCCTGAGGAGGCCAGGAAGCGAGGAGCCCCGTGCAGCAACTCTGTCCGGATGCAGGCTGGTGGAAGGACCCAGGAAGGCGTCCACTACAGTGCCTGCCGACACAGCGATCGGAAGCGAGGCAGGCTCGGCCTGCTCACCGAAGCACACAGGACACCTGAGTTAAAAAAATATATATATATATATACATGAAAAATAAGGAATAAAGGACAACACACAGCAAATGAAAAACAAAAGGAAAAAAAACCATGAATCCACAAGCGGCACGCAGCAATCCACGAAGGACTGAGTGCATATGGACAAGGTTTAACACTAGGAGGTACGTGCACGGTCACCACTCCCAGTGAAAGCTTACCTGCATACCATTTTTAATCACAGCTTCAACGCCCCAGTAGCAGGGACGGTCAAGGGCACAGACAGCAGTGACTGAGCCTGGGCAGTCAACCCAGTACGCATACATACAAACTGTATATATAGAATCCACTCGGAAGAATGAGTACGCCACGGCAGAGCCGGGAGCAGCAGCCTGCACCTGCTCCCCCAAACATTCACTCATCTGTGGCGGCACTGCCCCCACTCAGTCAGCTCATTGACCCCGCCACAGCTGCAGCGCGCTGGCGTCTCTGGCTCAGCCATCTAGACAACTACTTCTGTGCCATGAGGGAAACAGACGGGGCGGTGCGTAGATCGTTGATGCTACACATGGGAGGTGATGAACTTCACAAACTCTTCGACACGCTCCCCAATACAGGAGATGCGGCGGACTACGACACTGCGGTAGCGGTTCTAAACCGGCAATTCGACCCCCAACTAAACCCTGACTATGACCGTTTCAAACTGCGCCAGGCCCAGCAGACAGATGGCAAATCAGTAGATGTGTTCTACGCCAGGCTCCGAAAGCTCGTCATCACATGTGTGGGCCTAAACCAACACGAAGAAATTCGAGCGCAATTCATCCAGGGGTCCCGGTCCAAAATGCTGCGGAAACTAATCATGCAACAGTCCGGCATCTTCCTTGATGAGATCTCGATCCTGGCACGCTTCCACAAACTCTCTCCCGTCCGAGAGGACTCCATGGCCGCCGTGAGAGGTCAATGCATAGTGGCTACCACCGCGCCTCGCCCTTCGCCTGTGAAGGAGGAGCAGGTCGACACCATCCAGACCTGCCAGACTCCTGCATGTTGTCAGAGCAACCAGAGACAGGGTGAGGGTACGTGTGGCAGCTGCGGATATGAGCACAAGATGCAGGGGAGTTGCCCAGCAAGAGGAAAATCATGCAACAAGTGCGGCAAGAGTAACCATTTTGCTAAGATATGCCGGATAAGGAAGACAGTGGGAGCCCAAAGCGAAAGTGGCCACGGTCAGGAACATAAGCTCGGGAGGTAACGCACCTCGTGGACACGTGGACACAATTGTGCAGACGTATGAGGATGACGACGAAGAAGACATCTTTGTCATCTCGTTTACAGGATGGAGGCAGCACAAGAGGCGATCACCTCCCATGAGCACGGTGACAATAACTAATACTCCGGTAACGGTGTTCATCGACACAGGGGCCTCTATTAATGTCATGGACAATTCCATGTACCAACAGCTCTTACCCAAACCGAGCCTGACCCCCAGCAAAACAAAGATCTACACGTATGGAGGATGTGACCCTCTTCCCCTGCAAGGCACCATAGAGGTGTCTATAGCTAACGGACAACGCCCCACCAATGCAAAGTTTTATGTAGTCAATAGAGACCGAGGGACTCTGCTGGGGTGCCATACTGCGGAAGACCTGGAACTGGTATTTTTTGTGCACCAAGTGTATGAATCACACACCGAATCTCTTGTCACTGAGTTCCCGCAGCTAATCACAGGGCTAGGGAAGCTCAAGGGCAATCGCGTTAAACTGCATGTCGACTCGGATGTGACACCAGTGGCTCTGAAACACCGAAGAGTGCCCTTTCATCTCAGACCGTCAGCGGAGAGAGAACTACAGCTGTTGGAAGACCAAGGGGTGATCGAAAAGGTTGACGGGCCCACCCCCTGGGTTTCACTGTTAGTGATTGCTCCCAAGCCCAAACAGCCAGGATCCATTTGCCTCTGCGTAGACGTGCGTCTACCCAACTGTGCCATCAGGAGAGAGCGTCACATAACACCCACAATGGATGACATTATTGAGGACTTGAACGCAGCTCAGTGGTTCTCGAAACTAGACCTGAACTCTAGCTATCACCAGCTAGAGCTAGACCCAGACAGTAGAAACATCACCATGTTATCGACCCATGTGGGGCTAAGACAGTACAAGAGGTTGAGCTTTGGGGTGTCGTCGGCCGCGGGAGTGTTTCAAAACGCCATCAGGGAGACACTCAGGGTTGGCAGGAGTAATCAACTTGAGCGACGACATCCTGATCTTTTCTGAGACGCATGAGGAGCATCACCACCGCGTGAGAGCCACCCTGCAGAGACTCGCCGACGCGGGTCTCACCCTCCACAAGAGAAAATGTGCGTTTTACCAGACGTCGGTTGACTTCTTTTAGTACATATTCTCCAGGGATGGACTTCAGGTAGACCTGCGGACAGCTGACGCCACTCGCCAAGCTCCGATTCCGTGGAATGCGACAGAAGTCAGGAGTTTCCTGGGGATGGTGACGTACTGCGGCCGGTTCATTCCCCAGCTGGCGGAACTACTTCGCAAGCTCACAAAGGCAAGTCACCAGTAGGAATGGAGCCCCGAAGCCCACAAAGTGTTCCACAACGTGAAGAAGGCTCTACCTGACAAAGTGACCATGGCCTATTTTCATCCAAAAAAGCGGCCTGAGGTAGTGGTGGATGCCAGCCCCGTAGGACTGGGAGCCGTCCTACTGCAAGAACAGCGTCACCAGGAGTGGGCCCCAGTGGCGTGTGCCAGCAGGGCATTGTCTGGCGTGGAGACCCGGTACCCTCAGGTAGAGAGGGAGGCACTAGCGATTCGCTGGGCGTGTAAGCACTTCCATCTGTACCTCTATGGGCATCAGTTCCAAGTGGTGACGGACCATAAGCCTTTGGTCTCATTGTTTGCAGGGACCATGCACCTGGCTCCCCCACGGATTGAGCGCTGGGCTGTCTTGCTCCAATCCTACCAGTTTACAGTCACTTACAGGCTGGGTGCAAACAACCCGGCGGACTACCTGTCCAGGCACCCCTCAATGGATACACTTGACGCTTCCCAGGAGGGGGATGAAGAGTACACCGAGAAATTTGTGAGCATGATCATCCAGTCGGCTTGCCCTGTGGCCCTATCAGTTACGGACATCGCAGAAGCCGTGGAAGTGGACCCAGTGCTTACCCGCGTCAGAGAAGCGCTCAGCAGAAGACAATGGAATCACTTCCTTGGAGGGGTGAGAACATATGACCCCGAAGAAAGAGCCACCATGCAAGGGATGTGGAAGGTAAAGGATAAATTGTGTGTGGGGGGTGATGGTCTTGTCCTGTGAGGACAGAGGATAGTCCTGCCGCACTGCCTACGGAAACCAAGTGGTGGACGCAAAGGTGGACTCCCTAGTCGGAAGCTGTCACTCATGTATCATTACCTCCATTGAACAGCCTGTTTGCCCAATAGTCACCGAACCTCCCAGTCAGAAGCCATGGTCCAAACTAAGCATGGACTTATGATCGACTTATACACTAAGTTTCCGGTGGTGGAGGTGGTAGCCTCCACTTCTTTTGAAAACCTGAGCCCAGTGTTAGACAAAACTTTTGCAGTCTTTGGGCTCCCAGATGAAATCCGAACAGACAATGGTCCGCCCTTTCAGGGTCACGACTTTAAGAACCATCTGGAAAGGTTTGCAGTACATCACCGCAAGATCATGCCCTACTGGCCACAGGCCAACGGGAATGTGGAAAGATTCATGAGGACCCTAAACTGCGCATTGAGGCTTGGGGTAGAAAGGAGCAAAGATGCAGAACACTGTTTGCACCAATTTCAGCGAGCCTCCACACAAACACCCCACAGTACCACTTGCTGTGATCCGGCTGCTTTGATGTTCAAGGTAGCTCCGCAGGATTGCATCCCAGCTGACTTTCAGTGGGAGTCTCCGGAGTTAGATGTGGAAGCCACCCAACAACGCCGGATGCGGGCCAACCAGAAGGCGAATGAGAGCAGGAGAACACATCCCTGTGACTTCCATGTCAACCGTGTGGTTGTGAAAAGCAGGCACCCTGGAGGAAAGTTTCAGACACCATTTGAGCCGGAGGTGTGGAAGGTAGTAAAGGTACACAGAACCATGGTGACAGCCTGTCGAGGAGAGAGACAAGTAACAAGAAATGTGTCACACTACAAGCGGGCCAGTGAGTCAAGGATGACCGAGGTGCTGTCGTAGAAAGTGAATATGGAGCGTAAGGAAGGACGAACACTCAAGAGGTTTCGCCACCGGTAGGGGTGGATCGATCTGGTGAAGGTGAGGAGGAAGTGCAGGTTGGTCGGAGTGAAAGGTATCATCTTCGACCCAATCCTGCACCCAGCCAGAGACTGAAAGACTTTCTTTGCTGAATAACTGTTTTAAGTTGAGCGAACTCTGCTGCCTAAAAGTGGGTGGGGACACCCAACCTTAAGGACACGTTGGTGAGACAAACTGTGGGTGAAGCAGTTGCTTCAACGGAGGCACCTGTATTTGCACCTGCTTTAGTGTTATATTTTCTGTTGCCTCCTATTTTCTTGTTTCATTTATTTTTTTCTGTTCTTTATTAAACCCTTGGAGGGATTTAGAGAGCCATCCAGGCTCTCCCATACTTTGTTGCCCTCTGAGGGCAAGAGGGCAGGTGTGAGCCTGAGTTAATAAATAAAGGTAGGGCTGTTGACCCGGCAGTCCTGTGAGCAGCCAGCCAAGTGTGTGGTATACATTATTGGCGGGACGGGTGAGGGCCCTCACCGCACCCTGTAGGCCAGTCTTACCCAAGACCAACCTCATTGCCCACTATTTCTCAGTGGTATAAAGGGGTGACGATTTTTTTCCTCACGCAATGCAAAAAATCATAAAGGACAAAAATTATGTGAAATATATAACTACCGACAGTTAGGAATTGCGTGAGATATCACTTTTGTTAAAAATAATCTCCTGGATCTATACAGCACAGCGGTCGCACCAGTTGTGAATGGTGTTGGAATGTGAACTGCGGGATCTTAAGTCGCTGTTTTGCTCTTGAGGCAGCTACATTTTCTCAAGTCTGCAATCAATGGAATATAATGTTTATTTGGGCACTAGCAATGTATCCCTCCTTGGGGGCACTTTTCAACAGGGCTTTCAATAAGTATAAGGCCTGGGACATTGAGTCCTGTCTCCTCTTCAATTCTCTTGGCCCTGCCAGTGTGTGATGGATAGCTTTATCCAGTCAAAGCTGGAACCCTGTTAGCCAGAAGCATGTTTTAGGGTGCCCTGGAAAGGAAGAGTATGCTTTAATATTGATTTCTAATCCCAGTGAGCTTCAGGGCAACCTGCAGGCCTTTAGGGCAGTGGTTCTTAACCTGCGCTACGGAGTTCCCTGGAGTTCCACAATGCCTATGCAGAGGGTCCGCAGCAGCTTAGAAAACTAACTAATAATGAAAGAATAATAAAGTGTATATAACTAAACAAGCAAAATGTAAAATTTTAATTTTAAAACATTCAGTAAGTGTGAAATTAGAATTTAAGTGGTACCCTCAAATTGATTTGTCTGAGCAGTGGAAGTGCATCAAACTATATCAAATACAGTATGGATGATGGGTGGCATCAAATAAATATAGAAAAGCTCAAACCTTCCTATTAAAATTAAAGCTTTAATTTGTTTTAGGTTTGTTTGCAAATTATATAAAATATTTGATCATTTATGTATTTGTTTGATAAATGTTTGTTTTAGTATTCTTTTGTATTGTTTCGCTGTTCAGATCATTGAAAGTGCTCAGGCAGGGGTCCTCTACCACCAGTAATGACTCAGTGGGGCTCCCCGGATTCAAATAATGATTCATTGGTGGTCCCAAATTTCAGTGATGATTAAGCGAGGGTTCCACAGAAGTCAAAAGGTTAAGAACCACATCTTTCGTGTATTTGCGAAAATCCAATTACCTCTTAATCACTTCTCCCATCCCAATTCTTATTCTTAAGTCCTGAGGTCCACAATCTGGAGACAAACACCCCCCTGCCTACCTAAAAGAAAAATGTAAACAACTGCTTCTCGGGTGCGCCTAAAGAGGTTTACATATAGCCACAGTATCATTTCACGCTATTGTGTACATAGAGTAATTTTTCAAAAGAGCTGAACTGATGGCTTGAAATGGTACAAATTAAATATAAATGCCACAGTCATCATCATAAACAAGAGAAGGGTGGGATAGTAAGTACGCCTTTAGAATTGAACTAATGTACGAGGTGGAGTGCTAATGTCTTCGAGTGGCGTGTTGACATCATAATACAGTTTTGAAAATACAGGGTGGCTCTCCATGGAAACCAGGGCCTTGAAGAAGGAGAATTTCCTAAAATGTGGTTTTACCAATTATGAAGTTGCTGTTAATAAACCATGGTTTATGTTTCCTAAGATTGTGTGCTGTGTTTGCATCACAAAAGTGATGGAAATTGATGCAAGGTTCCTATGTCTGAGCTTTCTTTTGTTACCTAAAGAGAATTTATTAAGCGCTTCCACACTCTAGAGACTACTGTGGTACGTGGGACTCAACAAGAGCTTTAAAAGTGTGAAGGAATTACATGTGCTACTAAATTGCCAGAATCTATCAATATAAGATATGGTCCAGTATTACTGGCTGAGAAGGACGATGATTTAATTTTAGTCTAGATATCATCAAGTGTGCAAATCTTGTGACTCTGGGCAAATTAACGCTTTTACATGTACTTCATCTCTTACTACTACTTAGTGATCAGTCTGACAAACTTCTTTGGGCCTAAGTACTGTTTTAATTGTGATGGGGCGGGATCCACAAAAATAAGAATTAATTAGACAGTTTTTTAAAGAACATTTCCTCATTACAGACATCTTTCATTGGTAAAAAAAAATAGGGAACATCAATTTTGCATTAATCACTGCTTTGTGAAGTGGAGCAAAAATGAGCTCTAATTTCCAATACAGAAAGAGTGCAGCAGCACATCAAAAACTGAAGACATGAATTTTGCAAACATTGCACAACCCATTGATTGCATCTCAGTTATTGTACAAACGTAACAGACATTTTAACAAATGCATCATAGATCATGAGTAATTTGCCAAAACGATGTGTACTATTTTTCTACTTATGTGACAAAAACAAACCAATTTTATTTCAACTTTATCCAATTTCTCACATTTGAAACATTGAAAAAAAATAATGTTTCCCATTTTTTGTTAAGTAAAACAAAAATAGCTTGAAATCAGTTTCCTCAATTAGAACAGATACAGGGCCTCGTTTGTATTTTGGCAGAGAGGGTACTCCATCACAATGACGCTGGTGTACCCTCTCCTCCAAACTGAAGCTCCCACATCTGATTTACTGTCTGGCAGACCTTAAGTATTTTGATAAATAATAGAAATGGTGTCTCTGGTTGGCAGTGGTTTGCACCCTGTCCAAGTAGGGACCTTCACTCTAGTCAGGATAAGGGAGTCAAACTGCTAATATAACCCCTGATCACCCCCTTGGTAGTTTGGCACTAACAGTCATGCTTATCTCAGAGGCAATGTGTAAAGTATTTGTACACAGTAACACTACAAAAGGAGTCCACAACAGCCAATATTTATCTGAACAAAACAAGACCAAAACAACAAAAATCCAACATACACAAGTCAAGATATCACTTTTAAAAGTTTAAGCAAGTTTAGTCCACAGAAATCAATGGATAGATTTGTTTTAGGGCAAAGTACCTTACATGCGTCAAAAATTAAAGACGAGAAAAGGCAGAGGGGAGGGGAGGCACCGGGAAAGCAAGCAATGCGTCAGTTCCTTATTGCCAGGGGAGGTGAAGCATCAGTTTGTTACTGCTGCCAGGCGTTGATGCGTCAGTTCCTAACTGTCAGGGGAGGTGATACGTCAGTTTCCAGACATGCAGCCTTGGTTCTTTACTGCGGTGCGGCATTGATGAAGAAATTGGCACCCAGGGAGGATGTGTTGAAAACCCAGACGCACTGTGTTAGTTTACAGAGGTGAAGCAGGAACGGCGTAAATTCTTTGTTGGCGGTGCAGGTGCTGCATCGGATCCCTCCAGTGATATGTCAATTTAAGGCAATGCATGGATTTTCTAATTAAAATCACCAGAACTCACTTCTAAGGGCCCAGGGACTGTATTTGGCACAACGTGGCAAGTCAGGACTCTCAGCAAGAGAGCCCAGGTGCTGGTAGATGAAGTATTTGATGGCCCTGAGACTTTTTACAGGATGCAGGCTCAATTCAAGCCGCTGGAGAACCTTGGAAAGCAGGATGTAGAAAACAAAGACCAGTTCTTTCACTCCCAGGACAAAAGCAACAAGCAGCAGGCCCGCACAACAAAGCAACAGCCAGAGTGGCAGTCCCCCCTACAGCATCCAGCTCCTCTTCCTGGCAGAATGTCCTCAGTCCAGAAGTGTTCTAACTATGTGGTGTCAAAGGTACAGTACTTATACCCATGTCTGTCTTTGAAGTAGGCAAACTTCAAAGAGAAGTCTTTTTAGTGCACAAGCCCCTGCCTTTCCCTGCCCTGGCCCCAGATACACTCCAGGGGGTTGAAGGCTGCTTTGTATGAGAATAGGCAGGGCCCTGTTCGAGGGCAAGTGTAGCTCCTCCCACTACACTAGCTCAGTGTCACCCATCAGCCTGGTGATGGGCCATCAGGATATGCAGGGCATAGCTCAGTTCCCTTTGTGTGACTGTCTAGAGTGAATACACAAACACCCCAGCTGTCATCCTGAAACCGACGTGTATTCAGCAGACAGGAAGAGGCACAGAATGGTTAAGCGTGAAAATGCCCACTTTCTAAAAGGAGCATTTTCAAACTTACAATTCAAAAACAAACTTCACCAAACAATGTATTTTTAAATTGTGAGTTCAGAGACCCCAACTCCATATCTCTCTCTGCTCCCAATGGGACATTACACTTAAAAGATATTTCAAGGCAATCCCCATGTTACCCTATGGGAGTGATAGGTCTTGCAACAGTGAAACATGAAATTAGCAGTATTTCACTATCAGAACATGCAAAACACAACAGTACATGTCCTACCTTTTAAATACATTACAACCTTCCCATGGGGCTGCCTTAGGCCTACCTTAGGGGTGAGCTACAGGTAATAGAAGGGAAGGTTTGGGCCTGGCATGTGGGTGTACTTGCCAAGTCGACTTAGCAGTTTACACCTGCACACACCGACACTGCAATGGCAGGCTTGAGACATGTTTGCAGGGCTACACATGTGGGTGGCACAATAAATGCTGCAGGCCCACTAGTAGCATTTGATTTACGGGCCCTGGGCACACCTGGTGCACTATCCTAGGGACTTACTAGCAAATCAAATATGCTAATCATGGATAAACCAATCACCAATACATTTTACACAGACAGCATATGCACTTTAGCACTGGTTAGCAGTGGTAAAGTGCCCACAGCCCTAAAGCCATCAAAAACAGGTCAGAAAAAATAGGAGGAAGAATGCAAAAAGTATGGGGATAAGCCTGCAAAAAGGGCCAGGCCCAACAATGAGGGAACCTACTTTGGCTCTGTCGCTGACATACTCCTCCGAAGCCCTGATGGAATACGGCCATCAGAGATGTACACATTACACCATCTGCCGTATTTAAAGAGGACGGTGATATGTGTTGTATGTAAAACCTGGGGGTGCAGGACAGTTAAAAAAAAAAAAAAACAACGGCACACCATGGGAAAAAACAACCATTGTGTGCAGGGCATTAGTCTTACATTTTTCAGTAACAAACTTAACTTTGGGAGTTTGCTTTGTAAAATGTAAAACGTTGTAAAGGTTTGACAGGTGGCTATCATGTTTGATGGAGGTGTCCAACAACATTTTATAACATTGATAGGAATAGCTGTGATGGCGGTTACTGTCAATGTTGAGAGTTCCCCTTAGGGTTGGTGGACAAATCTAAATTTGGCGGACGCAGGACCTTCAGTAAGGCGGGATAAAGTCCTCGTTCATAGCAGAATACTTACCTTCCACAGCCAAATTCAACATCAGGACCACAGTTTGCTCCATTTCTTAGTATACAAGTAGCGAAATGGTGCACATTTACCCTGTTTTATTGATGGACAGTGCGAAGTTTCTGTAACGCAGTAGCCTACTCAATAGCCTAATTATACATTAATGGGGAATCGGATGAGGCTGGTAAAAACAAGTGTTTCCCAGCTACTCTCTCATTTTTCAAGCTGAATGTCAAGACCTCCTAAGGCAAATGTGCTGGTGTCTGTGGAAAGCTTGAATCCTGCTGTTGCCAGGTTTCCTGAACCGTCTGAGAAAATTGCTTAGAAACTGGCTGGAATATTTTAGCTCCGCCGTCTGCTTCTGGAAAAGGATCCAGGGGTTTTTGTGTGAAGAGCTCTGTGGTTTTACCCTGGCAGGCTTGGAGAGGTATTACATTGGAGAGGAATCTCTTGTACGAAAGAGGGATATTCAAAGAGCCAAACTGCAGTGTCATCAAAAACGAAAAGAGCTGAGGCCAGCCGAGAGATCAGAGTGTGGGTGTGTGTGTCTGTGTGTCTCCTGCCCCACCTTTGTCACTGTTTTTCTATCTTTCTCCAGTTCCTCCTTTCCTCCTTCTTTCCTTAGGGCGAAGCTTGATGGTGAAAATAAGCTCTGGTCGCAAAGAAGTGAGTGCTGGTGCCCACCACCCGCCACCACCTGTGTAAATAAAGTTCTGTGTTTGCGTGCGCCTGTGTGTAAGACAAGTTTGAGTCATATGATGGCTAACCAAATTTTACAATCGATTTGGTTAGTAATTTGGTTATTAGTGCTGTTAATGAAGAGTCCAGAAATAGATGTGTGCCCTTGTTTATTTACCATTCTGTTCCTTCCAGGTCTGCTACTGTCCATCCCACGCTGACACTGCACCATGAAAGGCATGCAACTCACACATAGCGAGCTCTGTGGTTATTGAAAGGAACTCTTGGCCACGTAGGAGTTAGGATTATCACCTGCGGCTACATCTTCGAATAAACCGATTATTCAAATAAGTCAGAATGCCTTAGGGGACCATAGAGAAGAAGTAATGGTCCAATTCTGTAAAGTTATGAAAAAAGTTGGAATTTGATTCCATGGAACTACTCATACTTTTGCAGCAACTTTTTGATTTTTAGAGGGTATAGAAAGGCTCCCAGCGGTACTCGCGGAAAACTATGACACTCAAGTTCCTCCTGTACTACTTATTTGCACAAAATGTAACGATGGGCATTTTCCATGTAGTGAAATTATTTGCCAGGGGCAAAAAATCTTTCCTCCGCACCCTTTTAATTTGGGATTGTTTACTTCCAATTCCCACTCTAAAAACACACCTGAACATGTCCTCAACAGGTGTAAATTTAAGAGCGTTTTCTGGTTAGAAACAGCCTTTATGAGTATGTCAATACCAACAAGTTTGTGGGTGCTCACTAACCTTTGCAGAACACGCCACCTTGGTATGTCCACAAACCTATCCTTCACCCTACATTTGTAAACACAGAAATTCCAACATACTGAAGACACCTCTGCGTTCTCATATCCAGCTTTGTAGGTAAAACTACATCTCTCCAGATTTTTTGAATCCAGGTTGAGATTTTTCATTCATTAATGGATTTTTGGGACATCTAGTGAAATGAAATGGCTTTCACAGATTAAGAAAATAACACATTTTTAGTATTAACGATCGTTGACGCCCTACCACTGTACTAGCCTGGCAGCAACTAACAACCCTGTAACCATGACAAAAAGAGTACCATCCCAGTTAAGATCCCTTGGTACACATTCCAAAGCATATCCCAACACTAGGTTGATCTAAGGCGCACAAACAGTTGTATGAATTGGGCACATGGTCTAACTGCTCAACCTCTACTAATCGTCTAGTGCACTACAACTTTTAACAATTACTAAGCATGCAAAACAAACGTCTGCGCCTTGCAGTGGCCTTTTTCCAGCTGGTTGCAGCTAGCTTTGGACTCCCAGGACCTGGATTTAAATCTCAGCCTAGGCACTTGACCAAATATTCTGTGATTCTGGTAAAATTATCTGTAGGGTTATTTCCTAAGGGTCTGCACAGGTGCTCGCATAGCACAATGTAATGTAAAGAATTATGTTGATTTGCTAACCACTTTTAAAATCCCACATGCACAGTGGAAAATTGGATGTTCAAGCACCTGTGAAACCTTAGTAAATCGATGCCTCAGTTTCCGTGATACTAAACATTTAAATATGTGGAATTAAATTGATAAGGAGAAATGCATCTCTCATCTCGATACCAAATACTGAACCTCTCTGCCTTTCAATGTAGAATTTCTTAGTGATCACACTGACCTTTTTAAAGCCTTTAAGGCCTAGCTTTTCAGCTGTTAATATGCTCCTAATGCCTTTCTGTTGATCCACGTTTAGCACAAGGCCCCCCTTAAAGTATTGGCATGCTTTACGAAACCTTTCATCATCATCCCTCCTGGCACCGCCAACACATATATAAATGTAACTTGGCTCTACCACTAGGTCTTTACTAAGGCAGCAGCTATACAACATCTTGGGCAAGGTTTCCTAACACGCAACGCAGCACAGCAACCAAATGCCCTCCACAGCATTACATTGTGTAAGGGTGAAAACACAGTGCAGAGCCAGATCCACTAAGATAGCCCTGCAGCCCCTGTCATCCCCTGTGCTGGTGCACAAACACCCTGCCTCGTGCGCCGTACAGCCGTGCACCATGGTGCAGAGGCGAGAGTGCACTGTGTAGCATGGGATTTGTACTGGAATCCTATCTTGTAATAAAAAGTCTTAAGACTAGACAAACTCACATGGATTTCAAGACTGGATGTGCTCGGTGCACTACAACAAGCACGCAACATGTGGGTTTTTTGAGAAATAAGCACATTTCTGCTTATTAGCACCTGCATCAAGGAGGTGTTCATTTTTTGACACAAAGCCCAGTCCATCTAGTTTAGTAGATTGTGTTTTGTGTCAAAGTCTATGGACATTTGCACTGATCAGTCCCCATAGCGCCCTAGAAACACCACTTTGATGCAAAACAATGCAATAGTAAATGCTCTCGTGGGTTGATGTGCCTCTTCTTGCGCCGGCACAAAGCTTTCGTAGATCTGGGCCCATGTGCATGGGCAAACCCTGTAGGCTGGATCAGATGCACACTCTGAAGTTGCTGCTCATGAGAGACAGGTTCATCCTGATACAGACCTGTTTGAGATCAGATCCTCAAATTTGTTAGACCAAGTTCCCATAATTCATGGAAAAAATAGATTTTGGGCATGGAGGATGATGTAAGCCAGAAACTAGGAATGGCAGAAGAACCTTAGAGCCCCAATCACAGCAAAGCTGGGAGCAGTTTGGTTTCCTAACTTGGATCTAGGTATATTTGCAATAATGCATCGCTCTTGAAATACTGTGACTTTGACGGGTTTAGAAAAGGTTGCTCTGGTAGCACAGTGGGCAGTTTCAGTTTTACAGCAACGTAGGACCACAAAAAGGAACCACAAACATTTTTGCGGCTCCTTCTGAACTAATCATTGCTCCAGAGACAGGTCAGCAGCGACCCAATGCAGAGTGTTTTCTCATTTGCACGGAAAGAGTCCAGAGGCAATTCAATGAATGCTCAAGCTCTTGCATTACGCTGCAGATGTATGCGTATGGGCACAATAGCCTGGGAGGCATTTGATAAATATGTACCATCAAGGGATAGACTTAGAGATACCCCAGGGCATTCTTTAGCACTGGGCATGGAGGCCGAATGACCAGCTAGGACCCCTCTATTAAATATTAAATTAATTATAATATTTTTTTCTGGATTTAATTATGGTTTCACAATCCACTTCATTTATATTATTTGTTATTATGCAATAACCTTTTTATAATAGGGATTGTGTCAGACATGTCTTGCATGAGGAAAAGGGGGACAGAAGTACTATCACAATTGAGAGAAACTTGGCTGGGAAACATCAGATGCAACAATAAAAAAATGATGCTTCCAGGAATGACTGGAGTGGTGCCAACTGTGTCCCAACTACACAAAACAGGGAAAAGAACTCATTGTGGGATATTTTCATCACAAACATGATCGGGACTTATAACCCCTTGATGGGAACCAGAAGACGTGCAAACACTGTGTTAGAAAGACTCTGACAGGAGGCCTGCATGTCATTTGGAAGGGCACAAGATCCATTGCCCTTCATGACAACAATAGTTATGTTGACAAAGATTTGGTGTGTGGAATCAAGAACCCTTTCGCCACTGTGGACCACCATGCATATGCGCCAGGTTGGAAGGTCTCCAGACCCATCCACATTCAGTACACCTCTGTGAGGAAACCCACACTCTGCAAACCACCCACCTACACCATTATTGTGTGGCAATGTCCTAATTTTAAAAATCGCCTCCTGGAGACACAGAGGTTTAAAAACCCTGCGGTCCTGCTGTGACGGTCCGAGAGTAGACTGTTGGGGATATGGCCACTATAGTCAGCTGTGAAACTTAGAAAGCAGAAGCTTTGAAAGTGGGCAGCAGTCAGTCCCTGTCTCTCCTGGGTCTGACAAAGTGTTTCCCCTTACTTGGCAGAGGTGAGGGAGAAAGTAGAGCTAAGGAGAATTCCCGATCCCTCCTTCTGCAGCTCCAGTGACATTGTTGACTATGGCAGGAGGTAGGTGAGAAAGCCTTGCTGTGTGCTCTCTGCCACCGCTTTGGCTACTCTCTATCCTCTGCAACCCATGTTTTTTGGAAAGAACAATGGGACAAGAGAGTCAGAGGATGCAGACAGGTTAACAGCAGATGGCCTATGCCAATGCTTATAAACTGCTGCTGCTCTATTGCCTTCAATGGATCTCTAAAAGTTCCAATCTTTTAATATATAATATCCTCAGATTGGTGTCTGTACAAAGCTCAAAGTAACTGCAGTGTTCACTGAACTGTATACAGCTGATTTTGTATTGTTTAATGTTGCATATTGCTTTTTCTCCTTCTGATATTATGGTTACTTTCTTCCACATACCTGTAAATCACGTTATTATTGCTTTGTATGGCGCACATCCTAGTTATTAGTGAGTGGATACTTATTCCTCATAGGTTTCTTAAATCTTCTTATACCACTTAGGCCCTGATTACAAGTGGTAGAATTTCACCAAGAATGATAAATCAGGTGGAATTCCACAAGCTGTAATTCCTAGCATCTCCAGAAATGGAAATTATCGGCAAACTCTAGCCCCAATAATTCCAGGCCAGAGACAACAAGCCGTTTCAAATGTAGGTGGAACAGGGGATGTTGGGTGGCAGCTTAGCCCTTCCCCTATACTTCCCTTCTACTAGCACATGAGGAGCAGACAGTACTCCCCACCCCTGAACAGGCTGAAGTCCACCCTGACGCCTTTCTTAAACCCCATTGCCCTCCCATGGACACTTTCTGCCTACTTTGAGCCTTGGGAAAATGTCCGTGGTTTTGTCCCCAGAACTGGGAAAACCACAAGGAAAAGGAACCAGTATTTCTGGGCGTTGGACCTGACGCTTTCTTGCAGGGTCCTCCGCAAACTTTTTACCTTCCTCCTCCTTTTTTTCTTACCCTCTTTTTGTCGGCTCTAGGAATCTGTGTACTTTATCACTGTTGAGCAGTGCTAAAGTGCATGTTGTCTCCTTTCTAAGCTTAGTATGATTGGCGTACACCAGATTGGCACATTTAATTTACCATTAAGTCCCTTGTATTGTGGTAGCCCTTATACCCAGGGCCTGTAAATTAAATGCTATTAGTGGGCCTGCAGTGCAGTTCGTGCCACCCACAGAAGCAGCCTTTCAAACCTATCTTAGGCCTGCCACCGCATGGCCTGCATGCAGAGTTTACTGCCACAGTGGCTTGGCATCTAAATTTACTTGCCAGGCCTAGAACTCCCCTTTTACTACATACAGGTCACCTCTAAGGTAGGCCCCAGGTAGCCCTTTGGGCAGGGTGCTGTGTAGGTAAGATGAAGCATGTGTGCCTTCATTGTTTGGCATGTCCTGGTAGTGACAAATAGCCTATTCGGTTACTCACTGCTATAAGTGCTGCCTCTCTCATAGTTTGCATTGGAAATGGCCTTGCATATGTCTAAGTGGTATCTTCTGATCTATGATGAACAGCGTGGCCACCTTTGGTATGTTTGGAAGGGTAGTGGGACATCCTGCTTATTGGTGTAGGTGTTTTTTTTTACTGGCATTGTAGAAATGCCACTTTTAGAAAGTGGGCATTTCTCTGTGATTATGGCTCTTGTGCTTTGCAGCCTGACTCCAATCCATGTCTGGGGTAGAGTGACAGCTGGGATTTGTGCATACTTTCCAGACAGCCATTACACAGGGAGGGTGGAGGTGTAACCGGAATACACAATGCAGACTGAATGGTCTTCCTGGGCTGGGAGAGGGAGAGGCGGGGCACACCTTATATAGCCTGTGTCCCGCCCTCACACAAAGGGCTTGTTCACCTCCTACTGATTTCTGGAGCCAGGGCTAGGGTTGAAGAGGGGTGTTGTGCACTTCAAAAGTTTCTTTGAAGTGCCCCTGAGGTCAAAGAGGAAATGATTATAAGTACAGGGGTTGTTCCCCATGTTTTTAGACATTGCGTGGACTTGCACCTAGATAATGCTGAAAGGAACTGACATGAGGATTAGGACTGCCTTGCTGATGTGCTGACCTGTGGCCTGCTAGGGCAAAAGAAGGACTGCCACTGTTGTTTGCCAAGACCCTAATGTGCTGGTCTACTTCTGTTTCCTTGCTCCGGTGTGCCCTCAGAGATCTCCCAGGTGCCTGCATGAGGTACTGAGATGTATTTGTTAACAATGGCCATGTAAGAAGATTTTTGTGCCTGGGAAGCACTGTCCTTATGGGTTCATGGCCAAGCAGTGCGTGGTGAGCGCTGGACTGAACTCGGAGTATCATCGGGTGAGCGCTCACCTGTAAAGGGCAGTCACTCAGGACTGGTGGTTGGAAAGTGCCTTGATTTAGGGGAGCATGCATTGACTATCCCCGTGCAGGTTGGGCACAGTGACCCTGTGCTCCCCGCCACTGAGGAGCGAGAAGAATCCTGCGGTATCCCCCAGAATAATCCGATGCGTGCGGATGAGGCATGCAACAAGTAATTCCCCCGGGGCACAAGCAGGCACCTATTTTGGTGCAGTCATCGCCACAACCCAGGCTTTAGTGTTGTGCTGTATTCCTTGCCCATCTGGGCAGAGTGCCAGCAGCTGCACTGCACAGATGCAGGCAGCAGCCTTGGGTCACTCTGCAAGCAGGGATCCTATTGAGGCTTCCCCGCCAAAGTTGGAGGTCTTTGTGTGCCCCCAAAACCTCCTGGCCCATAACTTTGTGGACCTTGTTTTTCTTATATGTCTCGCTCACAGGACAGGATAGAAACCTCAAGGGAGGCCCCATCCTACTGAGGATCATTTATCTCATTTCATGTAAAGCTCCTGTGTGAATGGGGGCATTCTAGTTACCGCCTCTCGAATAATAGAGATGCGAACACACTGAGTCTATGAGGCTGTGATGGTGAAAGATACCACAGATAATTACTGATGACTGGTGATTCATAAGCTGCATTTTTTTGGGTGCTGTGAGATCGATGTATGTACCAATACAGTTTCAGGAGACCATGTGATATGTGCAGTAATGATTCTTCTATGGTGTTTACATAACAGGTGCAAATTGTGAATGTTTCGATTCACTTGCACTAGGATGGCTTGACAAGTGCTTGGTTGGCACAATATTACTGATTCATTTTGTGTTTGGTTTATAATGATTTTATGCAATACAGTTCATTTTGATATAACTTCTTGTGAAGTCTCTTTTGTGGTGTTTTTATTGTGTCACTGGGTTGGGTGTGTAGTGCAAACGCTTTACACTTTGCCTCTGGGATAAGCTTGACTGTTCTGGCCAAGCAACCAAGGGGGTGAGCAAGGGTTATCTTAGGGGTGTATCTCCCTTATCCTGACTAAAGTGATGGTTACTGCCTGGCTTAGGTGTCTACTCTAGCTAACCAGGAACCCCATTTCTATCATTGGGTTGTAGCATTTTTCCATATTCCAGTGCTAAAAGTCAGAATTGATGGCTTTTTATATTGAGGTACTGACGGATTAGGGGTACAAATGCACCCAAATACTCATAATCAGAGCCTTAGTTTGATCTACATGCTTCTGGCTCGATTGGCTCTACCTGTGATTGTAAACCTGGTAAAAACTCAAAAGCACTTTTAAGCAATTCACTATTAAGTCATCATTCCTACTTCCCTCACCTAACCTCCAACCCTATATGACAGTCTGAAAATTCATCTGCTTCCTACATCCACAAATCTCCTTGGCACAGAAGAATGTACTCTTCACACTGTAAATCTCTTCAATATCATTGGAATCTGTCTTTCAAGCCTCCCTCCATAGCCATTCTTATTCATCCTCTATTGAACATTGATCAGTATCCACAAAGACAAGACAAATATTCTGCGTATTGTGGAATGCTGTTCCTCGGGTCATCACTCTTCTTTCTTGGATACTTTGGTTCCTGAGAAGTAGTTGATCAACCAACATTTAATAGAGTGACTGGAAGAGGACTAGTGTCAAGCTTTAAAACCTCCAGAAAATCACCAAGATTAACTCCACTCATGATCACACGCTTGAACAACTCTTGCTCGCCCTACAAATAAACCTGAGTAATTTAATACCTGTGTTTATCTGTCAGCCTACATCCAGTTCAGTCTGCAATTTCACGTTTTGCTGACTATCTAAATGAGTATGAAATTTAAAGGTAACACAATCCAGGGTGACTTTAATGACTCAACTCAGAAGTTGAGTCATTCAAAAAGTGTTTGTACTTGCTTGTGCTCACACAATACTAAAACATCGCCACAGACAGAAATGTAATCTACCATTGGGTGTTCATTATGAGAAGCAAACATACATAGTCCTCTTCAATTTGATCACCATGTCATCCTGTGATCCAGATATTACTATTGCCCAAAATCTGAAATTCAAGTATTTTGAGATACATTTGTTGAAAGACATGAATTTATGAGAACATACTAACTAATATAGCTAGGTCTAACCAAATTTGGAGCACCATAATGTAAATGCATTACAACACCTGTCTGTTGCTGGAGAAACAGGTATTCGGTGGCATTCGGTGACTATGACCTGATAATAGTATACGTTTGATTGTGTTGTAAATTAAACTGAATTTGAGACCCCCAAATGGATTCTGCCTCACTATAAGCTTGCTTAAAATTGGTTTATATTGTGCAGCTTATAGTGACCACGTTTAAAATAAAAAAAGACCAGTGGCCCATGGCCAGCTCAGGTAAGTGGCTCTTGACAGGTTGCAAGGGGCATTTAAAGAGAGTGCTTT
The DNA here is from genome assembly GCF_031143425.1 of Pleurodeles waltl. Classification (NCBI taxonomy): domain Eukaryota; kingdom Metazoa; phylum Chordata; class Amphibia; order Caudata; family Salamandridae; genus Pleurodeles; species Pleurodeles waltl. Next base: position 652,975,427 of record NC_090451.1, read on the forward strand.
TGTGTTATCCATATTCCATGTGTGATTTTGACTGAACGTGGAGTGTTTCTTTGAGCTTTACTTTATGGGTCTGGAATTAATTTCCGATCTCCTGTGAGTGGGTAGGACGCAAGACTGCTGGGTATCCAATAATCAAAGCTGGAGTTGCAAAAGATCAAAAGCTCACTGTCGATTTAGCAAAAGAATCTGGTTCTAAGAATGAAAACTGTTTGTAATGCACCAAGAACACCATTAAGCCACTTCAAGAGGACGATATGTTAATATATTATGGAATAATGGGTCTGAGACCTAATGATAAATTATATTATGCCAAAAATAAGTAGGCCTCATCCTATTCATTGTCAAAGAGTTTGTGAAAGGCTGTAGGCTTTCCTCTTGAATTAATCTACCAACAAAGTCTGCAGGCCTAACTCATGTCTGAAACACCGGATACAGTTGACTTATTTGGGTGTCACTGCTGGTTATGCTGGCAGACATGCAATTTGCTATTGGATGCCTAGCAGATGACTGAACCAGTCTGATGTTATGGCTTTAGTGCACTCTGTGAGGGGTTCTTAGGGCAGGTGATCTGCACCCTGCTTATCTGTAAGTCCCCCTATATAAGGGGATTTTAAACTGCTATTACCACCAAGAATATATTCACTATGTTCACAATTGTATACTCTTTGTAAATTGTAATTTTACATATTTAGATGTGTGTGTGTGCATGCATTACAATACTTTTAAAAGTAAAAACACTGAGTGGATAATGAATCACAGAGTTTTATTATGTGCTTACTGAGTTCTTGAGGGTGCCTTGAACTGCTTTTCCACTGATGTATTGAAAGTGAAGCACAAAAATGGTGTTCTTGATTTTCAGTTTATGTGACAATTGTACTGGGACCCTGGGCACCAATGTTAAATTACCTCAATTGACACAATACTTGGATGTCCTTGTGCCCCTCAGGCCAGTCCTCACACCTCCATTCTTAAGTATTTTATCCTCTCTCTCAAGTGTTCTAACACCAAGAGACTGAAACAGATTAGGGGGCAGATTTACTAAATGTTCATTCAATGCAGTGCAGCAAGGCAAGTTGCAGCTCTACATTACGTGAACGTTACGGAGCTGAACAGCACCACATTTACAAGGATTTGGCATTTCACTGACACACTTGCGGCTGCCTATCTCCAACGCAAGTACCTTTGTGGCATGTGCAAGGGTACCTGCATTGTGGGCAGGATTGTGATACCTTCCTGCACAAAAACAATCCTCAAACGCATATTCCACTTTCTATGCCTGCTGTAGAATTCAGCGAATAAACAAATAGGAAGTAATGAGGAGAAATTAAGATATTTCTCATTGTTAGGCCTCTCTCTGGTAGGTGCACTATTTTGGAGCAACTCCCAATTTACTGCCTTTAGTAAATATGGCTTTGCATAAAAATACATGGGTGGGTGCATGGAGACGACCATGCTCTACTCATGTAAAGCCTACCCGATGCAGTGTAAAGCAACACAGCGTAAGGCGCTGTGCTGTGTTTTTTTTTTTGTTTTTTACAATGCCACGCAAGGCAATGTAAATTGGCACTTGCGTGGCTTTGTAAATATTGTCTAGCATTTTGCGTTGTGGTACAACCATAGCACAAAATGTTGGTAAATATGGGCCTTAGAGTTCAATGGTTTCAATATTTTCCTAACAAAGTTGATAGAGTTTATGTTTAGTGTCATAAAATTCCATGACCCTTCAAGTTGTAGGACTGGAATGTAAAAGAGCTGAATCCTTAAAAATACTTTTTTTGTCTTTGCCTCTGTTTGAGAACCCAAGTAAGTTAGTCTTATCATCATAAATGTGAGTTGTGCATGCATTGTTTTTTTTGTACATTTGAGATCAAATAGTATCTTTTACATAATGGAACATTTCAGATGTTCTCATAATTGGTTATTTACACTAAACATTCTCCATAACTGGAAGTTTGTCTATAGAAGGTAACTGGTAATCGTTGTTAAGCAAGGTGAGGCGACGACTACATAAAGTTGATGGGGCTGTACAGGAGTCCATGACAGTGTTTCAAAGTAGGCTTTTTAATGGGTCTTGTCAGAGATCAAGCAGACACAAACATAATGAATAAAATGTATATTGTCAGTAAGATTGAATGGAGGTCGACTGAATTCAACTCATAAATGGCAGTAAGGAATGGAAGATCCTAGGTTCAGTAAAGTCTGAGGGGCTGTACACAAATGTAAACTTACATGTGAGTAAGTCTAAATGTATAAATGTACCTTTACCCTTCTGAGTAACTTTACTATGTTTAAATGTTCACAATTTATGAGTATAGAGTTACTCAAAAGAGTAGCCTTACATGTCCCCACTCCCAGAAGCAGGGGGTTGAGTTAGTAACACAGTAATTTGCAATTGTAAAGTTACTGGCAGAGGTGAAATTACAACTATATTTGATGTTCTGCATGCTTGGTGGAGACCTCCATATGGTAAAGTCTAGAAAAATAAAAAAAAGATTACTAACATTAAAAAAATAGTTTATTCTTGTATGTTGAATGTTAATTTCAATTAATTATATATATTCATTTTCAAAACAGGACAACATTTATAAAATGCTATAGCCCTATTAGCTTAATTTTGAACTAATCTTTATTTAATGTAAGAAGTTTAAATTTAATTTGAAATTACTTTTAAAGATGTATTTAAAGTCCATCTAAAGTTTTTTTTGTATTTATTTATGTATTAAAGATTACTAAAAGTTATGTGTAGAATTAATTTGAATTAATTTAAAATATTTTAAATAACTTTTAATTTATTTTTAAATTTAAAAGGAAATTAAAACACTTTAAAAATAAAATATTTATTTAAGTGTATATTTAATTCTATAACATAAAACTAAATATATATACATTTTCAAAAAGGTAAAAACAATCTTTTTTTTGTACATTAATCTTCGTGGAGATCTATTTTAAGTCAGTACCCCTATTAATTTCAATGGGAGGGTCTTTCAGTACCAGTGGTTGGCCATGTGTGGTGCTAGGCGTACTTTGTGTCTGAGTGAGTTTGAGAACATTCACTGCTGTTTTGGATCCTTTTTGGGAATAGTAATTTTAGAAATGCTGTTTGTGAATAGCAAAGGCCTTACCCTATTGTGGGTCGGTGCATTTCCCTCCGGAAGCCCCTCCCTAACCTGCTATATTCCCCTTTTTAGCCTTCCCAAAACCTTTCATCTTTTGTTGTAAGTATTCCCCATTTTCCTGCCACTCCTCCCTGTACCTTCCCATATATACTATTAAACCATGTACATATACCTGTGCGGAGATCTCCGCAGTCCAGGAGGTGATCTTACACCTAAGACATAGGAGGGGACGAAGCATTGACTTCAGCATGTCGGTATGTTTACAGCGTTTTGTAGTAAGTGAGTAGTACTATTGTAGTAATACTAAAGTACTACAAGATGCAATTGTGAATAGGCCCATGAATGTTTTGTTGAACATTTTTCTAACTTTGTCACTGATTTTGAGCTCGGACTTAGAGATCGTACGATAAAATACCTGTTTTCCTCTTGTCAACCTCTATTAAACCTATTCTCCACTCCCTCCATTGTTGCTTGTTGCAGTGAGCTCCAGACGGGAACATTGAACAAATGAGGTCGAAAAAACATCAGCAGTCCAAAGAATAGTGGTCCACGACCACAGGGCTCGAACTACCAGAATCCTCAGATCCCAGACCCAAAAGAAAGTATAATGCAGTTAAAGGATGCATTGGCCAATAAGCAGCCGGTGGCGGAATTGTAGCTCATTACACAGACGTGCAGAGCAGTACCTCAGTACAGCATGCCCTGAATACAAAACGCTATAGCATGACAGGATGAAATTCTGGGAAAGTGGAACTGGTGCGTATAAAGAGACAACCTATGCACCAAATCCACAGATGCAGAAACTGCAGGGGGGCTAAGGGTGAGGGGGGCAAATACGCGGAGAATAAGAGTATGTGTATGACATAATATGTGATATGAAAGAGGCATGGCAGTCCTCTGAGGTTAGTCACCTTGGGAGATGGATATATTCATCCATCGGGGTGCAGGAGTCATAGGGGATTACGGAGAGGGGAGAGAAGTCTAAACATGGGGCGCTTGGATCAGGAAGGGCTCTTCCGAACCTTGTACATCTGCCTAAGGACCCAACTCAGGGTAAATCCTTATCGCCCTCTCAGTGAATGTCTGTCTCAGGTGCGTCCAGGAATAAGGCCCATACCTGGGTAAACATCTCTGTTTTATCCCGGATCCTACAGATAAGTTGTTCGTAAGTCGTACTTTTGTACATTTCCATCAACCATTCAGAATGGATCGGCTCTGGGGAGAGCACCCTTCTATTGTTTCTTAGATCTTTTTCGCTTTTCATCCTTTCTCCCTTGGACCTGTTCTTAACTCCTACTGTTACCCTTCGATATTTTCTCCCCCTTTTCTTCCATTCTCCATTAAACCTTTTTTTCACTCTGGCCAACCTCCTATGGAAGTGTTCTGCACTCCGTTCCTTCTCTTTTAGGTATACCCACCTCATCTTCTTCCAGTCTTCCACCTTTTTCCTCTGCCATTCTCATTCTAACCTGTGTCCTATTCCAGTATTCTCCAATGAGTAGCTCTTGAGCTACTGGTAGCTCTCCATATACCTGTAAGTAGCTCTCTGTGTGCACCAGCTTATGAAATAAGAAGCCTTTGGTTGAAATAATATAAGCATAGCAACATTCAAAAGTATGTATACAACATGAAAATGTGTGCAGTTACAGAACTCATATGCTGATGTTTGAAAAAAAATAAAAATGAATTAATTTTCAAAATATATTGAAAGTTGATCTTTGAGTTATGGATTTTGAGGCAGTGGGAGGCTTTTTGCTCATAATACTACCTTGGTCCCTAGGACACTTCAGATGTGGTTGTTTAGCATTACCCATATAGAGGAATTTCAAACTGATAAAGTATTTTTGACATTAGAACTGGTAACCCTCCCTGGCGCACTGAGGAGATTACTGCTGCTAATCTTGCATGGGGTGGCCACTAATTCAATCTTGACTGATGCAATCATTATTACAGTGCTAATAATGGTAGCTCTGGATGATTTCCATTGAGCATAAATTGCTCTTATTGTAGAAAAGGTTGGAGACCCCTGTCCTATCCATTCTTATGCTATTAATCTGTCTCCAATCCTCAATTAGACAGTCCCCTCACCACACCACCATTCTTTGAATGCTGTCTCTTCCCTGTCATCCTCCATTAGACATTTCCTGACCCTCCCCACTCTGTTTAAGTTCCTTCCCTATCTGCCATTGTTTATCAGACAATTTTTCAACCCCTTCCCTTCTTTATGGCAGATTTTCTCCTCCTAGCTCTTTAAAGTCCCTCCTGCTCGCCAATCCTCCTGTAGACATGTTCTCAAGTCCATCCATTCGACCTTAAAGCTTTTATCCTCTGAATACATGGTCCCTTGGAGATTTTTCTCCACTTCTTCCATTCTTCTCCAAACTTTTATTCTCCCCAATATCTACCTCACACCCCTCCTTCGCCGTTGCCCCACGTACAGGTATTTCTCTCTCCTATTTCAGCTCCTCAGAAAGCCCTCTCTCCAGGCTTCACACCCCAACCCTCACCCCCTCCCTCCCCATTCATAACTGTGCTCCACTCACATTCTCCCACTCTTATTTCTCGGTTTACTGCTTGTCTCCTCCGGATAGCCCATCTCGTCCCTACCTTATTCACTCACCCCTGCCCCCCTCCCCTCAGCCCGTGTGATATACGTCCGCCTTGTCAACCGCAATGGGATAGTGGGCGGCGGAGGGGGTGTGCTTCCGCACTGCCGGCATGGAGACGAATTTTAAACGCATTCGTCAAACCCTACCAGCCACTTCTCAGACATATATATGCCCTTTTCTCACAGGCCTAAAAGCAGAGGTGCACAAAGCCCCCCAAACAACGTCCTCTGTGTGCGGGGGGCCCGAGCCGTGCGCTTGTGTCGTAGCCTTTGCCTGTGGGACGGATCACCGCCTGCGCGCTGCTCTCTTAAAAAGCTGCAGTGCACCCCTGCATTGCCCCACTGCAAGCAGCCGGGAGCAGCAGAGCGGAGGGAGCGGGGAGCGCGCGCCGGGATCTGCAGCGTCCCGTCACGAGCCGCCCGGAGCCCCCGAGGAGACAGGTGGGTGAGCCCTGACGCGCCGCGAGCCCCCAGGGAAGGCGCCAGACCCCTATGCACGCACTTTACGCCCCTTTCCACCAGCGTGACAGGGTGCGATAGGCGCTATGTGAATTCAACATTTCCCTGCCATAGGAGTAACTATTTAAGCCAAAACCCCTAGTGCACCTCTAGAGCAAGAAACTAGAGAGCGAAGTAGTTCTGGAAGTTGTGCCCCGCAATAAAGTCAGAAACTCAATTTACTAAGTCCTTCCCCTTACCCGTGTTTTATTATTGGCCAAGTGCATGCACATAGAAGAATTTACCATGAGCTGGTATAGCATGACGTAAAATAAAATGATACAAGAAACCATAAGATAACTTAGAATACCCTAACGCAGCATTATATAATAACATGATGTAATGTAATGACGTAGCACGGCAAAACCAGAATGTTATAACACCTCATAGCAAAAACTCAGTATGTAACACTGAATGACGTAGAATAACGTAGCATAACACCACATAACGTAACATAACAACTTTGCATAACGTAGCATAGCATAACAAGGATTCAGTAAACTGAGTTTCAGATGTTATACATCGCAAATTAACACGACGTTCCATTCTATAGCATAGCATGGCTTCGTACAATGCCATTCAGCAGAATATACCAATGGGATGGCTAACACATAGGACGGCATCACATATACTGTAACACAGCTCAACGCAGCATAACACAAAACAGTGCAACATAAAATGGAAATGACGTAGCACAATAGGGTAGCATTGTATCAAGGAAGACATTTTCGCACTGCACCGTGAAGCATTCTCAAGCATGCTGTTACACTCCACCCGAAAGGACGCTGACGGTGCACATACGACGAACGGAAAGTAACCCGCAGAACACTGCAGAGGACGAGCACACCGGGTCCTGGGGTAAGTTCTTGTCGGTGGCACCCAGCGTCTTAATTTGAAAAATAGAGCAAATTGAGTGATCCTGGGCAAATCGGCAAACTACCCCTGTCTCTCATCTAAAAATACGGACTGCATATGATTGATTAACCTCTACCGTAATGCGTTATATGAGTGAAACACATATTTAAAATATAAGTGGGAATTATCAGTATTCAAGAGGTCACTTTCAGTGCTTAGGAGGTGCTGGAGTTCTGGAGTTGGTGCAAAACGTCCACTGTTAAATTTTGCCTAAAAAACGAGCGTCCCAGTATTGCTTTTCACTAACGCGCAATCTCTGCAGACGTCCGTGCTCTGTTCAGATCTACGATCGGTTTTTAAAATATAAACTATTTAAAAAGGGAATGCTGCTCGGGTTATTGATTTAAAAAAAAACAAGCCGACAAATGCGCGGCACCATGGCTTTTATTTAGGTTGCGTCTATGCGCTTTAACCCACTGAGCTACCCAACAAACCGTAGTGGCTGCGGAGACCTCTCTGGTAGTTTTGCAACTACGGGTCCGGCTTGGGTTCGGAGCTGACCGTGTTCGGCTACAGCCGGACTCAGGGCTCCCGGACTGTAATGTAATTAGTGTATCATGGACCCTATCCTAATGCAAGGAAGGAACCGGTGTGCCATGGATCCAGGCGCAAGGAAGGAACGGTATGCCATGGGCCCTAGTGCAAGGCAGGTTCTGGTGTGCCATGGGTCCCTGCGCAAGGAAGGAACCAGTGTGCCATGGGTCCCTGCGCAAGGAAGGAACTCGTGTGCCATGGGTCCTAGTGCAAAGAAGGAACCGGTGTGCCATGGGCCTTAGTGCAAGGAAGGAACAGCTGTGCCATGGGCCCTAGCGCAAGTAAGTAACTGGTGTGCTATGGGCCCTAGAAGGAACCAGTGTGCCATGGGTCCTAGTGCAAGGAAGGAACCTGTTTGCCATGGGTCCCTGCACAAGGAAGGAACCGGTGTGCCATGGGTCCTAGTGCAAGGATAGAACTGGTGTGCCATGGGTCCTAGTGCAAGGATAGAACTGGTGTGCCATGGGTCCTAGTGCAAGGATAGAACCTGTGTGCCATGGGTCCCTGCACAAGGAAGGAACCGGTGTGCCATGGGTCCTAGTGCAAGGAAGGAACCGGTGTGCCGTGGGCCGTAGCGCAAGGAAGGAACTGGTGTGCCACGGGCCCTAATGCAAGGAAGGAACCGGTGTGCCATGGGTCCCTGCGCAAGTAAGGAACCGGTGTGCCATGGAGGAACCGGTGTGTCATGGGCCCTAGCGCAAGGAAGGAACGTGTCATAGGCCCTAGTGCAAGGAAGGAACAGGTGTGCCATGGGCCCTAGTGCAAGGAAGGAACTCGTGTGCCATGGGCCCTAATGCAAGGAAGGAACCGGTGTGCCATGGGCCCTAGCGCAAGGAAGGAACCGGTGTGCCATGGGCTCTAATGCAAGGAAGGAACCGGTGTGCCATGGGCCCTCGCGCAAGAAAGGAACTGGTGTGCCATGGGCCCTAGTGCAAGGCAGGTTCTGGTGTGCCATGGGCCCTAATGCAAGGAAGGAACCGGTGTGCCATGGAGGAACCGGTGTGCATGGGCCCTAGCGCAAGGAAGGAACGTGTCATGGGCCCTAGCGCAAGGAAGGAACTCGTGTGCTTGGGCCCTAATGCAAGGAAGGAACCCGTGTGCCATGAGCCCTAGAAGGAACCAGGGTGCCATGGGTCATAGCGCAAGGATAGAACCGGTGTGCAATGGGTCATAGCGCAAGGAAGGAACTGGTGTGCAATGGTTCCCTGCGCAATGAAGGAACCGGTGTGCCATGGGCCCTAGCGCAAGAAAGGAACTTGTGTGCCATGGGCCCTAGTGCAAGGCAGGTTCTGGTGTGCCATGGGTCCCTGCGCAAGGAAGGAACCGGTATGCCATGGGTCCCTGCGCAAGGAAGGAACCGGTGTGCCATGGGTCCCTGCGCAAGGAAGGAACCTGTGTGCCATGGGTCCCTGCACAAGGAAGGAACGGTATGCCATGGGTCCTAGTGCAAGGAAGGAACCGGTGTGCCATGGGTCCTAGTGCAAGGAAGGAACTGGTGTGCCATGGGCCCTAGAAGGAACCAGTGTGCCATGGGTCCCTGCACAAGGATAGAACCGGTGTGCCATGGGTCCTAGTGCAAGGAAGGAACCTGTGTGCCATGGGCCCTAGCGCAAGTAAGGAACCCGTGTGCCATGAGCCCTAGAAGGAACCAGTGTGCCATGGGTCATAGCGCAAGGATAGAACCGGTGTGCAATGGGTCATAACGCAAGGAAGGAACTGGTGTGCAATGGTTACCTGCGCAATGAAGGAACCGGTGTGCCATGGGCCCTAGCGCAAGAAAGGAACTTGTGTGCCATGGGCCCTAGTGCAAGGCAGGTTCTGGTGTGCCATGGGTCCCTGCGCAAGGAAGGAACCGGTGTGCCATGGGTCCCTGCGCAAGGAAGGAACCGGTGTGCCATGGGTCCCTGCGCAAGGAAGGAACCTGTGTGCCATGGGTCCCTGCACAAGGAAGCAACCGGTGTGCCATGGGTCCTAGTGCAAGGAAGGAACCGGTGTGCCATGGGTCCCTGCGCAAGGAAGGAACCGGTGTGCCATGGGTCCTAGTGCAAGGAAGGAACCGGTGTGCCATGGGTCCTAGTGCAAGGAAGGAACCGGTGTGCCATGGGCCCTAGAAGGAACCAGTGTGCCATGGGTCCCTGCGCAAGGTTAGAACCAGTGTGCCATGGGTCCTAGCGCAAGGAAGGAACCGGTGTGCCATGGGCCCTAGAAGGAACCAGTGTGCCATGGGTCCCTGCGCAAGGATAGAACTGGTGTGCCATGGGTCCTAGTGCAAGGATAGAACTGGTGTGCCATGGGTCCTAGTGCAAGGATAGAACCTGTGTGCCATGGGTCCCTGCACAAGGAAGGAACCGGTGTGCCATGGGTCCCTGCACAAGGAAGGAACGGGTGTGCCATGGGTCCTAGTGCAAGGATAGAACTGGTGTGCCATGGGTCCTAGTGCAAGGATAGAACTTGTGTGCCATGGGTCCTAGTGCAAGGATAGAACTGGTGTGCCATGGGTCCCTGCACAAGGAAGGAACCGGTGTGCCATGGGTCCTAGCGCAAGGAAGGAACCGGTGTGCCATGGGTCCCTGCACAAGGAAGGAACCGGTGTGCCATGGGTCCCTGCACAAGGAAGGAACCGGTGTGCCATGGGTCCCTGCGCAAGGAAGGAACGGGTGTGCCATGGGCCTTAGTGCAAGGAAGGAACCGGTGTGCCATGGGCCCTGGTGCAATGAAGGAGGATGGCCCTTACTGCTGCTTCAATAAAAAAGCTGCAGTAATCAGGGTTCGGTGGGCCCCTCAGTCCTCTTGGAGCCGGTTTCACTGCACACGCTGCATCGACGGAAGCTATTCCCCTGCTAGCAGGATCCCGCGCAGGGCAGCTCTGCAGTCGCGGCTTCAGCTGTTCCTTCCGATCGATATCCGGCCGGGTTACAATCGATTCACTGTCCACGACCGCGCAGGGGTGCCTGGTGTCCCCTCCAGTTTTGTAGCGAAAGAGGTGCGTGTACTCGGAGCAGGATATAACAGTCATCGCTACTCATCGATCCATACGATGGTAGCTCAGTGGGTTGTACTCTCTGCACATCCGTCTCCGACTCTCCGCTGACTCAGCCTTTCATCTTTCCAAGAGAAATAACAGGAGCGTCATCCCTTGGATAATTAAAACAGCTATTACGCACGCGCTAAGAGGCAATTAATAATATTAATAAACAAACCTTTTTTAACTGGTAGTTAACGGTGTTTGAAAGCTGCAGGAAACTATGCACACTTTTTAGGTGAACTACTTGTAAATTGCAGCAATTACGAGGTTTAAAAATAAAATTTTCTAGTATTTCAGAAATCTAAACATTGTTTATGGTCTCGGCAGCAGCCATGTTAGCAACTAATTTAAATCAATAATATTAAAATCTAAAAAAATAAAGGGCCATATGTACGAAAGCTTTTTCCCATAGACACAGAATGGGTAAAATCCTTTAATACATCTGGCTCAAAATCTTGCCAGGAGTAAATTAAAAATGTTGCATTACAACTGCTCTCATTGCAGTGGCAGCTGCCACGTGATTAGCCATGGAGGCCACACATAGGCGGCCACTGCATGGTGGATCAATGTTACATTAGTTCCAGGGGTGTACCTTCCTTTGGTGCAGCAGGTACAGTGGCACCAGTTCCCAGAGGCATTAGGGGCCCACTAAACCTTGGCCATTGCTATATTTTATTATTCAAACAGCAACCAGGGACCAATTTCCATCCTTGCATTGAGTCCATTACACACTGGCTACGCTACTGATTAGTTCTGTAATAAAGATCCATAGATGCCTTATAAAGTGCGAAGTTCTAAACAAAATGTCACAAATGTTTGCTGCAAATGCTATATTTAGGCCCAGATGTGTAAAAGGATATTGCAGTTGCAAAGGCTTTGATTTGCTAAATCAACCTTTTGTATGTACAAAATGCAAATTTGAAATTTGGTAACATTTTACTGAATCACAATTGAAGTTTGCGAGTAGGTACAGAATCACTATTTCAATGGAGTGTGTTTAAGGCGTCACTCCAAAACAGCAATTCATAATGGGATGTAAAAATATCTAGCATGATATCTCTTTCTATTCTGCTGCATGGTTTGGTATCTCCTCGCTCTTCAACTCATTACTAAATCACTGCTTAAGTTTATTTGACAATTGTTAAAAGCATTTTTGCTGCTGTTGTGAGGAATGTTTTAAAATGTTGTCCTTTTTGGTTATTATATTTTAATCCAATAAAGTTTTGTATTGATTGATTGACCTTTGCACTGTAAATGTGAGAATGTGTGTTTATTAGTACAGTTGCTCTAGATAACATGTATACTGTGCAACATATATTTTCACTGCCCTGGCATAAACAGCTACAGATTCTGTACTGGAACGACCTGCCCCTACACACGAGTCTCCTCCTTACTTCTTGAATTCCACAAGAGCTGAAGATTGTCTTTTTGAGTTGTTCCTAGGCCCTAGGTTTGCTCAGAGTTACACCTCCTCGGCGCTAAGGTACCCTCTTGGCTAATAGTGTGCTCTACAAATCTACATAATATAACATACATCATATGTTTTTATTGTCTGCTATTCATTGTTTTTGCATCACAGTTGTGCTGGTGTCAGGGTGTTCCTAAACACTTTCCAGGCTGTGGCACAGGGCTATAGAAAGACAGTTGGAGTTATAACATAAATATTAACGGTAGACCATAGCTTAAGGGTCTGTACAATGTATGTATATATGTACGGCTATTTGTTTAGAGCCAACACAGCTGGTAAGCTACAGAGCTTTGGCTTGGGTGAGGATACAAGTAGGAATACAAAGGTACAAATGGTTGACCACCTATGAATTATTAGTGAGTTGTTGGTGTAGTGTGCCTTAGGGAGTTGTGTTCAGTTTCTTCCTGAATTGCAGGTAGGTCATGGCAGTTATGCAATCAATGGGTGCTGTTCCAGATTCTGAGTACACAGATTATAAAGGGCTGCACTCTGTTTTATTTTCCTTTTGTGTTTTTTGGGTCTGTCTCGCCATGCCCTGGCATCTGGCGTGGCACTGTCTGCCAGAAGTGGTTAGCTCCCGGGCCATGTACTGCAGCGTATTACTTCAACTACCCACGTCAACTGGATACAACTCAAAAGGCTGTCTGAACTGAGGCATTTTCATGGCTTTCATAAATCTCAAAAACTTTGCTTAATTGTGAAGGGTACTGGGAGAAAGTTCCAGAAGATAGAGCCTTCCACAGAGCTTCCAACCTCCAAGATATATATATTTTGCTGGGTGAAAGGAGAGCTTGTATGACTGTAGGCACGTAGTTGGCAGGTGGGATCATGTGGGAGATATAGAAAGGTGTACATCCATGGAAAGCCTTGTGGGCAGTGCATCTGAGAACATCTGAATGGCAGTTTAGAAATGCTGTTCACCTCAGTGAGCAAGGACATTTCAGAGTCTACAGCGACTCTCAAGTTGCACATTTTTTTCAGTCAGATGGAGGAGATCCCTGAGAATTGGCATTCAAAGGAGGCGAGGGAGGCATGGATGTGGTGTCCAAAAACAGGACTTCTCACAAAAGTGATGGGTCAAGTGTTTGAATTAATCTGATATACTGGTAATTACTCAGGCTAGTTTATAGGCCACTGTTTTTTGCACACTGTGCTTGCTCAGATAGACAAGTGATATGCAAAGCAGACTTAGTCCTCCGCCAATGGGAGCAGCCTGGCTCAAAGGTACTAGCTCCATCTAAACTGGAACACAAGCAACCCATTCATGTTTTTGGGTGTTTTCCGCCTTCAGACCTTCAAGAAGTGCAGTTTGAGTTTTATGGCACAGTGAGCATATGACCCATGCTTTAGTAAATCTGTCACACTTAGAAAAACCGAAAAAGTAATATTTAATGCCTGTTTTATTCTCAGATACCAATAAAAGCTAAAAGTATATTCGGACAACCCTCAGCCTAGTACACTGCACAATCCAAACGTTCCATTCTCACTCATGGTTGTGCCCACCTCCAAAATTCGGTTACCCACAGCTATTTAATTCAGAACATAACTCCACAGCGAGATTGAATGTTCATCAATGAATTGCCATTGAATGATTAAATAAAGATTTCATTGCCCTAACCGACTTTTGGATGAAGCATCTTTCAATCACTATAGGCAGGACTGTAAATGAACTTACTTTAAACATATGACTTTAATTAGTGCCTCCATGTAGAGTTCTGTTTTTGGATACTAGTGATAACTCAAGGACACATTCCTGTCCACTATTGTTTGCCAACTATGCCACACCAGACAGTGAAATGATCTGACCAGTCCAGTGGAATTGGATTTTCAATCTTGACAATGATCGTTTGAGGTTGAGAGTTCAACCTTTTACACATATAGATGATGAGAAACTTGTTTAAGATCCTTGTTTCTGGTAATTTGGCTTAAAGAGGAGCTTCTACATCATTCTGAGCTCCCAGTGAAGATTGCAATCGCATGAGAAGGTTTTGTTTGCAGCAGGATTGGTGCAGAAAGTGCATTTTTACCTGGAGTGATAGACATGGTGGAATAAAGTGGGTATCTTTTCTGGGGTATCTACTTCCATAGTTAAGCATTAAAAGGTGCAAAACTGATTGTTTTTAGGGGTTTGCATTGAATGACTTATCTGTAAATCATACCAAAACATACACCAGCCCTCCCCTTCCTGTCCAGGCAAGTTGTTAAGTAGTGTCTTTGCAAAAAGAGATTCAAGGTGGTTCTGAGGAGTCTAAAATGTATGTTTGCTGAGCGGAAATCAGTTTATTATATGATGTGGTTGTTGGACCTCACCATGTAGTAAACTCACAGACCCCAACTGGATCTGGTCAGATTCTTTTGAAAACCCTTAGCTCTTGGCAGCAGTGGCTCTGAGCAGTCAGGCCTTAATACAAGTACAAGTGTAAAGCATTAACAAGTACCAAAACAGTTGAATAAGAAGAAAACCCAACAAAATAAAAATTCGCTACCAATTTATAAAAATAGCTTGCATTTTTGTCTTTAAATAGACACCTCAATGACAAACATCCACTGGAGGGTTCTGGAGATATGAATTTTTAAAGGAACTGTAAGTCAGAGCTTTTCACTTAGCGCAATAAATGATTCTAATAGACCGCAATGGCGGTAAACAATTAAACATTTATAAATTTGTAAATAACTATTTCAGCGCTCATGAGACGACCAGCTCTGTCAGGGAGCTACTCACAGCCACTAACAAGGTCCGGTTGAACAGCTAGCTCTCAGTCAAAGCAGTCTCCAGTCCAGTTCCATGCTCTGAGAGTGAATCGCCATAGACTTTAACGAAGTGGTCCTGATGAAAGCAGTACAGAATGATGAAGATGGCCAAGGATGCTGAGCTGTTGACGGGGATCTTCCTGTTGCCACACCTTGGTCTACTAACACTGTGGAGTGACTTTGGCCACTGGGGTCGATGTCCCTTAAAGTCCAGGTGAAGTTCTGCCAAACAGTTGCCAATGGTCTACTGGACTCAGGTTACAGTGAAACCAGTGGCTCCCTTTAACTGTTGGTAATGTCTGTGCTGGATGACCAAACTACATTGCAACAACTCTCCCAGGTCTGGCAGACTCAGGTGCAAATTTGGAGAGTCAGGGTTTACTCTCCCAGGCTGCACTTGAGCGGCGAACCGGCGGTCTTGGCTACCTACTCACCAAGGCATGCCTCTTCATCTTTTGAGGCCCTGTAGCTGTATCAGGAAGTCAGGAAACTGATTGTGGGAGTCACTTCTGTTTGGGGCTCAGGGATGACTCTTCTTCAAGCAGGGCCCCACAGACACAGTCCTCTCTTTGATAACCCAAGAAGCAGCAGGGTCAGTCCAGTCTACGGTGTAGCATCTTTTTGCTGGGTACTGGGAACAGCAGGGCAGTCCTTCTTCGGTCCTCTCTCCAGCACAGAGGTGATCTGAAGTCTGGGTGCCAGGAGTGCCACTTTTATGCTCAAGTCGTGCCCTTGGAGGATGCAGGGACTCCTAGCCAGTAGGTTACCAGGTCCTCTCCTGCCTAGTGATGACTTTCCATTAAAGTGTGGCATCTAGCTAGCCCAAAATGCACGATTTTGGGCACCCCCAACATGGCAAAACCCTTTTTTCGGTTTATGGAGGTCCCTAGGCTATCCCAAAGGTGTGCCTACCTGAGGGTTACATGCCCACGGAAACGTTTACCAGCTGCTTCCCCCTTTCTGTCCCCGGTGCTAGTTGTCTGCAAAAATAAAAAAGCAGCAGCCCCTCTTGTGTGTGTCGAACATTTGCCCATCAAATTTAGCTCCCCTTTGAAGCCTGACTTTTGGGCTCACACCCTGTTTTGTCTCCCTGCGAGGAAGAGATCACACTTCTTCTAAATGGAGGTCCTTTGTGTTCCTTCCTGAGAGTCGTTCACACCTCCCCCCAGAAGGGCAGAAGACTGTCTTGTGGCTAACAACCATAAACTGTTATTGGAAAACTTTGGGCAACAAAGTAGCAATTTTCTAAACTTGCCATTTGCGCAAATGTTACATAAAATTAGACAGGAGCATCAAGTCAGGTTTAAGGCAACTATTCTTTTGATACCTTGAACCTTCATATTTATTAGTCCCATTCAGAAGATGCATTACTGGTTTGTCAGCGTGTAACCCTGACTCGCCAAAGGGGCTACTAGCCTTTCTATAATAAAAACGATGATGTGTTTTTTTTTTGGTTTAGAACATGTAAAAACACATATCCTACATTTTAATGTACAGCACCTTGCCTTAGAGCTTGTTAAGCTTTCTTTAAGGGTATACTTATTAAAAAGAAAGGGTTGGGCTTTGCTATTACTTTAAATGGGAAAGTCGAGTTAACAGTGTAAAAACTGCGCTGTAAGTCTTCAGTGGCAGGCAGGGAGACATGCTTTTGCCTTGTCACACTTGTGGTGGCTCGAAAAAGTGCTGCAGTCCGTTAGACACTTTAACATACAGAGCCTGGGTACCCCATTATCATATCCTGGGGGCTTATAGGTAATTTAACTTATGCCAATTGTGGGTGAGCAAATCAGACATAAGGGTCAGAGCAATGGCACAGAGGCCTATTTGGTAGGGCTCAGTGCACATTCAGAGTCAAAAACCCAGCAGCATCAGTCCACAAACTTGGTTGTCATCATTCAAAAAGAGGCATCTCCTTACATTTGTCAAATGTCATATTGTCATATGCATCATGGCATGGATATAAACAATCTTTGGGTGCACTCAGTGTTTGAGTATCTGAAAAACAAGGGTCGCCTGCCATTCACCCCCCCAAGACTCTCACTTTGCCCAACATGTTCTCCACCACCAAGAGCTTTTGGAATGGAGCACTAATTAAATGTGTACTCTCATAAGTAAATTCATCTCAGCCTGATGGCCAATGTCCAGCTGCTTTTAGCCCTTAGGCTACCCTAGTGCAAATTTTCTTAAGTAGCGAGACCAAACAGAAAATACTTTGTCCCACCTGGATGAGAACTTGCCTTTCAACAAGTTTTCTCAGACCAGCCGACATAAAATTGGAAAATAAAACTCAAAATAATGATATTGCAAAAGTAATATACAATTTGTCAATCACTCATACTAAAGAGAACAGCAGTGATTTAGTTGCTAAGTTGTTGCCCAAGCAACCTCAAAGTCCAGTTTCTTACAACTAGTTTTGCAATTGATCTTCATTTGTGTGGCACAGGGTCAACAGGAAGTCTTTCCATAAGGAGGAGTAAGGAAAAGCCAATAACATTTAAGACCCCTAAACTCATTTGTATTTCAGTAGCCAAATTAGCAAATTTTTTTTGACATCCACGAATGTTTTGCTAGCTAGTCTGAAACAAATCAATGTGAAGCTTTATGACCAAACCCGGGAGTTTTAAATGTGACTCTCAGTGTGAACGGCAGCCGGAAGTGTGACTCCAGTTTGAGGGTAATTGAAGTGGCCCTTCCATAATAGGCCAAGTTTAAGGTGGCCTGTATTTCGCAGCTCATTAGAGGATGCTGGTAGATGTACCGGAAAGTCAAAGTAGAACTATTGTTCTGACTCCTGAAGATTACACCTGGGTGTTCCAAGACTATTCAGTTTGAGCATAAATGTTACATTTCCACCAACATCAGTTACTGTCAAACAGCTATGTGCTCAGTTTCTCTGTTTGTTGTAATCAAGGCCGCTGCATGTATGCATGTATAAATGTATGTATATATAAGTGTATGTATGCATCATTTATTTCTAGAGCAGTTGCACGCCATAGTATAGTGACACTAAGAAAAGTTATGTCAAAAAGCATCAAAAACACACAAGATCAAGGAAAGGCCAAGAGAAAGGTGCCATTTAGATGGAAAAATTGCAGTTTTTAACTTCCTACAGAAAGGTGGATCTCAGAGACTGTGGGAAGGCATTCCACAGCTTGGTAACTGCATCAGAGAAGGCCCTGCCCCCTACTGCCGGTTTGAATATCTTGGCCAAAGACAACATAAAGCGGCCTCTGGATCTCTGCTGGCAGGGAGTGACCTGCAATCATAGCTTATGTTTCCAGAACTGAGGCCCACTACCAAGCATGATGCAGTGTATGGTGGCAATAAATGGGTAAATTATGTAGGAAGTTTGCAGAATTAGGCTGCACGTAAGACTTAAATTATGTGGAACATTTTGCGGTTGTAGTCAAATTATTAGGCACATTCTGTGGCAGTATTTTTCAGATAATATAAGGGTTCCCAAATTATGTAGAAAGCAGATTTTTTTAGAAAGACAGTTATACACAGTCAGCAGACATTGTACCAAATGTTACTCATTTCCGATTAATGGTTTGGTCTCGCTTGGAAACACGGCACGCCGCCCTTTTAATAGTGTCCTTGGCGAGTCCGCTGCGCCTCTCAGAGGAAACTAGACAAATAGAATGTTGAACTCAGCAGAACATAAACCTATCAGTACATCAAATGAGCATCACACCTCTGTCCTCCTCAAGAAAGCTTCTTTTTCTATTTCCTGGTAGAACTGGGAGTAAGATTTTTTGGACTTTTGAAGACTATTTTTCCTACAAAAACCCTCCCGCAGAATGGACGACATTTAATGTGGTTTTATATGAGTATCTCATTTCCCAGGAACTTTAAGGTTTTCAGACTTTAAAACATTTCTAATATTTTCAGGGTTCCACTAAAGTCTTACTGCCCTCTCGAAATGGTCAGCTTCGACAACTGTGTGGGGTGACACTGTCATCAACAACGAGAACAGACATTTTCAAAACTTTCGAACCTTTTAAGTGTTCAATAAAACAATGTAAAGAAATGCTAATTATGACATATGTTCAGTTAAGTAGTTATTTCAATTTCTGCAATTCGCTCCATCTTAATCCTGAAACCTTAATAAAATATTTAATGTCAGGCCTTTCAATGGCAAATCATGAATAATTTTCCCACCCAGCGAATTCTGGACAGATTTAGCACCCACCGGGAAGGCTCTATATTTTGTATCACTTTCCTTTTCGAAAACATTCACTTATATCATAGGGATGGTTAGATTTTCTTTTCATAGTTGTCTTAATTAAATTGTTTAAAATATAATTGCCCAGTAGAATGGGGCGATTCATGACATCAGATCTGCTGAAAAGTCGTGGAATAGATGTTGAACATAGATGCCTCACCTATAAAGGAGAGATGTCATCACAGACATTACGGACTGATTTGGAGTTTCGGGAGGGTTTACACCATCACAAACATGACGGATATCCCACCTGCCTTATTACAAGTGCATCATATCCAATGGTACTCCTATTATGGTGGACGGGATTTCCATCACATTTGTGTTAGAGAAGCTCTTCCACCAAACTCTAAAGCAGACCCAGTGCCCTGGCTCAAAACACAACTGGGGATAAGGAAATTCAATTTATCCAAGTGCAGTTGTGCCTGGCTGACTGCATCAGGTTCAGATATCTCTGCAATTATTTGGAGATTATTAATAGGTCAAACTTGAACCAGACGCCTACAACCGTCATGGGCTATAGGCTTTGTGTACCGAGGAGCAGGACAAAAGGAGCTTTTTTCATTTAATGGATTAGTGATTTGATTAAAGGATGGTTTGATCAGAGTTCAATGTGTGAAATTATTTTTGTAGCACAGTACACAAGCTCTTGCTATGCTAATGGCACAAAACTCCGGATTCATACTCAAAGGTATATATATATGGGTTCAATGTGTTTTGAGCACAGAGGATAGAAGTGAAAGATAGAGGTTATGTCAGTGTCCTGTGCCATTGAATAGAAATTACTGATCCTTTTGGAGAAAAGATTATACCTCTGATAAATTTGCTAAACAGTACTGAGATCTGAGATATCCTTAAAAGGGATAGCGGCTAACACAAAGGAGGTTGGTCAAACAAATTTGAAATACTCAGGAATTATTCTTTGTATGAGAAAAAGTCCCTTTCCCTTCTGATGATGTGCGTACGTAGTATATGTCTTGGTTTTACACTTTGCAAGCAGTAAGTGTGGTATTCCTCCAGTACATTTTGAAACTTCAAGTGATAAAAAGACAGGAAGTGGAAGGTGGTGGAAGAAAGAGGCACGAGGTGGTATCAAAGCTGGGCAGCCTTGGTATTCCCCAACCTAGGCATTCGCAGTGCCCTCCACAGGCTTCCAAGAAAAACTTTGGATCCCTGCTCCAATTTTGTTTTAAGTAGGTACATTTAAATAGAGTGGACATTATGGTAGAGATTGGCCAATGGCCTGCAGCAGATAGGCCATCGATCAATGGTTTCATCCAGAAGAGCCAACACTATAAGCATTTATACAATCACATTTTGCAGCAGCCTATTTGTTATACTATGTGCAGTCTATTTTTACTGTGTGTAATACAGTTTTTATTTGAATGAATTACACGTTCACAATACTTTCTGTCACAGTCTTTGACCTCACAGCACTGTAAATAGACATGTCACAACAACTCAGTGCACCTACCAGGATTCAAACCACTGCCACAATTACACACACACTGACATCAGAAGTGATTGTGTTAACCAACTGAGCTTTCCTACTAGTTTATTGCATTTCCCACAGATTAGTTTAACTTGCATTTATTTTTCAGTCAAGGTGTGTGTTATGTTTTATATGAAGTTACCAGTCGATGAAAGTCCAACAAAAGTATTGCAGAGTATTTTTTTGTTTTTAGCTACGTCTCTGCCCCTGCCCCCAAACTTGCTGACTCTGTCCCCATTGTTTTCAGGATTACAGTTCCACTACATTTTTATGTCCCGTTACCTCTCCCCAAGTCTGCTTTAAAATATATGCTTTCAAGTTGTCTCACAATTGGTTGGTGATCTTTTTGTGTAACCTTTAAGGTTCTTTTTAATTCAGCACCTTGAAATTCTCATTACTTAAGTACAACACTGGGGCTTTGGAGTTGACGTGCTAGTATGAAAACTCCTGGCTACATTTCTTGTAACAGTAGGCACTAGAAACACGTAGAATTCAACAAGGTGACATCAGGACAAAACATACTAAATTTGCATTAGAAATTAGCTGCAGCCTCTCAGTGCTTAACCCTGAGTGAGGCGTGAAAACTGCTCCCACAGCAGAGACTAGGGCAGTGGGTGTGTGGGGATGTGTTGTTATTCCCTTAACAGGATGACCAGTGGGCTGGATCCAGGAATCAGATTAACTTCAAAGAAGGGCTACCATGTCACAGACAGGGCTGGCTGAAATCACAGTGAAAGGGGAGCTAGTTTAGAGTGACCACAAAGGAGGAGAGGCTGCTCATTCCCGTGGCCACCTCTCTGGGGTGGGCACTCTGGATCTGCACATGGGGAGAAGGGTTCCACCATCTTGGATTTAGGCAAAGAAGGGTACTATGGGATTGTTTGCTGTAGAGCACACAGGAAATGCTGCACAAACATGTAAGGTGACCCCTGGGAACTTTTACCATATTGGTTGGGGGGCAGAATTCATCCCCATGCACATGCTAGTGCCAGGCATAAATGTGGCATCCCGAGTACCCTCTTCTGAACACTCCTTAATCTGTGGAAGATCAGAAGATGGTTGATTCTGCTTCTGAGACATGATAAGAGCCCTGGAGGGTGGGACCTGCTTTCCCTCTTGCTGTGCCAGCTTTAGGGCGATACTACCAGTGCCACTGCATAGGGTGACACTTAAATCACAGGCTGAGTAAACGTAAGAGGAGCCTGCAGAGATGTTTGTGTGCACTGAATTTTTCAGGGGATAATAAGAACAGCATGCTAACTGTGGTGAGTAATGCACTTTATGCAGGATCTGTGAGTTGTCCAGTGATAGTTTAGACTCCTGCTTCAGTAGTATATTGGGTTAAGGTTCCCACTCTACCACTCATTGGTTTTGATGTTAATCCCTATCTAATTTCAGTCTTTGAAAGGGGTTTCACTTAAAATTACACCTACTCAAAGCAGGCAAACTGTTCAGCACATAAAGCATTAAGTGGTTGAACCTTGTGAAAGCTTAGAATTTTGTACTACAAGGGGTTCCTTCCTGTACAAAACTGAAGGTACCCTTTCAGTACAAATACTATCTTTGACATCACGTGGACACCCTTGTACTATGGTGCAAAACTGTGCGTGCCTTAGCTCAAGGCAGCCTATGGTAAGCCAGTGCTAAGAGCAGTAGCACCATATCTTAATAGAGATGGCACTGTTGTGCGCTCTCCCTTTCACACAACATAGCGCAGCAACTTTGCTGGGTTGTGTGAAAACTTAGAACATCGGCCCTTTCATTTCTCCAGATGAAACAATCTTAATGCGTAATGCCTACCCATATCAATGACGTTTGACTTCTAGACCTTGTGGCCTTCAATGTCTTATGTAACATTTCCTTTACATTGATTTGCATAGTCATTCATTGCCTCTATATAATATTTGTGTGCGATGCAAAGCACACTGATGCTCTACATAGGTATTAGGAGTGCTAATACATGTGAAAGAGGGGCTAAGGAGAGATGAGGGGTACCATTGGAGGGTGACAGTGAGGAAATATGTGAAGAAAGATGTCACCAGGATCTGTAAAACAAAGATTGTCACACCGGGCACCACCAATGCTAAAGCTGGCTCTGCCATTTTGTACCCAGGACACAGAAGTGGGCTCCAAGGGTAATAAAGCTGACCTCTTGTGCAATCTACAGGGACACAACAGCTACAAGAGGCTGTTCCTGCAACTGCCCAGATGACTAGATCCAACTGGACCTGCTCGGAACCCTGCTGGTGGCTTCTGCTGGAGTAAGAGTTGTTCCCCTCTCCCCCCTCCCAGCCTGTTCTCAGGTAATGGAACCCTGGACTTTGTCAAAGTGTGCTCCTTTTAACACCCTCAGAAACCTGGGACTTAGAAACCTTTTGGCTCCAAAGACTGCTAGAGGACCGGGGCAAACCTGCCAAGCCGATCCAACAGAATCAGGTTTCCCGAGCTCTGAGTTTTTTTTGCAACAGCAATTCCGATTTACCAGGACCTTGCAGAGAAGGTATCCAGCCTGTGGTGCCCTCTTCCTCTACAGCCTGCAGTCTGCCGCCTTGCCCTACTGAAAGAATCGCAGCTCCAAAAAAGTGACTAAGCTCTAATAAATAAATCTTTACTAGGAGCGCATGCCAAAAGTATCTGGCCAGTGGGGTGACCAGACTTTACTCATATACACTGTTCTGTTTGCAATGTGGCACTGGCGGTGGCAAGGTGGGAAATTGTAAGAATGTGGGGTAGAAGGGAGAGACCATTGAGGACACAATGGAAAATGTGCTAGATTGGTGGATGCATGCAGAACGTACAGTCTATAAGGCTAGAGGATGCCCCATGAAATTCAAAAAGGTTGGGTGCCAATGGCAGGAATACATAGAAGTGGACTAATGGAGGTTTGTTGCTATGTCTGCACACAATTGCTTATTATGATCTGTGGAAGAAGTACCAAAATGTCTTGTAAGTGTCAAGTTGATCTACTTGTAAGTGTTCAACTATTAAACTCCAATAAAAAGCTTTTTTTTAAATATCTGGCTGGTAAAGTGCCTTCTGTAGGTGTGAAATTAAAAATTCTCCTGCTCTGAGCTCTCCCGCCAAAACTCAAGAGCTTCACCGGGACCTCCTCGGATGGCTATCCAACCTCATGGAGCCCTTCTCTGCCTTGTCACGTCGAAGATTTTGTCTTCCATTTTAGAGAATAAGTCCAAAGGTAATTCCCTGACCAGGTCGAACCCGGTTACTGTGTCTGACCTGTGTTCCATCAGGGTCGGCTTCAAATCGCACCTTAGTCCCAGTCTAATGTGGCCAGTTGATTGTGGGTGGTGCTTAACGTTTTTTAGCATTATTTTTTATTTTTATTTTATTTTATTTATTATCTCCCATTTCCCTAATTGGATGTTTGTTGTTCTTGTGTCATTAAAAAAAAAAAAATATATATATATATATATATATATATATATACTCTATTTTTTCTAAATTGGTTTGGGATTTTTCTTCTGTTGCGTTTTGACTTTATTACTGGTTTGGTACCCCATAAATACTTTACATTTTGCCTCTAAGTTAAGCCGCCTGCTCTGTGCCATAGTTACCGGGGGATTGAGCTCAGGTTTATTTAATGACTTTAATGGTTTACTCAAGCAAGGATTGTGATTTTACGTGTGGTGGGTAGTTAACCCCCCTCCACTAACAACCCAATTTATTGCTCAAGAAGAAGTTTTGCAAAACTAATTGTGAGAAGACTGAAAGCAAGAGTGGCAACAGTATGCACAGTGGATCAGCATGGAGAAGAAGGAATGGAAAGTATGAAAAGGGGAGCTTTTGAGAAGAGTTGGTGCAAGAAGAATGCAAAACATGGTATAAATGGTAGCAAATCTGCTGGTAAGTGGTTTCAGTTGTGAATTTATGGGTCAACTGGCATCCGTAAGAGAGCTGAAGAACGTGCAGATAGGCTCATTGATTGGAATTATGCACGGATATTCCCAAGGTTCACTAGAATTAAGAGTGCCTTTGTTACCGAAGTACACTGCAGTAGTGGTCAAAGAGAGGTCAATGATGTTCTGTTGCAGGTAGTGTATAGATACGAAGTGGAAGTTGAAGATATAAAAGAAATGATGTGGAAATAAATGGATAAGTGATAAATGTTACACCATTTGCTTTTTCAATGCATATGTTGTTGTTGCAAAAGGCATTTCTTGACCAGAATATCAGTCGTTAGGAACAGTTGAAATAAGTTGATGTTCATTCTGGCGATTGTTGTGAGCTTCTAGATTTTGTTGAGTATTCTGAAGAAGTATTGACTTTCAATTGGTGTTTAACAGAGGATAAGGTATATGTCAACCAGAATGGAGAGATTTGTGATGATGGATGCACCAGGATACCATGTGAGTGGTTTAAAGGCTTGCAAGTGCTAGATTGGTTTGCAGCATTCGGGATGTGAATGTTGGTTGCTCTGTGGCTACAGGCAGTGTAGCTAAGAATTAACTGGAGGCATTTGGTAAGAAACGTGGAATGCTGATGGGATTTTGCCTTATAACAATGTTGAAAGAATTGTTAGTGCATGGTGTTCATAAGGTGCAGAATGTGCCAATAACTGTGCAAGAGAAATTAAGCGAGGACTTGAAGCTGTTTTGAGGTTCTGAGTAACTGAGGGAGGTTTATGCATTGGAATGGTTGGCACCTATGGCGGTGGCATGTACGGCTTTATCTGTGTGGATTTACGTGACAAAGAGAGCTAACCTCATGGACCGACATCCACTACTGAATGTCAGGGAGGTGCTGAGTTTGATGAAAAGCAAAGAGTGGTCTTTGACCATTGACTTATCTATTGTATTTCTCCAGACAGGTGTATGTGTCATGCCTTTTGGACCATGTCGATTTCGACCTAACGTTGGTATTGGCGATGTCTAAAGGGAAGTGCAGGAACTACTTGGCTGGTGTCTGTGGGAAACATTTGTTAAGCATAGCTCCCATGTTTTCTAGGTCCATATGTAATGTGCTGGTCCAGGCTAGGATTTTTTTTTTTATTCTGGGACCTATAGCCTTGTATTACAATAGAATAAGCAAGACTACAAGACCCAGAATTCAATGAGAAATCCTGGACTGGGGCAGCACATCACACATGGACCTGGGAAACTTGACAAGACTGATGTAGAGTGACATTCTGATTTGTTGAGGTGACAAACAAGACTACAACAGTAGGTTGAGAGAGTTGATGAAGTGCCGGTGAGAAGTGGGTAAGTGCCAGATCAAGGTGCCAAGTGCCACTTTTTGGATCTTATCATATTGGCAAAGAAGAGTTTAATGAAAGCAGAGGCGCAGGCCAACAGCACTGGATAGCAAAGAGGATCTATGATAATTCCTTGGCTTTGCTAAAAAAGTATGCACTTTTTGTTATGTATTCCTATGTTGTCTGACAAGATAGAGGCTCTGAGGTCACCAGTAAAAAATAGCACAATTTCTGAATGATCAGATAAGCACCAGAGGGATTTTGATAAACTTACGTTTGATATTACGGTGACTGGTGCTGACGGGTTTTGGTGGCAAATGAAAGCTAAAAGGTTTGAGAGCTTTGTTGAAGCAGAAGCAAGGTAAACAAATTGTGGTCATAGGTTTTTCCATGCAGTATCAAGAAATGCAGAGAACACATATTTAGTGATTGAGCGGGAGACCGTGGTTTGCTGGTGGAATTCCAGGAGGTGTGAAGGTTTATGCAGGGAGTCCTATATGAGATCAAGTCTGATCACAAGTCTTCCTAATGTGTTGGCTTGCCGACAATATGGATTTTTTTCACCTTTGTGTATATTCCAGGGAGGAAAGGTGGAGTTGCAGATTTCTTGTGGACACCATGAACGTCAATTCACCAAAATGCCAGGGGTATCGGAAATGATGGTATCGCACACTCTTTGACCTTCAGTTTCACTCATGTGCATGCTTACACATACACATAAATTCACACTTACACACACTCTCTCTCTCATGTAAAACACACACTCACCCACCAGCACACATATGACATACATTTAAAATCATTTTTTGCTTAGCTTAGCTGCCATAGAAGGTAATATTCAACCTAATTGTAGTCCATTTTGTATTGCACTAATAGTAAATGATGAGGGATTAGTCACTATTAGTGCAATAAAACAATTAGAGAAAACAAAGAAAGTGGGGGCCCACTGACCAAACTTCCATTTTGTTCCTAGCACACATTTTGCCACCTCTTAGGTCGGGGGTCGCAAAGGCAGTGCCAGGGGTCGCAAGGGGCAAGTCAGGGGTCTCAGCTGCCACTAGCGACCCCCTAAATGATGTCCATGGTGGAAACCCACTGTGGAGCTCGATCATGAAAGTGAGCATACTCTTGGTAGGGGGAGTGGATGTCCTTAATCTATGATTGTGGTGAAACTGCTGTAAGGTCAAAGGTGAATGTTGTAAGAAGGATGAGATAAAGCCTTAGAACTGGCATCAGAGAATGGTGTCCTCTGTCCAGAGAGTGTTAAAATGGGTTTGTTGTGTATTGGAATGATGGCTATTAGTGAATGGGGCTGCAGAGAGGTGACAGCAAGTCACTGAGGAAGAACTGTGTCACCTCAAACTAAAGTTTTTGTCTCTCTGGGACAGTAAGCATGGGTGCAGGGAGAGATGGATGGTGAAATAGAATTATTTGCGAAGCATTGTGTGGCATTTGCGAATAGTGAAAAATATGAAAAGACAAAAGTGCCAACTAAGTACCTTGTAAGGGGTGGCACAAGGTGGCACCGGATTTGATTGGTCTGTGATTGTGGTAGTAGATAATTTGTAGTGGTGTAAATACAGATGTTTAAGCAATGTGACCACCGAAGTGGGAAAAAGGCATGCATAGGCTGGTAGTGACTGAAGACGGGGGCAGCCATGTTCTCGTAGAATGGTGCAAACTTTAAAACCCTATTCCATTTATCAAATTCATATTGGCCAGTTTCGCCCACAGTTCAGTGAAATTTGTGTAAACTTAATATTGGTGTTAGTAGATTCTAAGGTTAAGGCTCCTCTAGAGGCCATTGAGTGTTCGTCTCATGTCACTTCCCCTGTTGCCTTCGGGGAACGTCCATTTGAGTTAGTGCCTGGTTTGAAACCTGGGTGAGAAAGCTTAGTAAGTCTGTGTGGGAGAAAGTTCTTGATAAACAATGGTAGATGTCTAACTACTTAAATAGTAGCAAGGGAGTAAGAGAGATTGGTATCATGAAGTCAACATTGTCAGGAGGAAGCATTTCTGAAGAGCTGCAAATTGTTTATCAGTTTTTATGGGACCTCTGCAAATTGACAAGGTGGGTTTAGAGGTGGTGTTGATGGTTGAAAGAGATGCAATAAGAAGTTTATTTCTAAAGTAAACTGAAAAATAAAATGTGATGTTGTAACTTGCTGCACATACCTTTGTGTTTTGTTAAGCAACTGTATCTCTTGAAGTCCTTGTCCAGTTCTAGTCCAGTATGTTGACTCAGCTCCGCTGGTGACATGCGAGAAAAGCTTCCTTCAATGCATCGTTCACCTGATCATGTTTGAATGAACTTCCATCTCCAGTGAAGACTGTCCAGGTCACATAACCTGTGCTGCCTTTGGTAGACCCTCTCAATACAAGGCCTTGGCTTGGTAACAGTATTTAAATCATCTTCAGTAGTGCTTCAAATAGACAGACACTATCAGATACTGAGTACCTGCACTTACTTAATTTGTCGATAGAGTTCCTTTTTCTGGGAGAGTAGCGTTAGTGCTCAGGAAGCAGGCACCCTGGGACAGTGAGTACCTACAACTCTGCACAGCCATTTCAAGCACTCTCCTGGGCGCTGCAATATATCACAGTACATGCATTCAGGTGGAACATATTTTCAAACTGATTGACAGCAACATCGTTGACAGGCCACATTCTGGGAGGGATAATGGAGGGAATTCACGATTCCTGGGAGCACGTGGGGTCCGACTCACAAAAACATTTATAGGCAGGGAAATAGTACTACAGGAGTATTAGTTTTGCGTAGTCTTACAAACCTTTGTGAATCCAGTGGAAATATCTGATTCCATATTAGTAAAAGCCAAAAGCAGGCTCAGTCCTTTCAATTTGTACTTCTTGTTTATGAAAATTCCCTGAATATTTGAATTTTACTCCCATGTCGGATGTTTTGGACCAATTCATAAAGGGATGTAAGAATATGTAAAAGAGTCATACAGGAGTACTACTTTACGCCCACCAGTGTGCCTTTATAAGTCAGTTCAGGAGAGAGGTGTTACTAAACTTGGGTCTGGGAACACCCACCCCATTCACAGGGGCCTGGTTCTTTGCTGTTACCAGGGGTCTCGGAAGGGAGATGACATGGAGAAGGCAGATCGCCCTGCGACATGGGGAGGAGGGAGAGGGGTAAACTGCAGCCAATCATTTTCAGCCCCGAACCTCTTTCAAGAACTTGCTTGCGGAAGAATACCCCCTTTGTTTCCTCCGGCATTGAGAGTCGAGCGGATAAATAATAGACTTGCAAGGGTCCGGCGTGAGCTGAATCTCAAGGCCGCAGCCCCTCCTTTGGCTCCCCGTTGAACATCAGTGCCCCATTGTGAGCCCCTCCTTAGCTCGAGCAATCGGGAGCAACTCAGTGCCCCTTCACCCCCAATTCCATTCATTTCAATGCAGCCATTTGCAGACCAGCGGACAAGAGAGTTACAAATGTTGGAGAATCGGCGGTTTCCATGGCGTCCCGTGGGATTGGCCTCAAAATGAACATGCTTAATCAATACCGGCTCAGCATCAAACGCCCGCCTCTATTATGGATCTGGGTAGGGGCGTGGCTATCGTTAGTGCAGCAGGTGTTCTGGCACCAGGGCCCACGGCTATGAAAATCGGTGCAGGAGCACAGTGTTTTTCTATGAGACCGTCTCTCGCGCTGAGAAATGCCAGGTTTGCCAAACATCAATGGCGTACCTCAAGGATGGTAGAAGATATGGCATATGGGCCAGAGCTGCCTCTTTGGACCTGGAGAACAAGGTTCGAGTCTTAGCATCCTCTTTTTGTGGGAAAATCACTTAACCTCCCCGTGCCTAAAACACAAAAATGAATGTGCTTGTGTAATGTAACTGGTGCAGGTGTAAAGTGCTCTAATACATACCGTCCCTTTGAGTTCGCGCTATATAAAACTGTAAAACAAAGGCTACCTCATTTTCATGCCACTTTCTCCCACCACCCTATACTTCCTATAACTTTTTCTCTATTTTGTATGTTTTTTATCCCAGCTTCCTCCCTTTATTACAGCTTTTCTATATTCCTCTGTCTCTTTTCAGCTACTTTTTGCCCATTGGTCAACCTCTTGATTATTAAACCCGCCATAAAATTTTTTTTAAAAATTTGTTCTACAGCTGTCCTTATGACCCTTGTCTGATAATTAAAGTCAGTGCTTAATTTGTAAATAAAAATGTTCCAGTGCCCAAACTTCTCCTCTGAAAGGCGCAGCTTCAGCAAATAAATATGCCAGCACAGAATACTGAGGCAGCGTAATCCTAAAGCCATTTCGGCCTCTTCAATCCATTTACAGCCGCTCCATGCCCCTTCAACTGACTTTTGCAGCTTTCTGCTTTCTCCCTTTGTGGCGCTTATTCGTTTTTCTCTTCCTCCATCTTTCCCATGTGTGTCTTTTGCTCATAGTAAATGCTTGAGGCAGAAAAATAAGTGCCGGCCCTAAAAAAAAAGTGCTGGTGCCCCGCACCAGAAACCACCGGCTCAAATTAAGCACTGATAAAAGTAAACAAAGATAAAAAGACCAATTTCAAAATGAACACAGAAGATGAACAGATGGCCAGCATTTTATTCTGGGAAAAGTGTCAAGTCTACTACTGAAGTCATGCAGGGCTCTTTTTATCACCGGGCATTTCCCCTGTGGGCTGGAGCTTTTGAAGGCTGGTGTTTAGGGGAGATGACACTGCTGGAGCGTCTGTCTCTTTATCCAGCTTTCCTGGGTAATTAAAAGCTTCCGGAGAGAGAGGAAAGCGGGGAAAGGAGAGAGATGAGAAAGTGAGACGGAAGGGATCAGGGGCGGTTTGGCCAGGACTACTTATGGTTCCCAGTCCAACCCGACTGAAGTTCGGAATTGGGAAAAACATATCTTAACCAGTAAGATACGAAGGATGCCCAGGATCCTAATGCAAACAAGCAAAATGTGCACCACCCATATTTCCTGAAAAGACAGCAGTACGTGGGGTCCAGAGGGCCCTGACACTTTTGGGCCCGTGAGCCATTGCACCGGCTGCACTAGTGATGTCTGCATCCCTCTTCTTATCAAGGCATGAATATTGTCCTGAGAGCCAAGATGTGCTCGTCTTGATATCTGTTTCAGCTTTGAACCAAGAAGACCTCCATTTGAAACCACAGGAACACACTTGACAGCTTTCTGCACCTATGAGCAAATCACGTTGATTCCCAGCACCTAGTTCTTCACTCAGCACATTTGGGCAGCACATAGTACTTGGTCACCCTCAGAATTAAAGGCAGTGTTTGATGCATTTAAAATTTAATGGGGGCCAGGATTCCAACTGCAAACTTCTGATGACCAAATGGTCTGAGCAAGCTTTCTTGTTTTGTGGGGGTAGTCCATCTGGGGCGGTTCCTATCTGACCATGCGCCAGTCCTGTTGCGAATGAGATGGACTGTTAGAAGCAGAGAGCACACTTAACGAATGCCAACTGACCTTCTGTCAGACACAATGTGCCGGGATTCCTGGGCAATGTCCCTCACTGACTACACCCTCCAGGGCCACAGAGTGGGATGCCCTTAAGGCAGTATTGAGGGGGGTCAATCATAAGAACCACTTGCGGGGTCCGCCACCAATTGGAGGCGAAACAACTGGAGCAAGAGTGCCGGCTGGCATCCCTGCAGGGCTCAGAGGCCTCTGTGGCAGAGGCCCGTGCGGGGGCCCTCCGGCTCATCAGGAAATAAACAGGATTTGGAACTCGTTAGACAAATGCACCCTGCAAATATTTAGACAACTTCTTCACAGGAAGAGAGATAAGGCCGGCAGGCTCCTTGCATGGATTCTACAACGGAAGCAGGAATTTCCCCCTATACTACACATTTGTACATCGATGGGAGCACTGGTAAATAATCAACAGGAAATTATGAGGGCCTTCTAGAATACTTTTGCAGGGTATAGAAGGATGGGGAGGAGAGTTCATCAGGCACCCGGGAGGAATTTTTGAAGGAGGTCCGGTTACCTGCTCTGCCGTCTAATACAGCGCGTTATCTAGAGGGTGAAATTACCAGTGAGGAGCTCGGCAAAGTCCTGCAGGCCCTCAATAAATCCAAGGCTCCTGGGGGAGGGAGGGATGTGTTTCCAGTGGAGTTTCTTCAAACATATTCAGCTGCCCTGAGAGAAAAATGACTGGAATTCTTTCATGAGACCCAGGCATGCGGTGTACGTTCGCCCACCATGAAGGAAGGAATCATATGTCTTATGTTAAAATCCAGGGGTGATGCATCCGACCCCTCACAATGGTAAATTCAGATGTGAAATTACTATCTTAGCTTTTAGCCTCTAGACTTGGGAGGGGGGGCATTCAGGAATTGGTCCATGAAGACTAATGCGGCTTCAGGCTGGCCAGAAGTACAACGCTTAACCTACAACTTCTCACTTGTGATGCACGAGACTGGGGGGGGGCGAACACGAATTGGCCTTGGTCTCTTTTGATCTAGAGAAAGCTTTTGATACGGTGGAGTGGGACTACCTGATAGCGGTATTAGAAGGGATGGGATTCGTACCCAACTTTCGCAGCTGGGTGCGCCTGTTTTTCACCAATTCTACGGTCCGCTTAAAAGTGGGACACAACTTGTAGGAGGTGTGGCTGGTGGGAAAAATGACGAGACAGGGGTGCCCCCTCTCTCCACTCCTCTTCGCCCTAGAGCCTTGGGGAATGTGGGTGGGAGGTCGCAACCATATCATTTCTTTACACGTGGCAAACGCCCTGGTATATGTACATTCACCCAGCAGATCAGTGACAATGTTGTTGGGTTTACTCCATGACTTCGGCAAGGTCTCCGGGCTTAAAGTCAGTCTCTGGAAGACACTTCTGTTTCCCCTTAGGTGCTCGGTTGGGAGGCCTCTAGACCAACTGCCTATACTGGGCCTACAGTGGGAGACAGAGGGCTTTAGATACTTGGGCATGCAGATCACACACATGGAATCATTTCACAAATGGCTCAATATGGACAAGATGGTGGAGGGTTTGGAGGGCTCAGTCCGCTTTTGGTACACACTCCTTCTTTCTGTCATAGGTCGGGCTGCGGTGGCCAAAATGGAATTTACGTCTCTGCTGCCTTTATCTCCTTCAAAATACGATGTTCCCATTGGGTCCCCTGTTCTTCTGGAAACCCAACAGCTTACTGATTTCACTAATATGGGCGGGGAAACGCAGCAGGGTAGCGTTTACAACACTTAAATTGGATATGGAGCTTTGGGCCTGGCTATCCCAGATGTTCACCTCTATTGTTCTGCAGCCAATTTACAGCATGCTGCATGCTGGTTAACTGATCATGATAATTAGGAGAAGCGGTTATACATAGACATGCTAGGCGATAACACTCTGACATGATTGCTGATGCGGCTTGGAATCCCCCATTCCCTACCTGGTCTGGAAAATGGCAGCACTTTGGGAGGAAGTGGTGGGCAGGGCAGTTCGCAGAGCCCACTTTGACTGAGAGCTTAAGCTCTGGGACTTGCCTATGTTCAAATCGCTGGATGACAGTATGTCTGTGGATCGATGGAGGGTATGGGGATGTCAGGTGGCAGGCGATTTATGCCCCAGAGAAACCTTTATCACCTTTGAGGAGGCACAGGAAACCTTCGGGTGGGTCCAGGTCAGTTCCTCAGGAGTGAGTTGCCAGAGAGTTATATGTTGGATTCTCTGCAGGACCACAGTCCCCGAAGGTTCTGGGGGGACTGATTCAGTGGGGAGTGGGGAGGCACTTAATCACCCTATTCTACAGGGCGCTACGTGAGGAAAGGGTAAATTCTCCATATGTGGCACGTAGGGCTTGGGAAAGAGAGTTGGCAGTACCCATCACGGACACAGTTTGGGCACGGACCTGTGAGCTGGTACAGACTGTGTGCTGTAATCAGCACTTTAAACTGCTACAATTTAATTTTCTGCATCGTACTTACGGAACCGCCAGCCACTTGAGCAGGATCGACCCTTCCAGGGAATCTAGATGTACCTGATGTGAGGAGTTGGTGGTTACCTTCTTGCATTTAACCTGGGATGGTTCTGGGATTCAGGCCTTCTGGAAAGACATGACTCCCAAGATAACACGAGCCACTAGTATAATGATACCACGGACCCCGCTGGCTTGTTTATTGGGAGCGATTAAACAACCTAAAGGGCGGAAACTCCCTTATAGATTTGCTCAACTTGTCCTCTTACTGGCCAAGGGGAGGGCGGCCATCGGTTGGATGAGTGCAAGACTGTCAGCGTGGGTGCGGGATCTCCTTGAATGGGGACTAGCTGAGGAGGCACACATGCAACTTACCCGCTCAGATGAACTTGCTATGGATGCAATTGCTACGTGGGGGCTCCCTTTTGACAAATTCGATGATGAGCACTCACCTGGCTCTGAGGGAGACTCCAGTGATGAGGTACAGTGGGTTGGAATTTGTCTCACTTATGCGATTATTCTGATGTTTAATTACCCCAAGAATGCCTTCTTTATAGGACGTCCATTCTCCCCTGCACTCAAATCTACGCTGCACTGTAGCCAGGGGGCTTGGAGTATTATCGTCCCCCCTAGCTTTACTGTCAATAATGCCACATTTTGCGATCATGGGCCAGATGTAGCAAGCAGTTTTGCCCATTCTGTGTCTATGGGAAAATGTGTTCGTACATATGGCCCCATGTTCCTTCCTTTGCATTGTACTCAGAAGCTTGCACTGCTGCATGTTTGCAAAGTATGGTTTTATCTGCATAATCACAAAATGGAATAAAATACAATTTAAAAAAGGATTTATATCAGAAATGTAAAGTCAATACCAGGGAGGCAACTTCACTCTGCAATCAAAACCTGGTAATTCATCACAATGCACTCTTTTTAGGTTAGGGCAAAATGTAACAGCGCATTTCACCCCTGTGTTAGTAAAATACCACTGCCCCAGTGGAGGGCGATATTGCAGGTAAGAGCAGAAATAGGAATGAAAAGAACGAAGATTCAGAAATAATGCATTTTTAGAAAAGGAGGGAGTTTAACAGTATATATACATCTAGCAAAAAATACCTTCAATAGCACAGAAAAGGCTATTGCAAGTCAACTTGGACATGCATCACGGTATAAACCCCTTCTGTCAGGGCCTTATGTCTCTGCATGGGCACAGAAGTCCTAGGGTGACTTGCGTTTATCTCTATAATGAGCTGTTGAGAGATTCTTTATCCTCCCTATGCAGATACAAATGATGCACAAGTAACAGTGTCCACGTGGAAGAGGTACAATTTTCATGAATTTTGAATCAATCTATTAATTCATGTGCCAGTCCTCCCCTGAAAATACATAACTCCTAAGAAGCAAATAAACAAAACCAACAATTTAAAGTTTAAACAATGAAAACATGTTAAAAACGTAAACAGGGGCATTCCAGAAACCAAGAAGTAGGACTTCAATGTTATACTGACTGAGGAAAAATGAATGGGCTAATTGATAGCTCTTACTAACAGAGATAACAGACAACAAGGCATTAGGGGGAATCAAATGCAAATATTTTCACACATTATCATCTGTGTTGATTCATTTTCTTTCTGTTAAGGGATGCAAATTCTTTACTAGAATATATGAAAACTTCCTTCTTCTGTGGTCAGCAGACCCTCTCTGAAAACTAAGGAACAATCCAAATTTACTGGAATTTGTTGGGACAGATGGTGAAAAACTGGGACTGTCCTGGAATAACCAATACTCATCAATGTAAAGGAAGACAAACAGTATATATGGCAGAGGATCTCTGTAGAACTTCAATATCATAACTGCACATGTAAACATCAGGGAAAAAAGCAGGAATGTCCACAAAGTTTGCACCAAAGAGCTTGAGTACACCTTGCTGGAGATAAACAAAGCATGTTTTTAAATCCTTCACTTGCATGTACGTTGCACATGTGTCGGCCATCTTGTATGTACAGCCTCCTGTGGAGAACGTGTCACCATTTCTCTCACATATTCCCTTTGTCTACTTTTAGGAACTGGATCTGGCATTTTGCCCAAAGAGGGGCGATGGGGACCATTTTGCTGGTGTTTGTGCTCATCCAGGCCATGCTGGTATCCAGCTCACCGACCGGGGAACATTCAGGTCCTCTGCTCTCAATGATTTATTTTGTTTTATTTAGCATGCCAAGAACTAAGCCTAAAAGGTAACTGTACTACATATGACAGTATACATATAGCAACAATTAGTAAAAAAAATCCTTCTAGTTACAGCGTCAGAAAAACTGAGGCGCAATGTAAGGTAAATCTAAAGAAGTCATGCAAATCAGCACAGTGTTGATAGACTATTTACTTTCCATCAGAACATGCTTTTGCACTGGATATTTGTGTAAAAACACAGCAACTAGCAGTCGCGATACTTTGTGTTTCTTTGCATCAAAGGGTGCGACCACTCACAGTGGTCATAAGGTGGTCGCTTGGTGTCACCCATGGGATTTGATGCAAAGCCATATCTACTAACAGCGGTAAACAGGAATGTGTGCAAAACAATTTACTGCTCTTTGAAGCAGGCGTAAAGTAGGAGAAACAATGTTTTTTCACCACACTTTTCAAACTTTGTGCGTTGCAAAGAACATCACACATACAAAGCAGGAACAATTTTAAAGTAAGTCTGAGTAAATATGCACTCTCCCACACTCCCCTTTCACACATGGCGGCAACATTGCGTTATTAAAGTAGTAATTCTGCCCCTTAGTCTCTTTCCAAATAGTGGCAGTGATGAGGCTGTACAGAGCTGGATATAACAGCTCTCACACATACTTCTACTTTGCACGAGGAATGTGCACAGACAGGGTTTTTAATAGTATTTCCCATCCCATAGTGAGGCTCCATGGACTTAAAGCTGCTACAGTGAGCTTAGGTTTTGCAGATCAATCTGGCAAGAGGAAGGTCTTCTATACACTAAAACACCCTTGAATCTGTTTCTGGCTCTGAGAGGCAGCTAGAGTTTTTACAACACTTTCTGGTGGCTAAGGTAGACTGATAACAATATAGCATGTTGTTTGTTCCAAAATGGAATCGATCTAGAATTCAAGACATTTAAGTATTGTATCACAATTAAAGTCCTTTATTCCAATTCTGGGATAAGAAATGATTCTTCCAGTCAACATGTGTTTCTCCCCTTGCATGGCACGCACGCCTGGGGCTTTTTTAAGGCTATAATGAAAGGTGAGTCAATTTTTCCCAATTCGTATAGTCAAGATACGAAAGGAAAAGAGAGTTCACTGTCAGGATGACCCAGTAATTTCAATTATGTCAGAAGTTGAGGCAGACTTTGTCAGCACTGCATGGGGACTGAATCGCATTTTGGATCACAGCAACTTGCTTTTTGCTTAGCCGATATTCCTTGAAAATACTCCTGGAGGACTCGTATAATCACAGGGACCAGTATTTTTGAGTCTGAAGTTTTTCCCTGACAGTGGGGCTCCTGCACTCTCGCCTGATGCGCTCGGAATCCTTCCTTTCATGCAGCGCAGGGCAGCAAGCAAAGTTGCTGGGCTATGTTTCATGTAAGGCAGAGAGCAGAAATGCTCCATATTTACAAACATATGTAGCATTTCTGCTCTCCTTGCGCTTGTGCACTGTGTGCAGCCTAGGGCCAACACAGGTACCTTTGCGCCATAGTGCAACCATGCCTGCATTACAGGCAGGATTGCTTTGGGGCAGGAAGGGACACCTTGCTACACAAAAACAACCTTTGAGGCACCTTTCTTTTTCTACGTGTACTGCAGAATGTAGCACATGTGAAAAGAAGAAATAACAATGAGAAACTAAGATATTCCTCCTTCTTACGCCTCACTTGGAAAGGTATAGAATAAAGGTATAGAATTTTGACGCATTCCCAGCGTTACAAGTCTTTGTAAATCTGGCAATTCACCAAGAACTATGGGTGGATGCATGGGAAGGCCTTGCTCTACCCAGAGAACACCTACCAACTTAAAATGTAAGGTAACGCAGCGCAAACAGCAGTCTTGGATTACATTTCTTTACAAAGCCATGTAAGGCCACGCAAATCGAGCCTTGTGTGGCTTTGTAAATATTACTGAAGCCTTTTTCGTTGTCCTTGTGTCACCTTGCATGATGCAAGGACAACGTAAAGCCTTCATAAATATGGGTCTCAATATTTTGCTACCACAGAGTAGTCTAGTGGTATTTACCTGCATAATAAACCAACACAAATTGTGCCAAACCTACTTAAACAATTATTGGACTCATGGGAAAGTTGGGGTCCAATCTCTGTTAAACCCCATAGTTTCATGGTAGATATCTGTAACATAGCTGAATCAGTATTTCTGCTACATAATGTTGCTCATCCTATAACTGAGATTAGAGTAGCCAGCACATCAAACATCTGGTACCAAGGGAGGAAAAGAGTAGCCAATGTGAATAAAAGGCCAAAATAGTGTGCCTCCTTACCTCTTGAGGGGAGGGTATCAAGTATGTCATGTTTAGCATATTCAGATAATTTATTTTGTGATTTTAGTGTGCTGGTTTGGGTCTTTGGTATTGGGCACAGTAACAAAACTTGCTAAGAAATATCTATTTAAAAACAATAATAAACCTGCTTCCTCAGAACTGCAGAAGTTTCATTAGGTGATCTAACAGAAGTTGTGGTTGAGCTCAGAAAGATAATATAAGCTCTTTGACACGTCTCCTGCATCCTCAGACTTCACGTCTTATTCTGAGTTTGACAGAGACATACATGACAACATCTGTAGTGCACCATAATTTAGACAATGTATGTTTTCCCCCAAATACTATTAAAAAATTTACCAAATCTTTGTTATTTTAGCATCCATTTTTTGCTCTGATTTATGTGCTTTTGGTTGCAGGTCTGTCTCTTAAGGCCTTTTCTCTCCCCATACAGATGACGGGAAAGCGCTGCGAGTGTCTATCCCCCAACATCAACCAATAAAAGCCGTCCTCTCTGGTACCCTCACCATACCTTGCCATATCACCTACCTGGCCCCAGTGGAAACCTCAACTGTAAGCCGCAGAGTTGCACTGATTACACCCCGGGTGAAATGGACCTTCATCACAGATGAAAAGGAGGTGGAAATCCTAGTGGCTCGGGGAAGAAAAGTCAAAATCAGTGAAGCTTACCGCTTCCGAGTCACCTTGCCCTTTTATGCAGCGTCTACGTCAGATGTCACTTTAGTCCTGTCTGAACTCGGATCAAATGACTCCGGGATATATAGGTGTGATGTTCAGCATGGAATCGAGGATGACCACGACCTGGTGGAAGTGAAAGTTAAAGGTAATAAACACTTCCCTGCCCTGATGAAGGCTTTATTCCGGGCTACAACGTTTCGCCCAGTGCTGTGCCATGCTAGCAGTTGCCATGATGGTCTTACAGCTTCTTCTCTCTGCCATAGGAGTTGTCTTCCTCTATCGGGAGGGCTTCACACGCTACGCCTTCACCTTTGCCAAAGCGCAGGAGGCCTGCTCCAGGATCAGTGCCCACATAGCCACAGCAGAGCAACTGTTTGCCGCCTACCAAAGTGGATATGAGCAGTGCGATGCCGGCTGGATTGCAGATCAAACTGTGAGGTGGGCAGCAGGTTTAAAAGAATTCATTTAAAATTGAAAGTTAGAGCAAAAAAGTTTACTTTGAAAATTTGCTTTGTTTTTTAAAAACTTTTTATACCATATTCATTATATTGAACAACTAGCACATGATGCATTTATATATTTCAGGGTTTTTGTCTACTATGAGCCTCATCTGGAATTACAGGCTCAAAAGCAGAGTAGAGACACTGGCCCTATGCTGAATACCCAGTGCACCCACGTTAACGCCATGACCCTTGAAAAGTTAAGAAATGGAAACATGTCCCTACTTAAATTGGAAATGTGCATAGCAATTTTGACTTATTTGGGGCAATTTTGCACCAGAATGTGCAAATTCGTGATCATGATGAGTATAAAAGCAACATTTACTATGAATAAACAGTTAAAAAATACATATTTTGCAACCCACCAACAGTCGGTGAAAATGTCATAAAGGAGCTAATTTATTTAAGGCAATCATTTCGTGTAGGACATATGCCAAAATATGGCACATACCATGTCTTACAACAAGTAGTTCAGCCATCCAAATTGGCGGTGGGGAGAGAGAAGAGATTCTGCCAACAGAAACTCAGCTGGCTCTGTCAATGGAAACCATTGACTTTGCAGCCCATGCACGCCTGTGCTGCCAGATCCCTGTGAAGTGTGGCCCTACACTAATTATGGCAGGGTGACCATAAAGGATTTTTCCTGCCAGGGACTGCCTTGCAAGGCATGGTGGTCCGGACAGAGAAAATAAACAACGGCACAGCTCACAAGGAGAACATTTCCAGCATTTCAGGACCATTGAGTTTTTTTTTTCATGGAAACTTCCTCTTTGGGAGTTTTTCTCAGCAAAAACAAAAAACAGGGGCAGAAAACATGGCTACATACCTTTTGTATGGAAACCAATTATCGTAAGCTTGAGCGTTCTCCATGTCCATTACTGGCCACTCATAATACCTATATTAAAGATGACCGTCTTAAAAATGGACACTCTCCCAGGTGCTATGAATGTCACATGTGGCGCCTAAACTTCTGCTATACCTTGTTAAATGTTGCACTCTCCAAGCACAATAAGATCACAAATCTGTAACCGTTTTCCTAATAAAGCGCACCATTCAGTAAATAGAGCACTTTCCAATTTCAATGAGGTATCACAAATGGTGCCCTTATCCTTCTCCCTATTAAAGCCTGTCATCTGACATTGGTGCTCTATCCTTATCCTTTGAAAGCCAACATCTTAAAATAGGGCACTGTCCAGTCACAATGACAGTCCCACAGTGCACATATGTCCCATTGCCACTGTCCTTTTTTATTATTAATTCCAGTGGGGCAATAGCTTTGTAAACAATATTTAGGACACAATATATCAAATGGTATTCTGACAATGATATTTTAATACCATACTCTGAGGAGAGGACTTCAGCCCTGATTTAGAGTTCGGTGGATACAGGATATCTGCCAAAAATGACCCGTCCGCCCTATTTAAAGTGCATGGATGTGTATGCACTCTGAATAGAGTGGACAGGACATCTGGCCTCTTTTAGTGTATGTCCCACACCTACCAAACTATAGATAAGGCCCTTCATCTCAATCCTTCAGCAGCTGTACACCAACAATAGGGAACCCTGGCTCCATGTCAGTACATGAGGCTTAATCCCCTCCCACTTTTATAAATAAACTGGAAATACAACTCTTTCAAAGACAACTTTCTGTAACTTTGTCATCATCTCTCCTACATTTAAGTCCCCCCACCGTGCCCAAGGTTTTCTCCATAGATCTGTAAGCATAATGTAGGTCTTCCAACACTTTCACCAGGTGTGTCATCTGCGACTACCCGCATTGGTGGATTCAGCCACCAAAGCAGACGCCGCTATCATGACCACTGACACTCATGTTGTTTTGGTGCTCTCAGAAAAACCTCATCCCAAGGCAATAAACTTTGCATCTTTATGCACCCCCATGTTTACATCATAACACAACTATGTGCATTACGTTCCAAAAGCCTGTCTTCCCATCAGAGCGTTGCCTGCCTCTTCCAACCTGCTTAGTTCTCTAAAAAACACAATGTAAACATATATAGGAAGGATGGATCATACAGTAGATGGAGAAGGAAATTAAATGATTGAAATGTGGAAAAAAGGAGGTAAAGGTACTTTATTTCCTGTGGTAATAATCTTCCAATTGGGCCCTGGTGAAACTTCCATTTTGCTGGCATAATCTCTGTTAAATTTGGTAATTTTACATTACGCTTGTTACATGAAATTTCTAAAATGACCCTATTGCGCCACGTTGAGCAATTGCAGGACGTTCATTGCAAAAAATCCAGCACAAACGCACAAGAACAACATGAGTGACCAGAAAGCAAGTGGCTGCTGTTTGTGTTTTCTTACGCTACATGTTTAAGGCAAAAAGTGTTTTTATGTCCAAAATGGAAGCAATAATGTATTTCATGCTAAAATATACTGCCAAATGCTGGTTTTGTATTTTACATATGTATCCATAATTTCACACCATTTTTCTGAAATGTCACTTAGTTACGTACAACTAAATGTAACTTTTGTACACCCCTAGTTCTAATTAGTGGTGTACATTGTATGGTGTCAAATATGACAGGATTCATATACCCCTAATAAGTAATAGGTATTTTCAATTTATTTTCTCACAGTTGTATGCCAGGAATGGTAACTCATTACTACCTACTGTACTTGTGTTTTTTTATCCCTACATCTGCAGTAATGATATACACTTTCTCTTGA
Organism: Pleurodeles waltl; assembly: GCF_031143425.1. Classification (NCBI taxonomy): domain Eukaryota; kingdom Metazoa; phylum Chordata; class Amphibia; order Caudata; family Salamandridae; genus Pleurodeles; species Pleurodeles waltl. The sequence goes on from NC_090451.1 coordinate 653,017,581, forward strand.
ATACCATGCCAGATATCCAATCCAGGTCCCCCGGGAGGGCTGCTATGGGGACATGGACGGACACCCCGGGGTTCGTAATTATGGAGTGGTGGATCCCGAAGACATGTACGATGTATACTGCTATGTTGAGGAGCTACATGGTAATCCATCTCCCTTATTATTACATTCTAAAGTATTCACTTATAACATAATCTATGGAGTGTTTCCTTGCAAAACACACATGTGGGCAGCTCGGCATTGCTTGAAAGAAGAGAGCAGGGGAGTCCCTTATCGACCAATACATGGCACTGCCACTCTCTTCCCTGGTGCTGGCACACAGTCAGGCTACCTGGCACCACGCATAAACCTTTGCATCATAGTGCAAAGGTGTGTGTGATGTCTAGCATAGGTTTTGTACATCTAGTACAACACACCATTCTAAGATAAACGTTAAAACGTTTCATACTTTTGGTACGTGCTGTACAGTGCAGTACAAATGCAAAGTCAGAAAAGTGATGCGAAATAAAAATATTTCTCCTTTCTAACACCTGCCCGAAAGAGTCATAATATTTTGGCAAAAAGCCTTCTCTACCAGTGTAAGTTGATAGGGCTTGGCACAACAAACTATGGGTGGTTGATTGAGAATGCCAATGAATGTGCTACTTTGCATTATGTTCAGGCAACTTTTAAGCAAGCACTTATGAAACACAAGCCCACTGCAAAATGTTAGTAAATTTCCCCATGAATCCAGGAATTCATACTTCAAATAGGAGAGAGTTAGTTGTTTTTTCGAGGCGTACGCATAGAGTTATTCTCTATTTCCTCCAGGCTCTGTGAATGTCTGCTTTGAATTTGGAAGTTACTAAACTTCTGTGTGGAGACCATTAGAAACCGACAGACTCCCCTGATTAAAATCTTCCCGACACCGGCATGCACAGAACATGCTCAAATCGGTGATATGGTGTGCCAGGTCCCAAATCTGATCAAGGTCTGGCCTCTTTAGGCACACATATTTTTGTTAGTCAAATGTTATACAAACTGGTGTCCACTTGGAAACATCTGTAGCGCTTGACCCAATTAGCTACCAAAAAAAAGCAGGGGCTACCTACAAACATAGTCCAGAATCATATCTTTGGCTTAGATGCTCCAGTACTTGGGTTCCATTGTTGTAATGCTCTTGTATGACATGCACAGGTGTCAATGGGAAATAACTGGAGGGCATGTATTTATTCGCTTTAATGAGAAACAAAATATGTGCCTGTGCAAATTCAGAATGGGAGTTTGAGCATGCAAATATTGTAATATTTGTGCACAGCTTGAGCTGCACAATAGTTCCATGGGAGTTGGGTCAGAGATGTGAGAGTGTAAGATCTGTATGTACCCTTCACTGGCAAAGTGATGCACATAGATCTTTTGCATCTGCTGCATTATTGACAGCTACACACCTCATGGCAGGAGCTAGAATATCAAGGCATGAACTTTTGTGTTGTGAATGCATTTCTTCCTGTACGTTTTCCAGCATGGGCCTTGTAAATTGCATGCAGGCAATTGTGAGTCCAGAATCCATACTGACCTGGACCTATTCCTGTGCGAAAGCCCTTGGTCGTCCAACCATATGACTCAATACACTGATGAATATTAAATCAGTGACACAAGTCTACTACCTTACAATTCATGAAGTACCATCATCCAAAGGCACCACAATTCCTGCACTGTCAAGAATAATCCTGCTGTATTTTATGGATGTCTAACTGTTGTTCCTATTCAATGAACCTTGCTCTTGTGTTGTAGGAGAAGTGTTTTTGGAATCTACCCCAAACAAATTCACCCTGGAGCAGGCCGAGAACCACTGTAGAGAGCTTGGAGCTGTAATAGCGACCACCGGCCAGCTCTATGCAGCCTGGAATGACGGGCTTGACCAATGCAACCCTGGCTGGTTGGCCGATGGCAGTGTGCGGTATCCCATCATCACACCACGGGAGCGATGCGGCGGAAGTTTGCCGGGAGTCAAAACCATCTTTCTGTTCCGGAACCAGACAGGGTTCCCTGATTCCAGTGCAACATACGATGTGTATTGTTACCGAGGTATGTACCTCAAACCTAAAACAGTAGTTTGATGGTATCCTGCTCTTTTTGTTTTATGAAACAAAAATACAACTGATGAAGAAGTAGCAGATTTTTTTTTTTTTAAATATTACATTAGATAGATATTAGTATCTAATATGTTTTAAAAAAAATGAAATATACTAAGAGCTTATACGTTCTTACATTTTGCAAAAAGTTAAATGGGTAGCATTCAACTCTGTGTTATTTTTTATCTCTCACAATGTTTCATAATTAATATCTAAGATATTTTTTTCTGTTTCTTTGCTTTTGAGTCCTGCCTCTGGGTGCATCCAGCATGCTACAGCCATTCTTGATACAAAGCCCTTTACTGAAATCGGTAAATAGAGACTGTCAGAATTGCTCAGAGTCCAAAATTATCGGATTTAGCAAGCATTCTGCTACGTTTCAGAATACATAACTGAATACAGTTAAAGTTTGGCAGTCATCAGGACTTTGTCCCGCCAGACTCGTCTGCCAAAAAATGTAAACGTGCTTTCAGGCTGTACTTTTACTTTTTTCATGAGTCAGGTCAACTATGGGCCTGATTTAGAGTTCGGTGGAAGGACTACTTTGTCACAAATGTGATGGATATCCTGTTTGTCTTATTGCAAGTGCATTATATCCAATCGCACTTGTAATATAGCCGACAGGATATCCAAAGGTGATGGATATCCTGTTTGTCGTATTGCAAGTGCATTATATCCAATCACACTTGTAATATAGCCAACAGGATATCCAAAGGTGATGGATATCCTGTTTGTCGTATTGCAAGTGCATTATATCCAATCGCACTTGTAATATAGCCGACAGGATATCCAAAGGTGATGGATATCCTGTTCGGCATATTACAACTGCATTATATCCAAAGGCACTTGTAATACGGCCTACGGGATATTCGTCACATTTGTTAAGGAGTAACCCACCCGTCAAACTCTAAATCAGGCCCTTTGTTACATGTAAGGTGGCTAAGACCAGACTCACTGCGCATTCAGTGCAAGGGAAACACATGGGGCCATATGTACGAACACATTTTCCCATAGACACAGAATGGGTAAAACCCTTTGATACATCTGGCCCATGCTTACTCAGAGGGCTTTTACCATAACATAGCCTGGGGGTTTGGAGGATGACATACAGAGTCTTGTAGGGCGCTTCCCGCTCTCATCTTCAAGACTTATTATTGTGATTATAATCTTCATGTCTTCCCACGTAATGCACTCTGAGGTGGCAACCAGCTGTGAGACATTGTTTACAGATATTTAAAAATCTGGACAAAGAAAAAAAAGAACTATATAAAAAAATGTAGCGGAAGCTGCTTTGCAAGGATATTCTCATGTAAAATATCAGTATATTTTGTCGCTGTTAATGCACAACAAGAACTTGTTCCTCCCTTCTCACAAGTTTAGTTTAGAAATGCTTCTGACCATCTATCCTTAATATACATAAAGTGGTACCATTTATAGGATACTGGTGAGGGAGCAACACCATAAATCAATGGTGCTCTTGCCTCACCCAAATCGCCATTCACCACCCCATTTTTAAGTGTGAGAATCAATGGGTTTCTGTTGACAGCGTTTGCCAGCTCTGCCAGCCAAAACTCTTGATCCGGTGGCTTGTCCACCACTATGGAGTAACTCTATTGCCTTTACCACCTGGGACAGTCTTGCACGCCATGGTAAACCTGAAAGGAAATGTTCAAATGTCCCTGATGCACAATCATTTGTCTTTTGCTTTGTAGCTGTATCCTCTGTTTTGGGATTTTGTTACCACAAAGAAAGAGAAAATGATGAGCTGGCCAGTTCAGCATTGTGACTGGCTCAACATTCAACAGTAGTGAAGCTGCATATGCCCCGCCCATGGATGCACTTTCATTATTGAGATCCCGCCAGGAAGGTGGAGGTCTCCAGTTACGATGGGTGGTCCTGCACTGAGGGGACAGAGGCCAGAGTCTTCACCAACCTGGAGGGCTGTCCACCAAACTTTATATTAGGTGCCCAAGTTTTGCCATGGTTTTGGTGGGAGTTTGGATTAGGTACTGCAAAGCAACCCTGTAACGATGAGGTCACCAGAACACCACTCTTTAGATGCATATTTTCAAACATGTGACGTTACCAGGGACAGAAGCAAGAGCATCACGTACAAAAAGGTCGAAGCATGTGTTTATCTTCTGTTGTCTCATATGGCAGGACTATAACACCTAAAATAAACAATGTGCCAGCTTTACTGAGTATGGGTTGATTAAACGGTTTCGTCTTCCCTAAATATGTCATAGTGTAAGAAGGCCTGTAAGTTGATGACTCCATTACTATGGGGTGGATGTGAATTTACTGTAGCATGTTCATTCGCACTTTCCAGATGTCATTCATTAGTTTATTATGTATTGTTTTCTCATAGGATTTCATAGGGTCTTCTTTGTTAAACATGAATAAAAAGAGGAACACTACAAAAAGCAGAAGAAAGGATGTCTGCATATTACATGTGATGTTTGGTGTTTGACTTGGAGTCGACTGCTTCAAATGCTTTAGATTCCAAATTTATATCTTATGAGGTATGGAAGTTGTCAGTGGATTGTTAAATGTTTTTAGGGTAGCTGTATATTTAACATGGTGCTTCGTTTTCAGGACCTTTCAACTCATACACCGAGTCTCCTGAAGATTACCTAGTAACACAATCTGAATTGGTTATCAAGGACGTTATCACAGTGACAGAAAAACTGCAAGAGCTGAGGCTGCCTGATGTTGAATCCGAGAATGAGGCAAGAGGTTCAGTGGACTCTGTGCCAATTCACAAGGATGTCAATGGCACGGAGCTGGAGGACCCTCATCCTGCAATAGAAGTAAGCACTGACAACTCCAACCATGAGTTCCACAATGAAACATCAGACACAGAAACAATTCCTGGCCCTGCACGCTCACGTGATTCTGGTTTGCGCCCCGATAAAAATGATCAAGATACTTTTTTTCATGAAGAGGAGGAATTAAAGTCAGAAAGTACTCTAGAGCTGGGTCGAGAAAAGCCAGAGGATGGTAGGTTAAGAACTTCTGATTCTAACAGAAAAGTCACCTGACTACATTTTATTTTAGTAAATGCTATAAATGTTTTGCAAATATCTTTAATTTATTAACATTGATTTTCTATGTATTATTTGTTTTAAATATTTATGCGTTAGAGTATTATTATCAGTGTCTGCCACATTGCATGTACAACTTTCAAAACGACAGTAAAGTCTCATTCTGATTGTTCATTGACTCTTTGTGTCAGGAGCCTGCAGAGTATCGAAGAGAGCACATTCTATAAGGCAGTTGCTTTGAGCCACAAAGAAAGGTCCTTAGAATAGATTGAAATGAAGAGGGCTATCATATTTTGCTCTAAAAACACAACTAGACCTAAACAGACCAAAGTAGTCAGGTGTTCCTACATACATTTAAGAAACATGTTCTGGCTGTAACAACTTATCATCAATATACTCCTGGTATATGGCAGGAGAATATTTTGGAAATGTGCTGAACATCACATAAAAGGACTAGCGGGCGAACCTGGACAGGAAATGAGAAATGAAAATGTGTAATTTAACAGAACAATGTAGACTGTCAAAGTAAATTAGTACTTAAAAGTGGACCATTAAGAATTAAAGGAATAAAAATTTAACATCTATAAATTTGCCTATTTTTGCCAGAACAATATAGTCTGGTAACATTGGATAAACCTCTCAGGTGAGAAATATGCATTTGATCATGCTAAATAATGTGATATGACTACCCCAAGTAACCCTAGAGAGGAACATTTTAAATACTTTCTTTGTAATCACACATTGATAACAGATTGAATTTTAGGTTTTTCACCAACTACATTATCACAGCATTACTTTTAAAACACATGCTCCAATTTTTTCCATTGTTGCTAAAAAATAAAAAAATGTACATGGAATTGTTTGAACAAAGAAACGATTCAGTTGAACAAGAATACTTACGTAACTTCTACTTTACGTACTGTAATATGTGCACATAAATATGTACATTGTACATTCTTTTACATTTAAAATTACTACTTCAAGTCCATGCACTCTGGTGAAATCTAAAAAAAAAAAACTGCCCAAGTGCAATTTTTATTGAGCAAATATGACCACTGCTATAGGTGCCTGAACAACTTATTGTGCTACAATATATAAATGAAAACACACAATAAAAACATTTTGTCTCTTGGTTTTCTGTACTATGAGGAAAGCTGATTTGGTTATAGATAGCCTCAATTCCGCATTTAAATCTGGAACTGTTTCAGCATAATTCATAAAGACCACCTAAAACTGAACAGAACAAATAATTGTACGCTAAAAAAGACATTATGGATTTTTTTTGCTGCACTTAAATATCGTCAGGACACCAGGACATCTAGATAAAAAAATATAAGGCCTTACACAAATAATATAAAGTAAATAATGTAAGCACTAAACAACATTTACCTTTTAGATTACCTTAAATTATTGTCTTATTGTCTACATTTGGAAGTTTAATTATCAAATACCAAAGAAAACAATCACTTTTTAAAAACGTTTGAATTAACTGCGACAATTTAACACAACATTAATGTTAGCTTAGTAGACTAAGCTTTTTTCCATCTGTTTTTTTTTTCTTTAATTTATTGGATCCATATGCACATTTCTATTTCCTTTATGTTAAATAGCACTAAAAACAAAATTGAACTTTAAAAAGGAGACAAAAAAATCAAGAGAAATCCACAAATTTCAAACTGCATCCAAAATGGCATGGCATCACAAGTGAAAAACATTATCAGTACCCCACTGGATAAACATGACAAAAATACAAAAAATGATCAAGCAAACAGCAACAGAAAAAACATCATAGTGTTAAATAAACTAAAAAGATACATGATAACACTGTGAGACATTGTAAATACACATGAACACTGCTTCCAGAAAAAAAAACAATGGCTTAGTTTAAATTGAATGAAGACTACACTAATTACTTCATCTCAACGTGAGTGTCTAGTAAACATCCAAACAAATACTGTTAAAACAATTCTAAAACTGCACTTCAGCAACATTTAAAAAGATAAACACACTGTTTTATTCCGATATAATTCTAAAGAATTTTAATTGTTTTGAGTATATTTTGAAAAAAATAGTCTTGAGCCTAGTACCAGCATTTAATGAGGCACTTTCACAAAAAATATTGAAATGTCTACCTATTTTTTTAATATTAAAGACATAGTTTAATCAAATTAAATTAGCAAAAATATTTAGCAAACGTAACTGTCTTTAAACCATAAAATAGCCATCACTATGTTTATCATTTTCATAATTTCTTTTTCAAACTAGTCACATTTCAAATAAATTGGAGATAATAATTGTATTTGTTCAATTTCAAGATTATTTTAAATACAGTACTGAATGTGTTGTACTGGTCGGAGGACATATTATAAGTTGATTTCATAACTATGTTAAGGATATTCTCTGACTGGTTTTAATAAAATACTCACAGACAGGATTTATAAAGTTCTGTAATTAATTATAATTTGACAAACCTAATTGTTATTGTCAATTCACAAAGTTTATTTTGACAGATAAGACTTTACCCAGTATTACCTGAAAATGTTAATTCATTGCCCTCAGTCGTCATGTTTATAAAAGAGAATTCCAGTGGCAAGATATTAACTCATAAGCCCCTCTAGAAACCTGATGTACAATGGCCATAGCTCTTCCATTGCCCCTTCTGACTGGATTGGCTAACAATTTAGTGTACAGTTTAAAAAAACAAATTGATGTTGTTCTCCTTCTGTTCCACACTACAGTGGATGCCGTAATTCTTCCTTGTTTCAGCCATCATAATATTAAACTTGTCTGTCAGAGTGACTAAATTATTAATTTTTGAGACAGATGACCTGGGTTCTAATCCCGTTCATCCCTTCATGACAACATGGATGTGAACATTTTCAACATTTCATATCTGCCAAATTTGTGAGTGCTTAGAAGCAGGTTGATTGTTAATGTTAATCCTTTTTCAAAAAAGCAACTGGAGCAGATTATTAGGATTAGACTGGAAGCAGCTATAGGCAATTCAGTAGTGCTGTAGTTTGCAAGTCACCACCCATAGTCATTCCTATTAGTACTGGTCCATGATGATGTTTGCAATCAGACATTTGATCTAAGACTTGATTGTGCATCAGAAAGAGAAGGAATAGAAACAAAGTTGAGATGAAATTAAATACATATTACATGTCAGCCAGCAACTGCAACTCCAAATGTTACTCTCCGTATTGGACGTGCGCTTTCGGATCCCTAATAACACTGGCCTACTTGATGAGACAGCACAAACTTTCAAAAATAGGTGTTCATGCACAGAAGGTGATTAACAGTGAATCAAAAAAGGCCTATTCTGTGTTTAGTTCATATCTTGTTTGGTGCAGTTTCTCACAACGTTTTTTTGTTGCTGCTGCAGAGTATAACATCTTTGATGCTGCTTAAAATGGTATTTTAATATCACCTTAGGTATCCTAGTCCTCACTTAACTAATCCATTCAATATTTGAAATAAATAAATTTACTTGGGCAAACCAAGCATTGGTCAAGCATTCCTCAAACAGAAGCAACATTATTAGTCATTTAGCATTCTAGTATTTCTTATTGACTAACCATTTCAACCATACCTTTATAGACACCATTGCTGACACTGTAAAAAATATATACTTTAAATGTGAAGCTACATATCTATATATTTTCAATATGCAGGAGCCAATATTGACTGTGGTCCTAATTATGAGTTTGGCGGGTGGAAAAGGCCGCCCGCCAAACTCCTGCGGTCAGGTTACTGCCAGTGGAATCTCCTTCCCGCTGCCTGCATTAAGAGTTTTCCGCTGGCCCAGCAGGAAACATTCCCTCAACATTGACGCCGGCTCTTAATTGAGCTGGCGGCAATGTTGCGGTGCGTAGGGTGTACCAGCACCCTTCACGTGCAGACAGTAAAAAGCGCGACAGTGCAAAGCAGACAGTGAAAGGTGAGATAGGGCTGGCCATGGGGGCCCTGCACTGCCCATGCTAGTGCATGGGCAGTGCAGGGGCCCCCAAGGAGCCCCTTGCACCCCTGTCTCCACCATGTAACTGGCATGTAAACACCAGCAAAGAGAGGGGTCGTAATCCCCAGGGCGGCGCTACCTTGGAAGATTGAGACCACCGGCACTGTCAGGCTGTCGGCTGGCAGAACTGTGGTGGTGCTGACGGTCTGACCGTGGTGTAATGTGGATGCCGGACCGCCACCGCAACCCTGGCGGGGTCAAGACCACCGGCACTGCCAGGCTGTCGGCTGGCGGAACTGTGGTGGTGCCGGCGGTCTGACCGTGGCGTAATGTGGACGCCGGACCGTCACCGCAACCCCGGCGGGGTCAAGACCACCAGGGTCGTAATTAGGGCCTGTGTGTTTATGATTAAGGGCCTCATTATGAGTTTGTCTGGCCAACTGTCGGCCCACCAGACCCGTAGGGAGGAGACCACAGTGGAGCCAGAGGCCACCACCCCCCCAGCCCAATTATGAAGTTTCCACTGGGCTGACCAGCGGAAGCCTCCGTATTAGCGGCATTGGCCTCGGCCCTTCAGGGAGCAGAGGTCAATGCCATCACACGGAGGGTGCCCACAGCACCATCGGAATGCATAGCAGACTGCACGTTCGGAGGGTCCTGGGCAGGGGGGCCCTGCACTGCCCATTACATGGTCATGGCAGTGCGGTGGCCCCCTTTGGCCCCCAGCACTGCCTTTCCACCAGCCTTTGTATGGCGGGGAACCCGCCATGAAAAGGCTGGCGGAAAGGGAAGTCATGATTAGCATGGCGGTGCTGAACTTAGCACTGCCGTGGCTGACCACATCTTTGACTGCTGCCAACCTGTCGGGATCCTTGATCTTGGCAGTGGTCTGACCGCAAGGGTCGTAATCTAGCAGTCAGACCACCAGGAGTGTGGCGGTCCGACCGAAACTGCAAGTTTGGCAGTCGCAAGACCGACAAACTCGTAATGAGGCCCTAAATTTTTGTTTTCTGTGAAATCTGCTCACTTTTATACTTAAATTATAGTGCAGTTTGAAGAAACTGCATGAAATATGACACTTACATCTTCTGTGCAGCTCAGTTTCAGCATTTGAAGTTTCAGATTCAGTTTTAGGGGAAGGTATGAGGGAGAGGAACAAAAGTTAAACTTTAATTTTTAACTCCCAAAATAAAGTTTACTCACACTGAGAGTAAAAGCTGCCCCACCCCACCTTGGCATAAAACAGCTCAGAAAAATAACTTTGAGTGGGTTGGTGTAATTCCAGTAATTAATTCTTGAGATATTTGCATTTTAAAATTGGTGTTGGTGGCATTTGAAGGGTTAACCTGCCAGGGGCTCATGGTAATGTTGCCCGGTAATTTGAGCATAATTTTCAGATCTGTATCCTCAAATCCTCTGAGAATACACATTTGAAAACAAAGATCTAATCCCATTAGAAGAATGAGTATTTTTTTCGTTCATCCAGTGTGGTTTGCATGGAGCCTCAGAGAATTTGTGAACCCAAACAATCTAAGAGGTTGGCAGCAGCTGAAAATCTTTGGTGCAGCTGCTGTTGCAGGATGTCAGGCAAGAAGATTGCAGTGTGAAAGAAAAGAGATGAGGGATTTATGGGAGTTGAGTGTGAGTCCCCTGTGCCTACAGAAGAGGAAAAAATGTACTGCCATAAATAAGAAAAAAACAATTTAGTTATCCCAAAGTTAACAAGTGCTCTTCAAATGTTTTTGAAAAATGTAATATATATATTTAAAAATCAGGGAAAAAACATTAAAACAAAACCAATGCAATGCAACTATGCATTGGCAAAGGCCATGTGCAGTGGGCACTGTGGACCCATAGGCTTGCTCACAGTGCCCAGTGGCTGGTGAGCATGTTCAGTGGACAGGCAAAAATTGCTCAGTTGCACAGAGGGTGATGGGTGGCCTGGCTGCTGGCCCGCGTCCTGCATCCAGGGAGTGTTGCACACTATATGGCAAGTATGAAATGCAGGAGGTTGGAAGCTTGGTAGGTTGCCGACATTTGACTTTGACTTTAATGACATGACTGGTGACATTCCATATCACCCTACCATTGACATTATACATGTCATGGCTATGTATACAGTTTAATTTCTTTGTTTGCATATGCATAGTTAGTTAATTATGTGTTTCTAAGGTTTGGTATTTATTGGTATAAAACGTGTGAGGCCATGAGCAGTGTATTTGTGGGTGGTGAGTTATGATTTGAAAAAATAATTATAACTGACAAATGTCAAAATGTTTAGTTAGATCTTCATAACATCAATTTAACACTTTAACTGTGCTTTATTAGGGGAGTATTGTATACAAAAGAGGGAAACCCAATAACCCGGACTTGACCTGAGTCCAGTAACATAAACACAAAGAGCTGTGGTCAGTAAGACGGGATCAATTATTTATACAATAAAAAAGAAACGTGATTAATTCTTTCTTGGTGGTTTAATTCCTTTCCCAATTTTATTTCAAGAAGTATTTTTACAAGGCAGAGAATGGCTCAAAAAGCTTCTGTTGCATGGCATTCGGTATTTAAACACATAACATATATTACATATATATACAAAGTAAACTACACATGGTATAGTCTATTTTGAGGGCAACTATATATGTTGCAACCTCAGAGACAAGCAGACTGTCACTAGGGGGTTGTCCCCTAATGTAAAGTTTTTAGAAGACGGTAGTGGTTACATATATTCTTTGTGGTTGTAATCCACTAGGATGCGATGGTAGGGGGTCCGTGTAAGAGCCTCTCTAGAATACCTGTGTATTTTTTAAAAGGTATCTAGCAATATGAAGCATATTTGTTTTAAGGATTGAATACAGCTCAAGACCTCTATCTAGCCAGAAAGTGTGTTGACGCGTTTCGGCCTTCAAGTCTGGGCCTCATCAGGACAATCAAGTGACAACTTTAATAATTTAAGTGAGCCGAGCCCATTTAGTATTAGAGGAGGATGGCATCAGTGAAGATCTTTGCTTTATCTTCGTAGAGAGTTAAATGCCGGAGTGAGGCGTCGGCTGGTGGGGAAGCGTGTCTAGAAATGACGGCGTGATTCCTTAAGTACTTTGTTGCAGAAACGGGAGTGGCAGAAGTCCGTGGTAATTTATCTCCGCAACGGAGATCATGCCCTGTTCTGAGAATCGCGTGTTGTGGGTATGAGACTGCCTCTCCCGTTTCTGCAACAAAGTACTTAAGGAATTATTAAAGTTGTCCCTTGATTGTCCTGACGAGGCCCAGACTTGATAATATATCAATAATATTTAGACAAAAATTTGTATTTCACAGAGAACTGTAAAATGTGAATCTGTGTGAATAATTAAAATTCATCACAGATTCTGTGGTATATGAGAGGTATTACCCTAACAACAGCATGAGGCCTCTCTGCAGAGCTTTACAATTGTTCATTCTTTAAACAGCATCTACTGTTGAAAACCTGAACATTTTAATTCCAAACTGTGCCTATTTTCAGCTATACCCTGCAGAAAACAACGTATAAAATACACCATTCTACAGACAAAATATGTTTTAAACAAAGCAAAAGTGTTTTCTAAAATGTTACATTCTTAACTTCTTAATGAAGTCATTTTTATCAATATTTCCTTAAAAATACACCCGTTTAAAGCTAATTTCCCCAAAATAAACATGCAATGTTAAAAATATATTACTGGTATAAATTTCATGTTGGAATTCTCCTTTCTTTCCATATGTGGGTTCTGGCTACATTTACAAACAGCTCAGCCTTTGACTTTGTGGTACATTAGGTCACCAGGACCCACCACAGATTACTTAGCCAAGCCCTACACCTAGCCTCCTGTGAGGCTGTGCAACCTGGCCTGTCCTATTATGTTCTTTTTTGGGGAGGGATCAATGAACTCAGGATCTGCCAGTGAGTCTGCAGCCCGTGGCTCAGTCTGCTGACTCCACAAAAAATCTGCGTATACGTGTCATTTTGTGGAGTTTTGTTGATCCTTTTGCCTGCACCTGACTACTGTGAGGGTCAGGGGATGCTCTTTTGCGCAACCACATCATTTTCCAGTTGTTTTCCCGTCATGGGACTGAGTCGTTTGTTGCATAATGACGGCCCAAATAAATGCTCCAGTTGCAGTCAGCCAATAAGACTGTGCACATCTGATGGTCATAGTTGAGGTCGTGGACCCCTATTGGAAGATGGAAGGAAATGCTGCCTTATCCAATCTAATTTGTTTATTTATTCAGAATTTAGATGAATGGATCCTCAGTCAGCCTTAGTGCTCACCTGTCCACAAATTAACAACAGAGATATACAATTGACTAAAACATTAATGCCTGTCAAACAACTTTTTGTAAAGCAGCAAATAGCTAAAAAAATAACTGAATTGATTTACAGCAAACTACAACAAAGGCCCTTTTGACTAAAATTCAAGTTTCATGCTACATTTCGTGTATTTCTGTTTGGTTGGTTTCAATTGATAAAAATTCCTATTGGAGGTTGAACGTAACTCCCATGTGCCATAACTTTCCATCCCATATGAATGTACACAAAATTTTATATGGCAAAAGTTAGCCAGGTAAACAAAACAGATGCAACCTTTTGTACTCATTCTTCGAACAGCACTAGAGTTATCGGCACACCAAAAGACCATCTGTAATTGAAGACTGAACCCTGCCTTAATGATATAGTTGCTCTCGCCACCAGGGAAGGAAACAATAGTGCATAAATGTTTCCAAATCTACTTAAGGGACGGGCTTTTCTTCTGTAATTCCCCATCTATTTCATGGCAAAATGTTTCCTCATAGATTTGATTCCCCCAGCTTAATCATATGTATGTTTAAGTCATCACACCAACTTCTGCTAATGGTTCTTGAGCTAAGGGTCTTGGGTCAAGGTGTATAGATGCTTAGTTGTAGTTCAAATGTGCTTCCTGCAACAATTTGGGAATACACAAAAAATCTCACCCATATAATTCAAAACCCACTCAATGGTGAAAAAGGTATGTCACGGGGGTAACCTAGAAGTGATTTTATTTTTTGGTGTGAAATGTAAAACTGCTTTGAAGATTCCACCAATTGTTATACGTATGCTTAGAAGGTGTGCAATGGATGTTATGATCCCATGTATTATAGGATACCATTTTGCTAGGGATGGTTTTTGGTGACAGAAATGTCCAGACTGAAGGTATTTAAAAGATTGGAACACTTCCTCATATTCCAAAGATGGGGGTCAAAGAAACATGATACTAGCTTACTTATTATGGTCATACCTATACATACCGTACATACACATTCCTGAACATTTACTATTTTTCTTAAAAGTCTTATTGATTTTTTGTTTGCAAATCAATAGACAAGCAATACGTGCAGTTACTAATACCGTCATAGCTTATCACTAATCTCATTTTCATCAAACTGGCATATTTTTGTGCAATACCAAAACATACCTTTTCACATCAACCTAGATTTTCAAAATATGTGGATCTGGAATTAGAAAAAATAAATGCATATGTACCAATATACACTTACTTTGATGGTCACTTTGATGATATAGTTGGCGATATTGTTTGAGGTTGATATTTGTGACTTCGATATTCTGACTTACAGCTCCCATTTCGTAGCCAAAGATGTGTTGCTACATCATCTTCTTGTGTCTTTAAGCAGTAGGGGCCTGTTGGTTACATGATTAACACCTCAAATCTCCTTAAGTACCTAGAGAGGTTTTTGTAGTAGAATCAGTGCTGTTGCCTAACTGAAAGAATCACAGATATTGTTCTCCAGAATAAAAAATGGATTTCAGTAGAAGGAATAATGGCAAATCCAGCATGGCTAACTATCCATTAAATCTATTCATTTTCTGCCTAGTCAATCCTTTAGCCAACTTCCTTATAAGAATCCAAGTGTATCTGATTTATGGTAATTTAAGTGTAATGCAGCTTGGTAACCAAAACAATAAGTCTACTAACATTGAGACATTTTCACATGAAAGAAAATAGCTGAGGTTTTGCATAGGATAAGAAAAGGATAAGAACTCTAGAAACAGTACAGTAGTAGATAATCATGTTTTTGTTTTTGTCATCAGTGCCCAACTGATGTTCTCTCAATTAAATGTTGGCAAAGTTAATTTCAAGCTAAAGATTTGTGTTTTACAAAATGATTGATCTTTTGGTATTGTAGAGCAACTCATATGAAGGTATTTTTCTTTCTCAACAATGCTAAGAACTTTCCATTTATATTTAACGTATTTCCATTTCTGGTTTATCAAACTAATACATTGATTGGTCCCTTGAAGAGGTAGATTTTCATTGAATTATTCTAGATTTGGTCCTGCATAGTCTACTTTGAAGTTACCGCTTTAAGCTTACAGAGAGTGGGTACGAAGTTAATGATGAGCGAGCACATAACAGTGATTTGCAAAAAGCAATAAAGAAATATCAGCTGTTAAGGGTTAGAATTCAACCATCGGCAAATGTGGTTCCTAGCTATGCTTTCTCTTTCTGTAAACTCAGTTTTAGACATGTTTAGCTTAGTTTCTAATTATTATCATATATTTTGCAGTAAATGCTTTTGATTCAGCTCCGGACCACACAACTACGTCTGATGAGGAGAAAGAGAAGGTCCATGTAGAAAGTGGGGGTTCAGGAAATTATACGAATGAAAGTGAGGATGAAAATGAACAGATGCAACATGAATTTTATGTGACAGAAATTCCAGAATTATCTAAGTCACTCCTGCCTCATGTGGATGTTCCTTCAACAGGAAGCTATAACTCCAACAGTCCTACTGAGGCTTCAGAATCAATTGGATCTGGTTACATTGAAGAAGAGAGCCACATTAATGAAAACCACAACCGAAGGATGGCCCCTTCTATAGTACCCCACGTTAGTGATATCGACCTCGGAGGCGAAACAACAACAAACTTTGTTTCATTTGTTGTTTTAAATGCACACTCCACTGAAGCTAAAGAGGAATCAGATAAGTCTTTGCAATCAAGACACAGGGTTTCTGAAACTTCTGAGGAAACTCTCAAAGAACCTGGTTTTCCAACCAATCAACCTGTTGAAAAGTATTCAAAATTATCTCTGGTAACGAGTGCTTCATACAGGGCTTCAGAAAACTTTGAAAATAAATATCCATCAAAGAAAATTGAAAACTATCCTAAAAATAATAAAGAGACACATGAAGCTCCTGCAATCCTTAACAGTAACACTGTTGCCACGCCGAAATCTATATTGAAAGAAACCCACTTTGAAACGTTAGGTGAAGTGAAAGATGGTGAATTCTCAGGGGAATCTGCAACAGACAATACTCAAAACAACACAGAACTGTTTGATCAACTAAATTCCGGAAAGGCTTCTGGGTTACCTAATGAACATTCTGTAGAACATGAAAATTCACTGGGTTCCCCCAATGATTCAGAAATTTCAGGAGAATCTTCAACTCAGGGGATCATCAAACTTTTTAGTGCTGGTGTTGATGCAACTACAGCTGGTAGCCCTCACAAGGCTGATTCTGGATCTCATAGTAATTCTGCATCCTCACCCAAAGAAGAGAGTGAGGATGCTGCTGTTCTACAATCTGGGACCACTAGGGCCCCTTTTGTTATTCATGAACAAACAATTACTAATCATGAAGATCACCTGGGGCATGATTCAGAGCATTTGGCCCAGTCAATTCACCGACCCGGCAGGGAACCCCAGGAAGTAACTACAATGCATCCCATAGCTGAACCACCTGGGAATGCAGACTCACATGAGCCTTCAAGAAGTGGACAGCCATCTGCCATACGAATAGAAGATGTGGTAGCTAATAGTGCATTTGTTGAAACAGACATCAGAGACAAGCAAAGAGCTGGCTCTGGAAACCAGCCTTTTGATGCAAATGTACAATTTGAGGAAACTTTTATCACAAAAAACTACCAAGAGCCAGGTTTTTCTGTACCTAGATCTGCTGCCCCTGCCATCCACACAGTATCACCATCCCACGAGTCAACAACGCACTCCTTTGAACATTCAATGGAATCAACAAGTCCATACTTGAAGGGGACCCCACTAACGGATGACCCTTTGTCCACGGCTCGTCCTCTGCCCCTATTGCCAACAGAAAGGGCAAGTCTAGGAGCAGCAGCCACCATTTCAGGTAACTCATGCATCCGTAAAGCTGTGGCCCTCGTCACCATCATACAAATGATCTTCTTGACCTGAGGATACCTATACTGCTATGCATTTCTTGCCTCTCTCACCCACGCTCTTCCTCCTCATTAGAATCAGGGTCAAATTAGAATACGAGCAACACATGTTTGTCAAACAAATCAGCCCTATTATGCATGCATTAACATTCTTCTACTTCTATGAAGTATTTTATGATTGTTTCCATGAAAAAATAAAACAATTAAAGTGCTTTTTTGAATGAAGCTGTCTTTTTAATACCTGCATTATTTTCCTCTTCTGTGTGTCTTTTTGAGTCTGTCTCATTTGTCGTACTTTCTACTTACCCCAGATCCCACTCAGTGGGTCCTACGATTCTATCACCATTTCTAACAGCATCATCTAACCCAATGATCTTGTCTCACTGCCATTTCAAAATGTGGAATCCACTATTTCTCTAACAACTGCAGAAGCTGTGATTGTTTGATATGGATTGGTGTTTTTATACAAATTTCACCTCTTGCTACAGAGATTTAAACCCACGCCTTGTTTTTTGATTGTTCTGCATTCTATGCAAAATGTTCTTGTGTTCTCAAGCTGGGTCGTCATGGGTTAGCTATGCCTTTAGGCACTTTATTAAATCTCTCTCATAAAACTACAGCTTTAGCACATACAAGAAGGTTTATTGGTTTGGTCTTCAGTAGAGGGAGTAATGGGCTCATCTAAATGTAGCTAATAATGGAACACCGTCAAAAAATTGTCATCGGCAAGTTCTACCTCCGTTCACCTCTGAGTCTCCCTGCATTATTTAGAGGTGAGGAAAATACTGTTTTTCTCTCGGCGAAGCATGAGCCGGTTCTGCAGTCAGAACCCCTTTTGCAGCAGACAACCCCAAAACCACCTGATAATGTTGGAAGGCCCATCCTATTAAGAACATCTCTTCTGGTGGTATGTGTTTTCATGCCCAGGAGCCCTGTGCATTGAATAGCTGCCCAGTGGTGGACAAAAGCAACAATACCCCCATTTTCAGAGAGAAAATGCCCACTGCAATAGGGTCATTACTTCTTTGTTTTCAAGATATTGACAGACAGATGTTGTGAATACAGCTATGTGTAAGCCATGACATTTTCTAAAGTCTAAAACCATCCATGATTAAGATGTTGACAATGAGTTCCATCACACAGAAATAGACATTAATAGTTATGTGAGATAATGAACAGAATCAGCTGCATATTTTATTAAATCAAATTTGAGGCACACCATTTGAGATTAAATAAGTACTAATGAATCATTTAAATGCCACAAACTTTTGAAAAGGTCCTTGAGTTTATTTAGGGCCAACCGAAAGTGTAATAACGTTTCCTTCAATTAGAAACAGATTGAAAAACCTCCCATTTAATCCAGTAGGAATTACTGACACTAACGTTAGGAAAATTCCTTGTGAAGAAATCAAACATTCTGAAACCCCAGAAATCAGAGCTTTGGGTTTGTGAAAGAGGTGAAAATTACTCTCCCTTCTTCAAAAATATTGGCTTTTCTGACAACCAGTTATTTACCTACAGCCTGTTTAGGGTACTATCCCCTAAGAGCTCTTCAACTGCATCTTTTTTTTTAGATGTATTTATTGGAATTTTTAGAGCAACAAACAAGACAAACATTACTGCCCTTATGCACATGCAGTGATAGCTTTACATTAAATTCATATTATATTTGGGTATAGTCCATCCACTTAGCCTGGAGAAGAGAGAAGAGATTCTCATAGCAGCATTAACATTATTTTGCAGGATTTTTGCATCTTACCATAAGCAGAAAAAATCTAGCAAAGACAGTTTCATAGGACCGGTCAGTTACGCGTGTCACCAATAGCAGCTCACCCAGCATCCTCATCTATTTGTAGTTAAGCATCCCTCTCACACATCTCCCTCAGCTCACAGATCCAAGTATGTGCCATACAGACCACAAATATATCTTGTAAGGGATCAACTGGGCATCACTGGCCCATATTCTTCCAGCAGTTTCTGACAATAAGGCACATCTTTCAACCAACAGTTCATATGAGGGATGACTCTATCCCCAAGGCTTTGCTACTCATCTCTTAGTCGGGATTAACCTCATAGGTGTAAACGTGCGAGTGCCAGCTGGGATATCTTTTACATAGTCCAGCAGGGCCATTAAAGGTGTGCTCGTCACAGTGCCGCAGACCACTCTGTCTATACATTCATCCACTGAGTACCAAACTGCTGCCCCTGTGCTACACTTCCAGACACAGAAAACAGGCATTCAAGACAACTGCTTCATATAATTTGTGACTAGAAGTGTCCTACAAGTGGTCAGGAAAGGGCTGCCCTTGTCAAACATTTCAAGTTATTATTCTGTTGCATTAGGCATTTGAATTACTGAGCGGATGAGAGCATCTCTAGGGATTCAAGGGGTCTGATTGGCTGCAGGCATAGGAGCAGTCGCACCTCCTGCTTAAACTTACAGATAAACCATTAAAAGTAACGTTCTCATGCAGAAAATAGATAGAATTGAACACATAGCACAAATCTATGATATTTCTACATTTCTGAGGTTTTTGGGCATACCATGATGAACCTGCCTTGACAATGAGGAAGACGCCAGGGAAGTGCTTGTGACATACTATATCTCTAGAACAATGCAAGGCATTCTAGATTATACCACACTAATTTAACATCCTAGCTTAATTTGGGAATGGTAAAAGGTGGTGGTAATTTTCTCTGCCCTGCTTCTGGTTTTCAATAATTCCACGCCATTGGCTTTTAAACCGACTCGTGGTTTACCACGCATCCTTTGACCCTGAATCCAGGAGCAAACTTGAAGCCTTCTTTACCCGATGTTTCAGATGACTGCATACCCAATCCATGCCAAAATGGAGGGACCTGCACCGAGGAGGGAGAGCGCATCACTTGCCACTGTCTTCCTGGCCATGAAGGGACATTCTGTGAAGCAAGTGAGTATGGGGGTATGGGTTTCACTGTTGTTCTTAACTGTGTTTTTTTTCTTTGTTGAGCCACATCAAAGAGACTGGGAGGGTATGGTTAGGTTCCTTTCAAGATAAATAATTCAAATGAGACAAATTGTCAAGATTCCCAAGGAAGACTTGCCAGACTTTGGTTTATTTTATAAAAAATAAGATCTAAAATTCCCTAACTTAAAAAGTGTAAAGCATGCCAGTTTTTGATAGTCAAACAATTTCCATGATTTTTATGTTGACAGTAAAAGACATTTTCTTTTACAGAAACTGCACCCCTATAGTGAGGGGGACTGCAAGGAGGGATATCTCTTTGGATGTAACACATTTTGGCCCTAATATCTGGCTGAAAAGGTTTTATCAGGAAGCCAGTTAATGTTTATTTCAGAAAGAAATTTGGGAACACGAGAGCCTATTATATGTCTCATCACGTTTTAGATTCCATAGGACATTTTGCGCACACCAAACACCCCCATTCCTGAATGTAAACTTTTACTCAGAAACATACTTTATTTGATTTAGTGCAAATCCATTTAGTATTTTCTGAGATTTTAGTGTTTGAGAAAAGTCACAAGTGGTTTTGAAAGGGTTAACACTTTTTTATATCTCGTCCACTGAAGAGCCATTCGCTGGTTTGCTTGTATCTTTGGCATCTTTGATGAACATACATTAAATTTGTCAGACAGATGTGGCTGTTGCTAGCCATTTCATCATTCCACAGGGGCATGAATGCATCACCATGTATGCGGGTGCCT
The DNA here is from genome assembly GCF_031143425.1 of Pleurodeles waltl. NCBI lineage: Eukaryota > Metazoa > Chordata > Amphibia > Caudata > Salamandridae > Pleurodeles > Pleurodeles waltl. The sequence continues at coordinate 653,038,588 of NC_090451.1, forward strand.
TCACAATACAAAGTGGCAGATGCTACTTGGAGCAGCAAATTAAAAAATTGAAATGCAACTTGCACTTAAGTGCTGATTGGAATGTGAAACGGCCTGTCAGCGAATTGTTGCTTCCTTTACCACAAAACATGAAAATGAAAATATAAATCTTTAATGTAAAGGAGCTCGAGGGGTAGGAATGACGAAGGGGGGGGGGTAGGTAACTGTATGAGGTTTTGGCAGGGAAATACATTTTTAAAAATGTAAAATAATACATGCACTCTCATGGAGTGCCTAAAGAAAAAGAAAAACCTAGTTTCCTAAATGTGAGCTTTGGAATGGTACAGGTTAGTAAATCAGAAGGTTGGTAAACAAGCTATGCTCCAGAGGCAGAACAAAAGCACAAGAAGAAGAAAGCAGGCCCTGGAAAAAGGAGCAAACAAATGAAAGTAACAAGAAAGTCAATCTGTTGTAAACTAAGGGAGGGCTCTAATTTTTGGGATGGTTCACAAGGGAAGGGGTCTTTCGTAAAACAGACAGCTAGAAGCGCTGTAAGGGAGACCTAAACAGAAGACACAAAATAAGTCACTATCTAACTGGGCACTGAAAGTACAGGCAAAATAAATAGGATGTCTTTAATGTAATTCTAAAACAGAGATCAAATACCGAACACTTTAGACAAGGTTTGTCATTGAAGAGAAATACAGTATTTAATGGCAGCTGCCGCAAAACTTAAGCGAAGGGGTCGGGGTGTTGGGACGGAGACAAGGTAAAAATAGAAAATAAAAAATCACTTACCTTACCTCCGTCCCTGCCACCTCGCGCTCCTCTTCTTGTGGTGTCCCAGCATTCGCTGCTGGGAGATGAGCACAGGCTCCCCAGCAATCCTGGTGCTGCTTTCAAGCAAAACCTTCCATGAAAGCAGTGCCAGGATTGGTCTGAACAACACTGCTGCTCAGTCACAGCCCTGGGGACTGTGCAGTTTCTCCAGTCCGGCTGTTAACACAGCAGGGGTGGAGAAACCTAAGTGCGCATGTGTGTTTGGCGGGCCTCAGAGGGACGGCCAAACACACATGGGTGCACACTCCCCTCTTCCCCTCCCCACTTCCTGTGGCCCAGCCACGCCCACCCCTGCACTGCTGGCTGTGCCAGAAGCAAAAAATAAAACAATAGTAAACTATTATTTTACAGCCAGTGGGGTGACACTCCTTCGCCATAGCGAAGGGGACGCCCCTTACAGTATTTTAGGTGCATGTAAACAATGTGCACAGGCTTTGTAGACTCACCCAAAGTGAAGGGAGAAAATGGGTAAAATGATCTGACCCACTGCTCTCTGCAGGAGGCTGTAAGTGGGCGGAAGTAAAATGTCGAAGACTAATGGGTGAAGCCTACTGACAAAAGGCCCCTCTGTGTGTGTATAATGTGTATGAAGTTGTAGGAAAACATAGTCTGACCACACATCTAAAGCTGTCTCAAAGGCCAGACATAAACAATAACACAGATATTCCACCAGCCATATTCACGGTATGGTGGACCGCATTACTAAATTTCTGTGGGCATTCAATGCATGCTCTCATATCTAACCGAGCTATGTGAATGGTTAGTTAGTTCAGTGTTCTGGATGGCAGCAGATCCCAAATTAAAGAATTACTATGAGTTTCAGCATTTCACAATATGGCGTAAATGTGTTGTTTGTAAGGTTTCTGCGTTCTTGTGACATTGGTAAGTTTTTTTCACAACCTATGGAGATTTTGCAGCTTCACCAAGTTATAAAGTTTAAGCTTTACCCAAAAGTCCACAAAAGGCGTTCGTTTTCAGACAACCTATGTCACAAAAGCTACATTTTCCATCTTGTCTGGGTTGATTAAAGTAAAAGGTACTCCACAATGCAATCATTATTTCAAGTTCTGATCTATACCTTTATTGACAAAGCTTTTATTGCATGTAGAAATGCATGTCTAGAACGAAGTCTGGTTCCTTTAACTTCTTACACGTATCCAACTAATGCAGAGAATATCTTCACAATTTTTCCCCAGAATCACCTAATGCAGAGATGGGCTGGGTACCTACTTGAGAGGGGATGTGGAGTCCAAAGACACTGACCTAGCACAATCAGACAGGCTCTTGCTGTTGCTGGTCAATTTTCAACACAAGCCAGGAGGGAAAAGGAGATCAGGTTGCACTGCTTTGAAAATACCCTGCATATGAAGCAAGTGGAGATTGCGTTCCCAACCCATCAGAAACGCAGCCACCATTGATCAGAGAGCGCAGTATGTCATGTGGCAAAGTCGAAAGACAACCTGAAGGCTACCTCAATTTTATGTATAATTGGCTGTGATCTTGTATGCCACCATTTACAATACATATGACTCCCAAAAGCACTGCAGATGTGTACATTGCTAACATACCAACTCATATACCACACATGAAGGTGTGAGTGAAGGGCCCAGCCATTGTAAGGGAACAGATTTTATAAAGGGCGCCTGGTGGGTCTTCTCACCATCTGGGGTACAGGTAATAAGATGCTTGCACATTAATTGTAGATTCAACTACCATCAACAAACAATCTCACCTTAGAATAGTTTGAGGAAACAGGGTAGGGTTACACATGTGGTGTGCCCCTAGGCCAGGCCTGGAAAGTCTTCTGGTCTCCTAGTGGAACATCACAGTAACACAGACATATATGTCTAGTATGCTATGAGAGAAGCACAGAACAGGCGATGAAAAGCCAAGCAGTGTCAGGATGGCGCATGACTCCTTGCCTTCAAGGACTTTCACCCCAGCATCTTCCTTACCCAGAGTACTGTGCAAGCCTGGTTCAAGTAAGAAGGCAGTGCACTTGCATTGACTGTTGTGGTTGCCTTGCTTGCTATTGCAAATCTTTTCATGCCCGAAAGCCCTGTGCATGGGAACTGTGGCTCCATTATGACTGATTTTCCACCCCATTCCCTGAGGTGTTTCCCACGTGAGCAAGAAAAGGTTCAAGCAACAGTTCACCAGCACTCACTCTCTGAAGAACTTCAGAGTATCAGAAAATCAATGTGTTGAGGTCCCTAAAGGCCAATGTGAAGCTGAGTGTGGCATGTTGTTATTAGGTGTGTGCAGATATGTATGTGAAGTGGAATGTTGGTGTCTGTGGTGCATGGTCTTCAGCAAGAGTGGAATAAGAATGTGAATGTGAGCGAGTGTGGTGGCTTGAAATATGGGTCAGTTAAGGACCTATTTGCTTTAGTTTTTTTGTTTCATTGCCAAGGTTTCTTGTTAGGGGTGTGCAAATTGGGCATTTTCGCAACATTTTGCAGAATTCAATCAAATTCCTAAAAATTGAGAAAAATTCGAGTGCCAGTCAGTAGTCCTGCCGGATACTGCAAAGAGACTAGTATGAAGAGAAAATGTCAAGGTCACAAAATTTTGCAACACGGAAATCTCATGAAAATTTCAATTTCTTTTTTAGATTTCACAACTTTTTACTCTGCCCTAATTGTAGTACATAATGTTTAAACTCAAAACACTTGCCAGTGCCTGCTTCTGTGACCCAACAGTGAGTAAAAGTGTTAAAGGTAAAAACTGAACCGAGACAACTTGCAGAATAAAAATTGGTTAAAGACACGTTTGATAAAGTAGGATACCTGGCACAATCTGTACCAGTGGGGCCATAGTCCAAAAGAGACTTTGAGCGATCAAAATGAGAGCGTAAGTCTAAAGAACTATGGCTTTCTACTGTATGTAAGAAAGCAAATCGTGGAATGGAAAAGGTATGAGTAATTTAAAACCCTGTCAATCTATAACCTACCCTTGATCCCCCATTTATGCATATAAACAATTGTTTTCTATGCAGTTATTATACTAAATAAGTAGTAAAAGTACTTCATTCATCCTGATCCTACCCTGAAAGAGAGGTTCAGAGATCTGCAGAGAATTCAGACATTATTCAATGAATTATTAAAGCTTGCAAAAATCCCTTTCAATATATAGGAAGCCTTAGTGTTCCAGTGGTCAATGTTGGCTTTGTGTGTTTTGTAGCATGTTGTACCGACCTACTGCTTTATGTTCCAGAAAATCACACCATATTCTAAGGAGATACTGATCAATTTTCTTAAATCTTGGACCTACAATGGAAAAGACATATTGAATCAAAGCTAACGAGCATGGATCCAAACAGGGATCCCGATTAATCACGGACTGGATTTCTTCTAATTGCTTTAACGCAAAAAGAGAAAGAGCTACTGCCTTCTCAAAGATTCAGCAAATCGTCCTGGCTGAAGTGTTCCCTTGAAGATGTTTTAATATGCACACCCTGTTCAGGGGTTTGTTAGCAACTATGCCGACTTTAAACTGGAGTCTAGCTCTCCCCACTCAAGTAGTTGTGCCATCCCTATATGTATATGAGTTATTGTGTATGTGTGTTTGTGTGTGGGTGTGGGTGTATGTGTGTGTGTGTAAGTGTGAGAGATTACCCTTGCTGAGGAAGCATTTCAAAGCTGGCAGCTGAAGCAGTTGGAGTGAGAATGAAATGAGGCTGTTGTCTGGACCTTGAATAATTCCTTGTGCGGTTGACATACCTTTCTTCAAAGCAACAGGACATTATGTTTATAAATATGTGTAGTTCTGAGTATGTACTCCCAATGACAGGGTCAGTCATCTTGGTGGTACATAATCTCTACATCCAGCTTTGTTTACCAGCCTGGTTCCACACTGGACTTTTCGTTGGTGGTGCTGTGTCCATTCACATGGTGTGGTCATCTTATTGTCTGATGACCACACCATGTGAATGGATCTGCTAAACCCTACATTACCAATGATAACAATCTGATTGGACTTAATCCATCGTGAACAGGGATTGTGAGGTGTCACATAAGGTCACAAGGTCATCATACATAGTGTTACCCCACTCACTGTGTTTAGTAGGGCCTGGTGAATTGATAGTGCGGTGAAAAAGATGATTACGCAATTTCAAAAATTCATGGTGGACAGACATGGGTTAGGCTTTCCTGCTGGGACAAAGAAATCCCTCCTTTCCTTTTACTTTCATACTGTGGGGGCAAGAAGTATTTAATCATATGGCATCCTGGAGGAAATACGGAGGAAGAGGTGATTGAGTGTCAATGGATAAATTCCCCAGTAGGTTGTTCGAAAGGTGAGTCGTCGGTATGAAAATGATGCAAGAGCTGAGAAATATCCTTGGATGCTTTACTTACCTGTGTGTTGAAATCTTTTTTTCATTTCAACAGGACAGCAGTGCAATTTAGAGAGTAGGTACAGTTGATCTTACATCATGGTACTTTAAAGAAAACATCTAATGTTGATATGCATTATTCGCATTAAATATTGCCCACTGTACTGGACTTAAATTTAAATTAATTCACTATCAATGATCCTTCATTTGCTGGTTCAGCAAAGATGTTGCTGCTTGCAGTCATCGATCTGCCCGCCCTTGTTGCACGCCTTGGTGTCTGCAGAATTGAATTGCCACTAATGATCCTATTTTTGCCTCAAGTCAACTGCAGATGTGACATAAATGGTCTTAGGGAGAATTGACTGTCTATGGCTCTATGCATGTATCTCATGATTTGGGATAGCACAAGAGGTCTACATGATGATGGACGCCAAGATCAGAAATGGGGTATTTGAATGATGCTCGGAAAAAAACATGAGATAACATTAATGATGGGACGGACAGCATTGTTTAGTGCTGATACAAAATGCAAGTAGAGTTGAGCTTCATGGAAGAAGATAAGCACATAGTGGCAGTGAATGTAAAAAGTTGACCTAACTTCATTTCTCATTACCTTGAAGGCTATGCTTCAAACTGCTTAGTGAACTTTTTGTTCTGAGTCACACAACTGATGTTGTTATTAAAGCTGATGTAAAGCACAGGCAGTGCTCGATGTGGTCATAAGTTTAAAGAGAACCCCCTACTCACGTTACTGTAATACGCTAATAAATTTGATTTTCGCACAACAGCCAGCTATACAAATGGGATGACCAGAGGGAATGCCAAGTTATGAATACGGGTGATTCTTTGAATCCCTAGCTGATCTCTTAAAGTAAACTGCAAATATCCCTATTCAATTTTTTCAATGTACCACACGGGTCTAATTTACAATATTATTATATTTATATTTATTATAATTTACAACATTATCCAAGGAACTGCCTGGGTCTCCAAAATCATTAAGGGCACACCCTATAGATTTCCTGAGCCCCAAAAGGCGCCTGGTACCTTTTTGGAGGAAGAAAACATTGTCAGGTGTCTCATACCTCTTTCATTGACTTGTGCTCATGTGGGTAACCATGTTCGAATGCAGCCAAACCAATCAGAGGATGTCACACCTGCTAGTGAAATTGCAAACCTATTCTCAAACTCAGAATTGGCAAATAAAACATGAAAAGGACAATGGCCATAATTACAAATAACTCCGTGAACAAAATTAATCAAGGGGTGTAAACAGAGCAAATGGTAGTTTGCTCAGCTCACATGTGCAAAAATGTGTTTGAGTGGGAGAAACTTCAATTCACTTATAATTTCCAAGACGCCTACCGGAAAACTGTGATTATGACATTACCCCGAAGTGTACCTGTGACCCTTTGTGAATTCTAACAAGTCAGAAGTGTACTAGAAACATACTTGTATTTTTATTGAAGTAAAATTACCAATTTTCTTTAGGCTTAGGACCTTATTCTTTGACATGGAGCAAAAATCAGCCAGACTGATAAGCTAACAGAAGTCCTCAAGGAAGAGAGGAATACTGACAGTAAAACCACCAGTTGAGAAGAGAGGTATTTTAATGTCCACCTCAGGATGTCACATTGATATAAGATGGTGGCTTCTTCCCAGGATTCCATGAAATGTCCGACCCAGTCATCTGATATTACTTTCACAAATTAGAACAACATTTCTTCATGCTGAAAAATTCCGCCTCTAATTTCGGAAGACATCATTGGATGATTTCTGTATTACTTCTGGGCTGGGACTAATAAGCATGTTGAACTTGGACACAACCTTTCAGCTGTCAGTACAAACTGTACAGCAAGTCCAAAGTGGTTCCATACCCAGATAAAATGATAACGACAGGTACTCTCTCTTGTGGGTCTGTGAATCATCTGTATAAAACACCTTAGCTACCAGGCTGGCAGATCCAAGCTGCAGGTACTCAAGGTCCAAACAGTATGGTGCAACACTATAGGAGACCCAGGACTTACCTAGGAATAGGAAGATAACATCTCTACCCCCTGAAGCAACCGCCTTCACTTCCCCCTCCTCCTCCTCTTCTCCCACCCCGGCACTTGTAAGGCAGTCAGTGATGCATGTTCTAAAAAATGCAAGAAAGGTGTTGTCAAAAGACCTCATATATTCTTAACTTGGCCATACATATGTTTAAAGTCTTGGCTGAGCCCTCTCCACAATAAAATCATTCTTTCTGTAATTATAGCTTTTGTAAACAGATCTGTAGATACAAAGCCAGATAAGCCACAACACTTTAGTACACTATCTTGGTGATGTATATATCAAAGACGTAGCAGGAAAAAAGGTAGATATATGTGACATATAACTGTGCATTTACAATTAAGATATTCAAATTCTGTGTTCACATTTGGGAATATTATTCCACAATCCCACAATCCATCATGCTTGTTCATTTCATGTTTATTAGAGTGGAAGCCACACCATAAATTAGTGGTGCAGCTGCCCAGTCGAACTTCCAAATCCCACACACCATTTAGAGGTTTCTGCTGTGGAGCACCGACTCAGTATCCTATCCCGCAGATGGCAGTCAGGTCACAGTGGGGTCCGCCTGCTCTGTTTATAGCGGGTACCATCAGTGATTTTTCCTTTCTAGGATTGAGGTGCGAGGCACTGAGAGCTTGGAAATCTTGGCAAAGTGTGTAATTGTCCTTCAAACACAGGTGGAATCTCCAGATATGTTATAGATGTGGGTCTTTTGCATATCAGTGATAATCTTCACTTTGAGGGGTTGTCCATGAAAAGCAAAAGAGAATAATGAGTGAGCTTAGAAAACATAGTGGTCCACTCGACATTCAAATGTGATGAAAGTGAAGGCTGAGTCGGATCTCTAATAGTGTCAGGTAGTCCTTCGGGGTGGAAGAGCCAAGTCCAGGCCTCTACTCAACCTGAAGTCATATTATACAAAGTGCCCCGGGGGCACAGTGGCCATTTGCTGCCACTATGCATGCTTTAGGGGCACCTTGGTATTACAGAAGGGGACGCTGATGCTTGTGCAGACTCTTCTGTGATACAGATAGCGCTGGCACGCATGTTGCACCACTGCTATCTTAAGAGAGAGTTCCCACATGAGAGCATCTCTTTACCTCTGCCCCTGCACCACATTATGGATGCAGGCGCAAAGGTAAAGTTGCCAGGAAAAGATAAAGTTGCCTTCAAAAAGGTGGTGAACTGTCAGTGCGCCCTCTGATAGCAGCCTCTGTAAGGAAGAAAGGGGGTCACCTGGATCCCCAAACATCCCGTTGCAGGCAGGTGCAGTCACTCACTGCACCCGCTTGCAAGGGGATCGTCCTCCACTCTATAAAGTGCTGGCGGGTTGCCACCTGCACTGTGAAACGCGGAGTGCTTCCTTCAAAGCCGCTTCGTATTTTGCTTGACTGCGTTGCTCGCAGGGCAGCGCGAGCTGGCCGCTGCCCTGAGGGCAGTGTATTAATGCTAACAGGTCACATTCTCCTTGTTTGCACAGGCAAACAAGGATAATGCACCATGTGTGTAACAAGGCCTTGGTGGGCAGTCAGATCATCCTCCAAGCTCTGAATGAGCTCCTAGTTATTTAGCTACCACCTTCTGAAATATATATGATAATGTGAAAATTACTTTAGGAGAAACATGGTTATGGGCTACGGAAAAAAATACAAGGAGGGCCTAGGAAGATTTAAAGACCAGCAAGTGTTAATTACGCACTTCAACAACATAAACCCATTTTAAGTTGGTTTTAATCCTCACCAGGGGCGCGTGAATAAAGGTATGCGCACCTTGGAGCCAGTTTAATCTTTCACATTCTTTTTGCACTATTGACACACCGCTCACCTCCCCATATGTTAGCTCATCATTGCTTCCCATCGCCATCTCTGAAAACACCTGCAGAGCTCCTCCTTGTTAGTTGAGGAGATGTAGCCACACTGAGTTCACCTGCCACGGTGCGAGGAGGTTTCCTATGATGTAGCATGACACTTTGCGGTGGGTGAGGGAATTTGTCCTAAAAAAAATAATCTTACAGTTAGGTTTATATAACAGTGCACGCCTGGACTATTTTAGACCCAAGTGTTTCTTTGCGGGTTATGTATGGGTCTGTAGATTCAGTAGGCGCAGGACACCATGTGGAAAAATCTACATACTTTCAGCTAGCCTCATAACACAGGTAAACCAGACTGAGTTCTCAGAAAGCCAGTTTACGGTGGGCTGATTTTTACTAATTCAGTCACATATTGACAGGCTAATGAGTTGTCAACTATTATGAAAAATCTGCAGTAACTTTGGCTTGCTAGGGTGGGTAGAGCCACTCAATAATCATATACTACACATCTCTAAGATCATTCTTTAAGTGCTAAGTAGCAAAGCTATTGCAACTGGGAAATCCTGAGGAATACTCAGTTGTGAATCATATGATATATATCCATCAGCGGGTGCTGTGTATTAAAACCAATGGAAATAAGATCCACGCATCATCTTGAGTCCTGTGACATATTGTACCCATGCTAAAAACTCTTAGGACACAGGTTATCTGCCAATGTTTAGATGTTGTTTGACCCCACCTGGGCTTTGCAAAGTCGGTCCTGGAGAGCCGGGTCCATGCCAGATTTTTAGCAAATCCATATTTAGAAAGAAGATGTTTCAGAAATCTACATGTTTCTAAATGTGGATATGCTAAAAATCTGGCATGGACCCAGCTCTCCAGGACCGACTTTGCAGAACCCTGGACTACACAAAATAAAAAAAAGTCATGTAAAAAACTCTTAGGATAAGGTACTTTTTTCAAGGTAGCTTGTCTAAGCTGAATCGTCTCATATATATGTGGGTAACTATGCAAAGGTTACAATCATGGTCTTTTGCCATTATGGACTGCAGTTCTGTTTTCATTTACCTAAGCTCTCCTTGTCGGATGACAGTAAAAGTCACCTTATGTTGGTTACATCTAGGGCTAAAGCATTATAACCATACTCCTCCATCCAGGTGACAGAGTCCTTACCTTAAGCCTGTTAGGTTGGAACTGTGAATGTGCCTGGAGTGGCAGGAAATATGAGTGGCAAAACTCTTTCATCTGCCCTCATAAGGGCAATCTTTCCCTTTCTTTGTTTCTTTCTTTTTATCGTTCTTTCTTTCTCTTTGTTTGTTTATTTGTTTCTTCCTTTCTTTCTTTTTTTCTCTTTCTTTCGTTCTCTTCTTCCCTTATTTATTCCTTCCGCTTATTCCATTGCTCATTAGAGCTAAGCTTTTTAACAATAGCTTTAAATTTATAAAATGTGTCTGTATTTCATTGTTGCCTGACAGGTATAGCTTCAGGGATAGTGGTGAGTGCAAAAACAAGTTTATTGAGAGCTCTATGAAGTGAGCATGCACATTGCTAAGTGTAACCTCACTAGTGGTCTTAGTTAAGGGTGCCATATTTATATTAAAAAATAACTTTGCCGCCTTGCCTGCCAGGAAGGGGGAGAATGTGAGAGAGTCTTTGGGCATTATCGACTAAGGCAAAACAAAATCCAGGGCAAGCCCGGACTTCTGTAATCATTTGAATTTGGACTAAGCATGGAGCCTAAGATTTGGTTCGGGGTCACACTGCATTGGGTGTGCCTCTTTCACTCGTAAATTCTGCAGATGTAAATTGATACTAAGCGAGCCGGTAATTCTGTTTACTATCTAAAATGGTAGATTACCATTTTTTTTAAGTTTCAAGTTCATCAACTCTTGTAACTGTTCACTGTAACTTAACAAGTGCAAACCATGAATCTCTGAAGGAAAACTACCAGTGTAAATGTTGAAATTACAATTTCAAATGTAAAGTATAAAAAAAAGAAAACACAAATTTACCTTAGATATCATCAATCCAATAATAACTAATACCACTAGCACGGCAAACCTCACCCTTCGTCCTTTCAAAGTTTATCTCCAGACCCCTCCAGGCATAGAATAATTCTTCATAAACTATACTCTTAGATATTTCCCATAGACGCTCAGTGAAAGTGGGTGTGACTTTCTATTTCCAATTCTCTGAATTGACTGATCTACCGATCGTAGAATGTCTCTAATAAAGATGTTGTTGTAAGGGAAAGCAAGACTGATATTCCAACAAAAGTTAAGTTAAAACTAGCTTTGGAATCTTGACTTAATTTACATATACCCCAAGGCACTATTAATTATTATTGAATTCAAATATTCTATGCCAGCATTAAGAAAATTGTGAATCAACAAAAAAATGATTTTCCCACTTCCTATGGCCCGACCTCTGCACCTACGGCAGGAGCCTAAAATTGCTTGTGAGATTCTATGGATCCATCCAGATGTGATGTAGCCTAAACATCCCATAAGACGTTTTGTACATGTGTGAACTCAATGTGTTTTGAAACATTGATGCACTTATATTAAGGTGGATGGGAGGCTAAGGGCCTTATTTAGATTTTGGCAGACATTACTTCTTTGAAAATGTGACGGAGAACCCTGTCTGCCAAACTCTCAGCCCATCTGCTGTATTTAGAGATGGGATGATGATAACATTTCTGTCATCAGAGCCCCCGTTGGCTCGGTCAACGGAAAACTTCCTCCAATAGATCAACAGGGTAGGGGCCATCACAGTAAGGTATTATACTGCCTGCCCCATTTAGGGGTGCACAGTTTATTGTCCTTTATTGGTCAATGATCACCAGGAAAAACCTGGCAGTAGAGGACAGAAAAAAAACAATAGTGACTTCACACCCTTCGAGTGAAGAGTCTATATTTTTTTGTTTTTCAAAAACAAACTACCACATTAGGAGTTTGCATTTGAAAGACCAAAAAAGTCTAAACTTCAGTGAACAACCATCAAAACTGACAGCAGCTGTCCTGTTCACTAAATGTTTTGTTACTAGATAGGAACCACAGTGACAGCAGTTCCTTTCAAAGTATAGAGATGTCTGCTGGGCCAACAGTCGTCTCTAAATTCAATGGATGATAGTCCATTAGGATGGCGGAGGTAATGGCCTCCACCACGTTGATGGACAGAGTACTGTCTGTCAAATTTAAAGTCAGGCCCTAAATGATTTGGTGCAAAGTGTCCAACAAATCTTAGACGGGCACAGTCACCACCTGCCACTCTCTAGTCAATATCGCTTTTAGCTGATGATGTTCCAAGAAATTCTGGTAAAGAGAAGCATTGATTTCTGTAGTCAGATCTGCCAGAGGGCACATTGTGCAATCCATCATAACCTGAAAACATTTTTCAGTTGCTGCAGATTGTCATTAATTAAAACCAGTATCTGTTACCTCAGTTGGGGAAGTGGGTTTGTTCAGCAAAGGTGTGGCCACATGCTAGGATAGAGTCCCTATGGATCTAAATAATTATTTTCTTGTGGGGGAAGCTGAGGCTTTTCTAATAAGTCGATTATTTTAGTTTAAAGAGTACAGTGTCTTCTTAGGGGCCAAAGGAAACACTTTCACCAGCTGAAGATTTAAAGATAAAAACATGATTCAAGCATTAAGCCAGTTAAAACTGTGCAGAATATGTTTGGAAATAGGTTACAACTGTCTAGTTCACTATAGAAAAAATCCCAGTTTTGCCTGTTACAGTGTGCATTGATACTAACCAGAACACATAGAACTTGCTTAGCGTCAGGGGAGAAATTTCCTATTGGTCAACCATGGACTTTTCTGACTTATTTGTGGATATCCAAATAATCATTGCAATTGTTAGGAAAAATATTCTTTTTGCGGGAACTGAAGACTTAAGGCCAGTTCATTTTGCCAAAAATCATTCTCAGATGTCAATGTAGCTATGCAGAATGGGGGTGGGACTTCTATTTCTTTTGTATCACAGACTTCCTTGTTTGAGCAGCAGACTGTGTGAAATCAAAGTTGTGTTTTATGCCTCTGAATGTCTCTTATTTGATGTCCTATGAAAACACCAGTTCCTTAATTGCCCAAATCCATAATGATTCATTGTCCTATGGTTATCTCTGACTGCAAGCCACAAACCTGCTTGTATAGAAGCTGAAGGCCCACCTGCGATGGTGGCATGCATGCTTCTTGAGTTTCTGGTTAGTATTTGAAGGTACCATAACACGCAAAATAAGCTGATTTCATTTTGTTATAAAGTTGTAATACAATTCTAAAAAAGTGGTGCTCATTATCTGGTGCAGGTCTTCTGGTACTACTGCTGAGCAGAGGTTTTATGTTCAGAGTATACCAAAAGCGGATATATTTGGGTTTTTAGGATCTTGAGGTTGCCTCAACAAGTTGTTCTTCATCCACTGAGGAGGTTGCATTAAGACGCAACACATTAGGGAAATTATGGAGATGATCGACAAACATGAGATGTTAGCAGGTGATAAAACATCAAAATCCCCAAAGCACATACTGTGTAATTTCTTTTAATATTCAGTGTATGGAGGGAAACATAGAGCCACTGAACATAAAGTACAGTCTCGGGGTCTGATTGCACATGGGCCAATATTCCCATTTTCTGCAGATCCGGGGAAAGCATGCGGAAACAATTGGGGTAATACGAATTTTGGTGTGTTACTCCCCTTTCCTCATTTGAAATTGCAAGGCCTGATAAAGACACAGAAACTACATTAGTATTGAATACTGTGCTTGATATTACCACGCTTTATTAGTGGGTCACTCGTAATTGAGCCCTATGTAAGGAAATGGTAATATAACATCTTAAACTGCATGTCAAGGCATTTGAATGCTAAACATGGATCTATGAAGGGACAATACAAACTGCAAAATCGAGAGACACCAACATCTGTTGCTGCTTTCTGCAATTCACAAAAGGATCAGGTTCCTCCTGAAGATGTCTTAGAAAAAGAGAAATAAAAATATCTGGCACCAGTCTATCACTTACTACTATATGACATGTAAGAACAGCTAATCCACAGCTCTATTCAGAGCAGATTGCAAAGTATAAAGTAGCACTATTTCTTTCTCCACTTTCTTCTATGTAAATGTTCTATGTTTTTCTAAATTTAAAATGTTTTAGTTATATAATTTAATTGAATGGCTCCATGCCCAGCTTCTATTTCCATTGAATCCACCTGTGTGCCATTAGCAATCCACTCTGAGAGCAGGTCATATTTGATGCCTTGATCCCTACCATGCTGACCCAGAACCCATATTGCATCCCTTCAGCATTGTCCAGCATCCCTTGGGTGCATGGCATGGCCCTAAATAAGGCTCTGCATCCAACCAAAATGTCCATGGCACCCACTTTGCAGTGCCTTCAGACTTGAGCAGCAGAATCTAGGTGCATGACATGGGCTTCAACAACTATTGGTGCCCATGCACTGTCTTCAAGAACCCCTTGATTAAGATGTTTGGCCATGGTCAGTGACAATGGGAAAAATAATTGTCTCCTAGCATGCTCTGCACCCAGTGCACGTGCCTTGAAACCCACTCTGCATGTCCTCCAGCTGTTTGCATCTGGTTCTGGGTGAAAGGCATGGCAGTGCGCACACTCTTCACGCAGGTATTGTACCCACAAAAACAATTGCCAATAATCTTTGGCCTTTGCAACATGCAGCAGATGTAGAAAATGCCTTTAGTTCTGTATGCAGCCATTCCTCGGTCCCCAGAAGGCCACATATATAGTCTTAGGTCATGTAGAAGGGATTTTGTATGCAGGGCATGGCATTTGGCAATGGCCTGCACCCAGATATCATTGAATTGCGTAAATTGCGTGGAATGATATGAAAAATAATTAAAATTCATGTGAAAATTGAATATGAGGCTATACCTTCAGTTGAAAAGTTAGAAGAATGGTTTGAGAGTGAAATATGTCCCACAACGCATTTTCTGTTCGAACCAGTCTTCCACAGATAAAAATTATGTCAAATTTTGTGTCAGTAAAAATCCTTGCAATATTGAGAAATTTGCAAATTTCTGGCACCCTTAGTTTTCAATCTACATTTATCTGATTTGAGTGACCAGTTAGGACTAGCCAAGGGATTTCTACCTTAAATTGAAGGCAACGGCTTAAATCTTTTGCAATATGCAGACGCCATCATCCTTGTGTATCGAACCACAGCAGGAATACAATGCTCCTTGCATGTGTTAGCAGTCTGTTGCAGAGCCAATAACCTGTGCAGTAACATGTCCAAATCCAAGATTCTGGTCTTTCGTAACCGAAAAATCAAGTTTTGGGGCTGGTATTTAAACAATCGAAAAATCAAAAGAGGAATATCAATAAAATACTTGAGGTTTGGCTGAACAGTCATGGCAAGCCAGCCTCACAAATGGAAGCACTGACCTTAGTTGAGAATTCTCTCACTTTTGCTTTCCAGCGCCTCTATTACTGCCTCTCAGATCCAGATCTGTTGGTGATCTGCAAAGCCATTGAAAGTAAAATAATGCCTACTTTGATGTATGGATTATTTGTATGTAAGGACCGATTATTTCCCTGGCTAGACTACTACAGATGGGTTTTCATCTTCCGAATTGCATCGTGCAGGCCCATATTCGTCTAGCGTTCAAATTGACATGGCTGCGATTCCTTTCTCTTTGTATGAAAATGAGAACTGCAGAAAATGGCTCACTTAAACTGCTCTTATGGAATAATATTCAGAACAAAGAATTGGATTCAGATAAATTTTACTTGGATCCAATCAAAGCTCTGCAAGCCAAGGATTGCAAGTAGCTGCCTGTTCCACCAAAACATATAGCTAGAATTTTGCTGAAGCAGGCAAGGCTGCTACCTGCCCATGATGACCTAGAGGAAATCCGCACAAGAGCCAATGTCGTACCATCGGCCAACTTATATCAGCTCCTACCGTTGCCACATTATTTTTCTTGTTCATTTCATCAAACTATAAAAATCCAGCTCCTTTGTTATCATTTGGGGCTGATTCCACTTAAAGCGTACAAATATGGTCAGCTGACAGGCACTCAAGAAACTCTATGCAGGGGTTGTGGAGCAGAACTGGAAACTCTCAGGCACATTATTTGTATATGCACTGCATTTAATGTTCCAAGACACTATTGGCTGGTTCCAGTTTTTAGACAACCAAGGATTATAACCTGCAGAGAGGCGGTGGAGGAGTGCTTAAAAGAGGATTATGGCCAATTGGTCGGAAGATTCATAAAATACATGAAGGGTGTAGTCTCCAGGCTGATTGCAGTGGCTAAATAGCACTAGTTCTTTTTATTTTTTTAAGGCATCTGCTTTTGCCCAGTAGGGTTGCACACTTTCTTCAGATGACAGCCACTCATGGTATTTTTACAGTAAAGTCTCTATGTTCTTGGAGGTTTGGTAGAACATGTACTTTAAATGGAAGACATCCCTTGTGAGTCAGTGAGACTGGATATCAATCCACCTACTTAGCTTGTTCAGATATATATATGGTCTAGGATTGCATGCTTAGCGTGTTCGGATGATTTTTACATATTAAATCCAATGATGAGAATTCATGTTGGGTCCGCAATCTACCATGTGAGACTCCGCTCATTATTCATTGTATCTAATTTTCAAAATAGTACCTGGAGGATCAATTAATATTGCCTGTTTTACCTGCTATTTATATATTTATTTGATTAAAGCGGCCATGCTCTTAAATTTTGATATTTATGACATGGTCTTTATGGTATGCTCTGTTTTTATATCCCATGTTTGGTATGCGTATTGATTTCCCTGTGATGATTTGCAATGATTTTAAAGAATCGAGCAAATAAATAAAGAACTTTGAACATCTGTGATAAAATTTTGCACATGCCTAACCAGTCCCCGTATCATGTGCACAATTGATTATGGGCATAAGACATGGACGTGTTCAAAATTCCTATACACCACATTCTTGTCTTGGAAGCCCTGCGCATGACATTTGTTTGTAAGTTGTTGAAACTGGAATTTAGGAATGACCTTCAATGATGTTCTGCACTCAGCAAACATGCCTTATTATCCCAAAACTATTAAGTTCAACTTTCAAACATGTACATAAGGCTCTGGGTGCAGGGCCTGGCCTTCAGCGTTCCCTGTTCCTAACCCTTCTGTACTCAACCTTCACCCATGCATTTTGGTTCCTGGGCATAGGCTTTGGCCTTCGGCCTTGACTTTAGCCCAAGACATGTGTTCTAAACTCTGGGTGTGGGACATGATTGAAGCCTCACTGCCACTGTGCAGAACAGTTAGCTTTGCACAGCATTCTATGGGTGCAAGACTTTACCTTGAGTCACTTCCTGAGCCAAATTACTCCTGTAAGATTTTGGCACTGAGGCATTCTGATTCATTAATTCGTAGGCCTCAAAATAAGGTTCACAAATTAAATTTACTCTATTTTCTATTTCTCAGACCAGGTGCTCCAGAAGTTCTTACAAGAATTGGGCCATTCCCATAAATAGTTTCCATAAATATTTCCCATCTCTTTGCTCATGGTTCACAAGAATTTTCAATTATTGTATTAGCAGGAATGGGCGATTGTCATTTCAATATGCCTTCCTAACTTCATATTAACATCCGCCTTCTCTAAGTACCACCAAACACGATTTAAGATATGTTAATTGTGTTTAGAAGCAGAAATTGCCATTTTGCCCCCCCCCCCCCCCCCCCCCCCCCCCCAAACTCTTCACTGGAGTTGAGATCTGCTCCACTGGTTCCCTTTCCAATCCCAACTTTCTTGGTCTGCAGAATACACCGTTCTCTCTCTCTCCTTTTCCTCTATTAATGGCAGCCACAGCACATGTTCTAGTTGCTCTGGGTGAATCAGAGTGCTGACACTTCCAGGCCCTTAGGAAGTCCACTTATCTGCCGCGTCTGATGGGAGATAACACCCACCCAGCTAACCACGTTTTAATTTTCGTTTCCATTTTAAACCTTTGGGCAACTGGGGGATGCCAATTTTCGGGCTGTAGGTAAAACTAAACCTTTGTATCTCTCTGCTACATCTTTGAAACACATAAAAATCTAGATAAATTATTGGACATATTTATAATAAACCAAAACGTGAGCCTACTCTAGTTAAACTACTGTTTTCATTGCATGCGTGGTGTAAGTCCTCCCAGCAGTTTTTGCTGCAGCAGATAGCAAACAATCCTTTGGCAATTCTTCATCTTCTACGGAGTTTTAAATGGGTCACTCAAATTACTCATACTTGAGAAATCTAGATAAAACTTGAAACAAAGCGAATTAAAGTGGTAAATGTGCCTGCCAAATTATATTTAATTGGATGAGTTGCTCTAAGCACTAATGAGCACTAAAATTGCAGTTGCTATGTAAATTGACGTAACAATATTTGCATTGCTAAAGACCTATTTCATGAATCAATTGTTATATAAAGCGTAGGAAAGGATGATATACATTGATATGGTTAGATTTATCATAGATATGTATTGGTGGCACCAGTTCCTATATGGCCCTTGTTGGACTTGAAAGCTAATATATCTATATGTGACATATGTGAATTGCCTGCATTGATTTATTCCATTACAAAGTACCAACCCCTTCCATGAGTAGATTTCCAGTGTACAAATATGGTATTAAATCGTATTTCTTTATTGTTCATTGCCTCAACCACATAGCACCGAATTACCCACTAAGGATCTCACTGTGAGTTACATTGTAATTTTTAAAGAAGCCACCCTGTGAAGAAAATTAAAATCCTCTTGTGTTAGTCCTGCATCTCCACCAACCACCAACAACACCTAATCTACAATGTTCCTTTGTTTGATAGTCTCTACTTGTATTTTGACGCATAGTATGACAACATTTACCGGATCGCCCTTTAATTGGCTCATACGGTTGCCACTAATCTCTTAATATACAAATGCATACTTTTTAACTCTCATTTGTTCCTTGATGGGCCTTAATCACTTTTCTTTCAAAATGTTTTCCTTTGTGCTGATTACACCCATTGAGAAGGTAGGGGAGAGTGCGGCCAGGGCTGGGATAAATTCCACGGCTACTGCTACAGGCACTTCTTGACTCGAAGAAGCTGGGAGGATGCTGAGACTAACTGCAGGGATGCTGGAGGTCACCTGGCCAGCATCAACACACCAGAGGAACAGAACTTCATCAACAGTAAGTAAGAGGCTTGATGGGCACCAGGCCCAGCGCTGGAATGTATGCTTACGTGCGTCTCATCAGGGGAAGGCACTGATTCAGAACATCCTTTTGTTGTGAAGTGAATGGAGAAGCATGCTTCTGAGCAGGCTGCTGCAGGGCAGGGTAAGACATCCACCAGTCTCAGGCTGCCCATCAGTAGCACAGAGTTTGCATTTCAGTCTGAGGGTGCACCAGAAGGAACAGTGACCTCCCAACTAAACAAATACCATAATCTGCATTTATCTGTCAAGGTGGTCCATCAGATGGGTCAGAAGCAAGTCTAGTTCATTTTATCTTTTTTCAGGCCTCGTATCAACACTCATAAATTAAAGGCTCCATCTGTGTAATTGTATGTATAGAAGGTATAGATTGACTAGTTATGGATGATAATGGATTAGAGTAATTGTGCGCACCTGAACTTTGGCTTATTAGCAGAGTTTACTTAATCTTGCATTACCTCTGCACTCCCCTTTGTTTTGATCCTTACCTTTGATGCGGTTGGGCCAGTGAAATGAATTCAGGTAATTTTATGGGCAAGATTATTCAATGACAGAAATAATCACATGCACAGTTTATACACTTTGGAAAGAAGAAAACTGTGTACTGTTGGGATGTTATTCCCCATTCCCAAGTGTCAAACTTGGGATCAAGCCCAGTTTGCACACCTGGCAAAATAGTGAGAGTTATGAAAAAACTTTGCTCAAAGATACGCTTTGCTTGGGAGTACATTGTGCACCTGTAACCAACTCCATTGCCGAAGGGATGCCACTGGGAACCCATGGAGGAGTGGCTGGTGTTGTTAAAGTGAAGCCTACAAATAGGGTATAGAAAGGGCAAAAGCCTGTGGCTCATGTGTGCCAAGATGGAATTCCCAACGTCTTTCATCTGCAAGATTCCTCCACCATATAGTGAAACTTTGTGAGTAATACACTTCTTCATTTTAAGTGAATTAATAAAAACACTTCTCACATACGGGCATAAAACAGACAACAACACAAAATTCCAATACCATTTCTAAATAATTAGATCAAACATTAATCTTCAAAATGAATCCAGGTGGCATGTACCTTAGCCTTACTGACAAAAAAAACCTATGTAGCTGAAATACAGTTTGCAATGAGCTTTTGCGTAGCTACTCAAAATATTGTGTAATTACATGAATTAAAAAACCAACATTTGGCACATTGATTCCATTCTCGCGTCCATTTTGGACTAGTGGTCCCATTATGCGCAAAAGAATAGTGCAAAAAAACCAGAGCACAGCAAACAGCAGTCACACGCATTCTGGTTGTGTGCACTGATACGTGCACTTGTGCTCAATATTTGACATAAATGTTATTAGGTGACTTGGCATAATAGTGTAATTTGTGGAGTTCCAAATAACAAGAATAACAAGAAATTATGCCTGCATAATCAAAATTACTCTTGGGTCCATTTGTCGTATGTAGTGTTTGCACAGAATTAAGAGGGCTGAAGCTCTAAAATCCTTTTAGATATACTTAACACTTCACTGTTTACAAGACTGTTTCTACAAACTGTGGGCACTAATTTCAAGCTTTTTATCCATAGACAAATACAAGGAATATCAGTGGATTGGTTTGAATGACAGGACGATAGAAGGAGATTTTCAGTGGTCGGATGGAAACCCCTTGGTAACTGTTACCTATGAATTTATTTTCTTGAATGCAGTGTTATAATGCTTATTTATAACTTGTTGAGTCTGGGGCAACTTCTTGCAACATGCATTATGAAAAATAATTATATCTCATTAATAGTAGTTCAGTGTTTGCAAGAATCATCTCAGAGACCATTTAAAGACATATTTGGTAATTTACAATACAAGGTAAAACAGTAGAACATCACCTTCAATATGATGATAATACCTTGATAGGACATCTTTTGCTTAGATGTAAATAATATATTGAAACATTGCAGGCATCAGGACTATGTTGGGGAACCAGTGCTGAACAGGAAGATAAGGCGCTATGAGTTGTGCTTTTCAATAAGGACGTTAGCGCAGTATTTTATAACTGCTTACCCTGCAAAAGGTAGTATTTGGTGTGGTCAAAAACTCAGAGTAGCAACAAGCCAAGGATGGTATTGGAAAACTCTTTGATCTAAGTAGAGCTCTAACTTTGTGACAGAATTTATTTGAGACTATAATCCTACTTACGCTTTTTAACATTGTATAGGTTTCTTAACACTTGCCCTTTACATAAGCCCCCCTTCCACACTCCACTGTTATATAATTAATATCATCATCGGAACTGAATTAGAGATATAAGCACAGTTCCGAAACTCATCCTATTAGGATGCCACAAAACACTTAATTTGAAATCATAATTTGATACAAAAATCTTGAGGATTTCACATCTTCTTTTTCTTCTAATGTCATATTATGGCATTTCCAAAATTGTCACAAATGTCTTCATTATAGTTCTCGTCAAACATCTTTTGGGAAGTAAAACATCCTTATTTTACTGAGCAACGGAGGATTTACATGTTTTTCATGGGTCGAAACAAATGCAACAAATTAATTTTTGTAATGTACAGGAACATAGATATGTATGAGTAGTTATTTATTAGATTTGTTTTGCAAAATAAATATAAAAAATTAAAGCAATCTTTCAATATACATCTGTTTAAACTGATGATACCAGATTTAAAAGATTTACATTTTGTTAATCAGCTTTTCTTTGAGCAGCATCAATTTCAGAATTGTGTTTACGGAAAAAGAAAACACAGCAGCAAAGATATTTATTAGGGGTCAAAGGTGCCAGAGCCTGTAGCATCATTATGGTTTGCATATTGAAAACAGGTTTCCATAGAATGAGTACTGAAGGATATCCAAACTTTTCATTGCCCTGTCTTTTAAAACAATGAAATGAGAACCCAATCGGTATGTGGTAGAATGGCAAGCCATATGGCATATAATAATTTTTGTGCAAATGTTCTTAATTTCATGCTTGCATTTATTTTAGCGTGTGCAAAACTGCAAGAAGATGGCAGCACATTGCTAACGATTAATAAATGTGATGGCTGACTCATCAGTTCTTATCACCTGTTGCTAATTCTATAGGGCCTCAGAGCAGCATTTTGCTTTTTTTTAGCTTGTATGTGATTACCAAAGGGACAATCATATGGAAATCTGTCATGCCACGGTTCAGAAAGCATATCCAAAAACAAAAGCTTAGATAAATTAAATATGCATTTAGCCTAACGTTGCTTTTAAAACGACTTTAAATGCACTTAAAAAAAATACAATACTAACATTTTAATACCGCTCTGTCACATTCATTGAATGCCTTTTACCTAAAAAGTGCTGTTTAATTTAACCATAGAACAATGATTAATCGAGCCAGCAACACTAGGAATTTATCCTTCGAACCCCATGTTTACACAGAATCTATGACCAGTGTTTTAATGAAATTAGTTAATTAACTGACACAGAGCACCAGATTCTTTTAGATAAAGTAAAATCTAGGTCGCATATTACAAGACCATGCATGCTCCATATATTGATGCACTATATATTTTTTTTAATGATTTGATTTGAACATGTATTATATTTGTTCATTAATCAATATGTTTATGTAATTTTTTAACATGTACATGTTTTGTAATTTTATAAATTGAATAATGACAAACTTCACGATTACATTGAATGTATTTTATTGTGGTGTTCAATTAAATTATCTTTTGATGTTCACATCTTTAGACTACTTTCCAAAGTGGGCATGCACAAGTTTATATTTATAGTGATTGGGCAATTGGTTTATCATCGAGCTTCCCAAAGCCTAAAATGGGTTGGTCAATGCTCAACAAAACGTAACTTACTCTTGATTAATAAATACATGAGAAAGTGTGGTTCTTGTTGTTTTTTTTTACAATCTTTCAATTATTATGACTTCTCCCTGCCTTTGGTAGCTTTATGAGAACTGGCACCATGGGCAACCAGACAGCTACTTCCTTTCCGGAGAAGACTGTGCAGTGATTGTATGGCATGATGGCGGCCAATGGAGTGATGTGCCTTGCAACTACCACTTGTCATACACCTGCAAGATGGGCCTTGGTAAGTACGGGGCTCATTAGAGTTTGCCAGTATTATCTCATTGGGTGTGCTTGCTGTAATAAATACATTTAGGCACCACCTACTCCTGGAACACACACTCCACTCCACACATTGTTTATTAAAATGTAGTCCAATGCTGTAATACTCACATTACGTCAGACTCTCAAATGAGAAAATCCTCTGCTTCATGCTCATTGTGAACCATCACGCCAGACCCGTGGTATTGTCATGATCTACACTTCTTTAATAAATCACCTGTGCTATACAAGGAAATGTACCTATCTTAGCCCCTTTGAAGAGAAGGAAAATTGGCAGGTTCCCCTGACTCCTTTCCGCAAGTTATGAGATTTTAGTCTGGGTGCTTGGAGAGTTAGGAGAGAGACAATCCAGGAAATCTCATCTACTAGACATTGTATAAAAACAGAGCTCTGCCCCCTGAAAAAAGCAGACACATATAATAGCGGGTATTTTACATATATGGTAATTTAATATATATTATATGTAAAGAAACCATGTGCATCAGAATGCTCCCAATATATTGCATACTCTGTTAGTCTACTGGACCAAATGTGTATAAATGCTCCCAGCTTTACTGTTTCAGTTGGGTTTGGTTACTACTTTAGCCTACATTCTTTCATGCCAAACCATGCAAGTTCCCTGCATACCTTACAGAGCTGTTGGGTCTGTAGTAGGACTCTTGCCTTTGAGCTTACCAGTCAACAACCATCATTTGTACTCTCTCCATAATTCCGCCTCTTTTTATACCTTTGTCTCCAATGATTTGCAGTGAAGTGGTTGGACACTTCTGCGTAGCTGATATGTTGCTACTTAGAAACACTGACAATGCTCATTTTGGAAGAGTGAATGAACAGCAAACAAAGGTAACACTTTTCACTTCTTTCCAAGTCAGATCCATGCCAGGCCAGGTGGCCTCACAGCTTTAATGAGTAAACATAGTTACACAGCTTTCAGAAAACAGAAAGTTCTCAGTTTTTATGTTTGTTAACATGACTACTGTCAAAAGATGTTCTAAATGAAATATTGATATCAAGCACACATTTGTTAGAATTACTATCCAAACAAACAGTTAGTTAGTTTTCCAGGCCCTAAGCCAGTCCCATGCACATGCATGTTCTATGGTCAGGTCTGGCTTGCATGTATTGTATGTTTTGCAAGGAAAACTTTGAAACACAAGACAATATTGCCTGCATGGGACTGGGGAGCTACACAATGTCATCAAAGAGCTGTATCCAAACATGCATGGTACAGGTTAGAACGTTATATTTTACCCAGTCTTTGATTGTCCTAGTTTTTCTAAAAGGGGTTTTTGAGTAAAAATAAATTATTAGTAAAATCAACCCTAAGCACTGTGTTACGTTTTGAATCCTGGGTTTATGCTTCCCAGACCAAGCACTCTTAGAAATGCCTACCAGTGTGGATGACATGTGAATCCTACACCTTGTAGTCCCCTCTGTCTTATGTAACATTTTCTATACACTGATTTATTCATGTGTGAGTCGTGGTCTCTGTATGAGTGTGTGATGTAAAGTACTCCAACACCATATGCTGGTAAGAGAGGCGCTATAAAACAAAATAAATAAATGTGAGAGAGGGGCTATGAAGAGATGAGAGATACTGTTAGGTGATGTGAAGGAATAATTGAAGAGCCCCAATAAAGATTGCTGCATCGTGGTGCACTGTAAGGTCATTGTTTAGTATGCTTTAAAACTAATATAAATGAATATGTACTGAAAATATCAGGTAGAATGCATTGTTTTTGCCATGTATTCCCAATTTTTTGGGAGGAGAACCCCTTAAACCCCATTGGAGTGGCCAGGCTTGCTCGCTATGCATGCTATGGTGGCTGATGGACAACATTTGATAGGCCTGTCTGTTAATCTGCATTCAAGGGGAAATAACTAGTATTTCCAGGTTTAGGCGCAATAATACTAGTTAAAATCATAGATTCACACCCCCACCCCAGGTGTCCCTCCACCTAAGTCAGTGAGACTCACAGTGTGGGTTTTTCTAGATTTTTATATGTTTCCTGATGTAATCCTATGGATTTCTTTTAGAAAGACTGATATAACTTTTGAATGAGACGGTCTAGGTTAGGATTCATAAGCAACAATTTATATGAGTCTTCTAAGAGTTCCAGAAGAAAATGAGTATGACATTCTAGGACAGTAATATGACAGCCCCTGCTATAACAATGATTTTATCAGCCATCTGTTACTTAGAACAGGTGTCCCAGTGGATGTAAGCATACATATATATCGTAGATTTCCTATTAGTTTTTTTTTGTGTTTCCTACAATATATTTTGATACAATATTTTGCCTTACTCGTGGCCCCATTAGCAAATTAAATACTCCGTCCCATTAGCAAATTAAATACCAATAACTATCCTTTTAAACAGTATGGTGACAATGTGACAATAACGTCATATAAATAAACAACAACTTTCAAGACAACCAATAGGACCACAAGGACATCAAGGCCTGATCCTTAGTGAAGCCTAAATATGTACAATAGACTAGGTGCCAGATGTACATATATCCTTTTGCAAACCAGGGTGCACAATTTTCACACTGACTTGTTTTCAGATGTGTATACAAATGCATATGTGCACTTTTTTCTATTCTATATTAATTAGGTAAGCTACAATGAATGAATTGCTTTGAATGAGTGTGAATGCAGGGATGGCAATCTGCAAATCACAGAAGATGTTTGACCTTGAATTTGTTTTCAGTCTGTGACCAGAAGGGGATGGGTGCTGCATCAAAAAACACATATTCCCCTTTTAGGGACATATCGGGGTGAGGGGCATGAAGTGGTCCCCAGGCAACCCCCTACGAGGCTGCCCAACATAATTACCAAAGGTGAACCAGTTCCCCTTTTCAAGTAAGTTACCATATCCTGTGAAGTATTTAGATTTTTCAATTTTCATTGAAAACACTGACACAAATCGTGGTCGGAATTTGCTTTGTTCTGCACCAAATTCCACATGTATTTTAATTACCAGTCATTTTTCCCCCAATGGGTTTTTGCAGATTTAACTTGCTGAAAATGAACTAGGGATGTGTGACAACGATTAAATACCCCATGCAGAAGGTAGGGTATTGGAATATCATAACCATATTATCGTCTGATAGAAATACTGTGTCATAAATATCCTTCCACAGCCCCTATAGAGCATTTTTGTGAATAATTAAAAACACCCAAACCAGGATTTACCTCATCAGAAAGAAACATGGGGAGGAAATTGTTTACCCCCAAAAAGTTGTCATGTCATATTTTGTACACACTGTGAGAATGGCTGTGTGTCGAGTATTTAAACTCAACCATTCTGATAATGGCTAATGCTGCAAAACTGTTGACATATCTGGGTGTCAGTGGTTGTGTTACCAATAAAGTA
This sequence comes from Pleurodeles waltl, assembly GCF_031143425.1. Classification (NCBI taxonomy): domain Eukaryota; kingdom Metazoa; phylum Chordata; class Amphibia; order Caudata; family Salamandridae; genus Pleurodeles; species Pleurodeles waltl. The sequence goes on from NC_090451.1 coordinate 653,065,303, forward strand.
CCTTTGTGCTCTTAACTGCAGAAGACCACTTCTTTAACAGGCTGTAGGAGAAGTCCAGCCCCTGGGATCTTGGCCTTCTGCTTCACTTCTGTTCTGTTTTTATTTGGGTTCTGCCAAGCCTTCCTCCTTGTTCTTTACAGCTGTCCTTGCCCACCACAGATTCATTTTCAGAGGTGCCAGGTCCCAGTGAGATGGCAGGTGTGCCCATTAAAGGGAGTGGAGGCCCTACTCCATGAAAGAGTTTAGTACTTGTGTCATTGTAATGCTGGAGATAGAGTATACAGCTTATCCACAATGGAGCACCTCTTGCCTGCCTAAGTACCTTTGGGGCAGTGTTTCTGCAACTCTAAAGGACATATTTACTAACCCTTACTGCCGGGTTTGCATCACTTGTGCAAGTTTTGCACTGGAAAGTAGCCTTAAAGTGACACAAAGTAGCCTCCATGCTACTTTGTGTTACTTTGCAACAACGGGGTGTATCATGGGTGATACACGAGTGTTCTTATGCAACCACCCATGGTTTTTGATGCAAAGCCCTATCTACTAACATCTGTAAACAGGCTTTTGGACAACACCTCTTTGAGCTCGGCATTAACTCGGGAAAATGTTTTTATTTCTCAATGCTTTTCAGAATTTGCTAGTGTGGTACACTGTAGAGCACACATGCAAAGTAGGATAAAAAAGTATACAACTATGCTTTTGCAAAGTGTTTGCTGGAATGGGACTCCTCAAGTACAAAACCAATGCTTGATATCACACAAAAACCACTATCCAAGAGGAGAGACTGAGAGTGCATGAAGTTCCAGCATACGTACTCCCAAATAATCTGTTTAAAAAAAAGGTGTATGCAGGTCCCATGTGAAAGAGACTGTCAGTATGAACAGGTCTGTAATGAACTGGGGGATTAGGTGGGGGTATCTGACTGCTTAGGAGCAAAAGTCCTCACACACCCAGATGGGTGTCATCCTTCATCACTGGTCCTGCTACACGTTGGGTTGGCGCTGCACTGCCCAACGGGTCCCGCGGGGGGCTCTTTTGTTTTTTGCATGTGTGAAGTGTAACTGCTCTAGGTGTAGACTGATATGGATATAAGTGGGTTAAAATAGACTAAGTGAAATACTAGCTATTTTATTATGTGGGTCCTCTTGTCTAGATTAAAAACTATAATAATGATGGGCCAGGAACAGAAATAATGGTCTGTTCCAGCTCAAAATGTGGAATATAAATGGGTCAACATGTTCCTTGCCGTGTGTAGTCACTGTCGATCAGTGGCAATTCATCAGGACCAAGAGACCTAACCTAAACAGTGGTTGGGGAAGATGTGAAATGTTGGTGGTTAGTGCCCAATCACAGGTGGTATACATAAATAGTATACCTCCTATTGTTAGAGTAAAAACCAACCCTATTTGGGTCAACAGTCTAACCCCCTCGAGTGAAAGTAGAGACTGTGCTAAGTTTGCGGGTCATAGGGTTTGGTAGCACGCACTATATTTCGCAACCTACCCCATCTCAGCCACCTCGAAGACCACCCTTGCATTATAGTGCAAGGGCATGTGCATTAGCACCCTGCAGCCTAAAGTGCACCATCGCAGGAGTGGGGAAAATTGTCTCATCTCAGTAGATATGTTGCTGTTTTGTTCTTTAACTTTCAATCTATGCAGTGTAGCAACATTGGGTGATGGACTACGTTGTGTGAAAAGTTAGTAGATGTTTCCTAAATTTCTGCATATTGTTTTTTCTCATCACATCACAACTTCCAGGGTGTCAAGCCAGGGGGTTCGCTATGTACGTTTTAGCTTACACCGTTCTTGGTACAATCTCAATGTTTTGCTCCGGGTTTCCGTCATTAACCTGGTGTAAAGTGTTAAGGTGGGATTTACTTCCCAGCTCAAATCATGATTTTTGTTAGAAAGATGTGAGATGTCCTACTGTGCCTTACGGTGCGTCATAGATGTGTCATGAGTATTCTGATGCAACCACCCTTGGGATTTGATGTAAATCCCTGTCTGCTAACATTTGTAGACAGGTATTTGTGCCAAAAAACATGTCTTCTCAAGGCAGGATTTATAGTGGAGTAAGTTCAATAAGTCTCCAAACTTCTCTATCTTTACAGGTGTGTTGCATGGTACAGCACACACATAAAGTGGAAAAGTGTTAAAACTTTGTCAGAGCATATATTTCTTAATTGAAAGGGTACCCTTTGAACACAAAACCTGTGTTTCACAGGACGCACACACCTTTGCACTATAATTCAAGGCTGTGTGCGTTAACGCATGACAGCCTAGGGTCCCCTGGCAGAGGACAGAGAAATAGTAGTAGGTGTTTGTAGAGTCGGTGCAGTTTTTCTCACTCCCTTTGATGCAATACATCATAGCAACTTTGGTTGCACAAAGGGTTCAGGGAATGCACACTTGTATTGCACTGGCCTCTAGTGGCCATAATTGAGAACTGTACTTTGTTGATGAATTCACTTTCCAACAGACACCTATAATTCCATGTCTATTTTCGAGGAGGTTATGGTACAGTTTAATAATAATGATAATAATAATAATAATCACACAGGATGTAACTAACACACATCTGCCTTTTCTGTCATTTTAGTGTCTTGTGGTCCGCCACCGGAAGTAGTTAACGCCCTTCGCTTTGGCAAGTTGAAAAAGCGATACGAGATCGGCTCCATTGTGCGACACCGATGCAACGATGGCCCCTTCAAGCGCAAGTCGGCTATCATCAGGTGCCAGGCTGATGGCCAATGGGAGAAGCCCAAACTCACCTGCGTTACACGTGAGTTTATTTGATGTGCCTCGTTGGGTTTTGTTAACGGCCCGTTAACTCTGGCAGGTGTAGGATTTAAGTCGGGATATTTGCCTTTCACCCTACAAAGGTCTATAAACAAGCACCTTGTGCTTTAATGTTGGGAGGCAGTATAATGCAGTCTACATTCAACAGCCCCATCGTTAATATCAACTAAATTTCTGTCAATTAAAAATTCCGTTGGTACCCTTACTTATATTTGCATTTAGGAGCAATTTGTTGGTGGCTTGCCTGCCTCACTTATATGATTTGTGACCTTGGGCAAATTAATGCCTCAGAATGGGCACCAGCCATGAAGAGGAGCCGCAGGATCCGCACTCCTCCTGAATCTTCACTGTATAGTAACTCCTTCCCATCCTTGGCCAGTCCGAATGCCAGCCCATGTGCGTGGTCAGTCTCCCACCAGCCGCCCTCAACCTCGCTGCAGCAGATGCACCCAGCAGCTTTTTATTAGCAGAGTCACCTGACTGGTGACTCCTCTGGGTGGAGGAGTGTGTGGTAGAGATGTTTTGAGGTGTGGGCAAGTGCCCAGGGTCCCCACCTGGCAAAGGGTCCCTGGGAAGCTGAACTTTCTCTCTAGCTCACATCTATTTCTCCATCCTAGCCTTTAACACATTCAAAATTATTTGGCATTTTGGGTCTTGAATAGGTAGACAATGGGAAATAAAATGAAAACTTTGCTCTGAATAGGGGCCTCTGAACCTTTTTCCCTTGCCCCTCCAAAAATTCTTGAAGCACCATCGAAAATACACTTTACTCCAGCTAGTGGCTTAGGCAACAGACCATTTCAGACTGGTTGATTGTGCATTTCTATAATTGCTTTGCTCTGAGGCCCTAAATCGTATTTAAAGTATAATCTGTTTTCCTATTTCTCACTGCAGGACGACACAGAACCCAACACTGAAGTCCCACACCCAGGATATTCTCCAGGCGGTGCCCTCTTCCACCAGCACTGAGAGAGCCAGCCATGGGCTCTGCCTCAAGGGAGCATCTTCCCCACCCTGTTTTCTCAATTCAACTGAAAGTGCTAATCTCCACAAAAGTGTTAGGGTGCCAACAGGAGGAGTTATACACCAAGATGATTGTCTCAAATTATAGTATGAAAGCAGGCCCTAGTTACAGAACCCTCACAATGGAATGGAGTACATGATAAGGGAACACATCAGTGGCTTCCATTAAGCTCTGATGACCAAGGTTAGATGCAAGCTCCATGCTTGAAGATGCAGGAATTATTAGGATATGGAAAAGCAAGGAACAGCCCTCAGAGATCCTGATTCCAAATATGATCAGGGTGGTCCTTTTGCAATCAGCGTCCAACACTCCGATACCCTCCCACGCCACAAATTAATCCACTATCTATTATCCACAGTGTCCGACACTCTGGTCCCCTCCCACCTTATGGATACATCTATTATCCACTTTCCACAGAATCAGCCACCCTGACCCCCTTCCACATTATCAGTAACCTTACTATACACTTAACATAGTGTCAGACACTCTGATACCCTCTCACCCATCAATGAATCTAACACCTGTATTCATTAGTGTCAGACACTCTGATTCTTTCCCACCCGAGAGATGAATCTACTATTCATTTTCTGTGGTGTCAGAAACTCTGATCCCCTACCATATCTTCAATTAATCGATTATTGATTTTTCATGGTGTCAGACACTTGGATCACCTCCTACCCCACGTAAGCATCAAATATACGCTTTCCATAGTGCCTGACACTCTCATCTCCTCCCACCCCATAGATGACTCTATTATTCATTTTCCATAGTGTCAGACACTTACATTCTTTCCAGTCCACTGACTAACCTATTGCCCCTTTCCATAATGTTACACACTCTGATCCCCTCAAACTCCATCAATGACTCTACTGTCTGCTTTCCATAGTGTCAGACATTCTGATCCCCTCCCACCCCACTGATTAATCTACTGACCAGTTTCTTTGGTGCAAGGCGCTGTGTGATCACTTCAGTGCCATCGAGGAATCTATTATCCACCTGCTACATGGCATGCAGCCTGTTGTGCCTTATCTAGTTCACAAGTGCAGGAATCTTGCCATAGAAAGATTACTTTAGTGTTTATGTCTAACAGAGCTCCTAGGACAAAAAACATTGAATCTGCACATTCAGTGGTGTTTAAGAAGAGCAGAAAGCAAGGAGGGGCCCTGCCCTAAGAAGCTCAATTACTCTTGAAGCCACATTTCTTTATCAGGATTTTTAAAAACATATTCACTAATAATGATGCATTACTTATGCCATTCATTGATACAGGTCAACACAGCAATGTTCTGTCTGCAAGGGAGGCTTGGACCTTGTGCATCATAGTTGTGCCTTATGTACAAAAAGTTGAGGGCCCAAATCAGTGCAGGTCATACTGTGTAGGTGTTCACACAAAAAGAGCGCAAGTATTGAATGACCATTGTGTGCTTACAATCCATTACACTCACATAGTTAAGGCTCACTGCTGTTGAGTTGTAAAGAAACCCGTAGTGCTGTGGAGGATTGTGAACCCTGGGTGAGATAGTCATTTTCAAGTTCTAACAAGCCAATACCATATGTGAGCACAACAGGTACACAAATTACTAAAACAAGCACCAACATAAAGACCACTCCATAATGTGTGTTGTGAAGTATTTCTTCAGGAACTTCGCTTAGTTTTTTTCCCACCCCACAACTTTGCCTAGTGACAGCTTGCTATGGCCTCTATTCACCACTCTGCTGACAACAGGTCTTGATGTGGCATTTCAGCAAAGATAAGAAGAGTTGGCTTAGATTAACCATATAAAGTCATGGATATTGGCAGGCAGTTCAGTCTACTCAATATCACCATATACTGTAAAATTCATATATGGTTAATTGCATCCCTTATATCCCACAAACCTAGGTTAGACTCAGCCAGTGTAGTGATGAGCCCAGGCAGAAGCCAGACAGTGGAAATACTGCAGCCAAAACAGATTAAACATTTGTAGGGGTGATAGAACCCACACTATGAATCTTAACTGCCTATCTATAAGCCTGGGATAGCTGTTGTAGCATCTTACAAAACATGCTCTTTGATTAATTTTAGGAGTTGCAAAGTGCTAATATCACCAAATGGGCCTTCAGGGAACTTAAAGTAAAGAAAGAGGGACAAGGAAAAAAACACGACATACCTCCAGCTTGGTGCAAGTGAAAATGATGGCTGAGGATCCCTACAAGCACATGCCTGTCCTTTTTTGGTCTTTATCTGAATTCAGTTTTCCAGTTTGATGAATACAAATTTTGCACATTTTCCAATGTCCAAACCATTGTTTTTTCTTTGTATATATGAAAGGCCAACTCATTTACAGTGACTTCTTAACTTTAGTATTTGTACCCCAGAGGGTCCTGATAACCCTCTAATTTGCTCTTATTTGCTTGCCAGAGAGGTATGTCAATGATCAAATGGAAGAGGGTTCCTAAATCCTCAAGTGCTTCATGGGAAATTTAATAAAATTGTACATTAAAATAATGTTTGCTATGTCCTTCTGTTCTGAAGCACCACAGACTAAACAGTACTAAAACTGTTCATAAATAATGTAATATAAAAAAAAATGTATAACAATTAACATGTGTGATATGGTCATATATAGCCCTCTCAGGGCTGATGTGACATTTATAAACCACTCTTATATTTATTGTACAAGGATGCCTGGTTTCCAGCCAAAACTCGTCACTGCTGCATTCTGAATAATAAAACACTTGACACAGTTCTCAAGTGCCGCCCTCCTTATACACTGGGGAGCTGTTGTAAATTGTTGTAAATTGTTCATCGCTGGAGCAGAAACGCCACTCAACGGCACCTCCAGCAATTTGGAAGCGCACCAGCAGCCTGGAGAGAAGATAGATAGATAGATAGATAGATAGATAGATAGATAGATAGATAGATAGATAGATAGATAGACGGACCGACATGTATGGAGTTTGATTACACTGGAAAAGGAAAAATAAACTAACATAGAAAAGTACTGTTCTTCCAACAATATGCACAAATTTGTTGTTAGCGCTTGCCTCTATTATGTTCTTTGTGAGTGTGTTACAGTACCAGTGGTTGGCTAGGTGTGGTGTTTGACGTACTCAAAAGCTGTGCTGAAGAAGATTTAAGCCTGTTTTATCAGCATTACAGCTATGGTAGAAATAGACTTTATTTTATGAATAGCAATTGTCCTACTCTTATGTGGGAGTGTGTTTGTATTAGCATGTCCAACCATAAACCCTTCCTTAAATTTCCCTTTATACTATCCATTATCTAGTAATTATTTTCCATTTTCTCACCACGCCTCATTGTCTTTCCTACATTTCCTACAATATTCTATACCTTCATGCACAGAGATCTCTGCCACTGGGTTGTTAAAGAAAGTTGGAAATTAATGGAGGGATTGTAGATTTCTTTTATGAGTCGTGAATTGGCAAAAGTTGAAGGTTCATCTGAGCTCTCTCTTAACATATGCACACATTGACATACATTTCTTGCATATATAATAGCTCACACCAAACTTGACAGTACTAATCACACAAAACCAAACACCAACGAAATAAACACACACAATCAGGAAATATTTTTTCAGTTTCAATTGATGGCCTTCCCAGACCCTCACAAAAGGGCTACCCCGATAAACAAAGCAATGTAACAGAACATAATATTACACAAATATGAAGTTCATATGTAGAGGTTTCGATGGTGCCCACTCAAGCAAGCTAACGATCCATCGGTCAAAGTTGACAACACGGTTCCTGGCACTATCAGAGCTGGCTCATAAGCGCATCACACAGTAAGGTCATGATGAAGCAATAGGATTTATACATCATTTACCACGGATTTAACTGTTGTTAGTAGGCAGCCCCAACTCCAATGCTAGTTAGATTTTTCTGAAGTTGTGCTTCTAAGGCTCTTTTGCGTGTGCTGTCTCATGTGGCCCTTACCTAAGGGCACAATCCCCTGACCTCAGGTTGATGTTCGTGCCAACCCACATTGTCTTCATATTTGGGTCCTTTATGTATGGCTTCCCTTATGTAGAAGAATCAATAGGAAATAAATATTATTAGATGATGGAAACAATGAACCAAAATATGATATTGGTGGTCTTACGGAACCAGCAGTATTTTGCCAATACCATATTCTGACTTGGTCATCACATCCTAAGTATTATTAAACATGTCAATAAATACTTATTCAGATTAAGCCCAGATGATAAATGTGCCATGCTTTTCAATTATGGGATAAACACCTTGTTTTCTTTACAGTAGGTCATACTTCACACTACGTCTTTTGTGAAATATTAAAGGCCCTATTTTAGAGAATAGCAGTAGACACCATATTTCCTATGCTCTTTGTTTGGAAATCCAAGACTCCTCACTCCTGGGTCAGGGTAGCCACCGCACCGATGCCTTGGGATTATGATGGGCAATTGAACGCTTCCATCAGCCAACCAACCCCCATCACAGCGATCCAGTCGCGCAAACATCCAGGCAGCATACAACTGTCCAACCCTGGCAATCTCCGCCCCTTGAGCGCTGCAACGATGCACAGCTTCTTTAAAGCTCATTGGCCCCATGACAAAGTAAACATATCCTGTAAAAAATGAGACAAAGGCAGATAATATTAATTTGTGATTGAACAATACTCTCTCTACCTTTGTTTGTGTCTGAGGTTCAATATAGTGGTATTGTGCATTACTAGCTGCATGCAATGTTTCCTATTGCTCTGGAAGAATTTCGGATTTAATCAGCAATATCATACATGTCAGAAACAAGGAATAATTTTGGGCTTTTGTTAAAAAAAGAAAAATAAGAAGGTATTCAAGTATCAGGAGACAGCACATGACTGTAAGATTGTAAGAAATTGGTTTGTTAGCTGATGAAGGTGGAAGCTCCACTCTGGTGTAGCCACAAGCCTTGTTAGGGTGAACCGAAAAAAATCACTGAACTAACCTGTGCTTAACCGTCTTGTGGTTTGATACAAAAGCAGTCAGGCTTAACTTAGAGACAATGAGTAAAGTATTGATGCAGCACACAAACAGTAATAAAGTGGAATTACAACACAAAAAACTCCCAAAACAATTTAAAAAAAAGAGAGTAAATGTTAATAAATCAAATCCTACCATATCAACAAAATTCCAATCCGTAGAACCTGAGAATGTAATTTTAAAATTGCACCTAAAAGTACAAAGCGCCACTTGTGGACATCTGCTCACAATGGTCACAAGTTAATGCTGAAATTAAATTAAAATATTTTTTTATAGCGCAACTATTGTGTAAAGGCCCTTACCCCGACAGAGGTCAGGCAATGGAGATAGTGTGATATAATGACAGAAGTCCTAATAAGGGAAAAAGGTAAGAGCTATTAATTAAAAAGCCACGTTTTCAGGGCTTTCCTAAAAACCCTAAGATCTGCATGGTTTTTTAAATAAAAAGGGAGGGAGTTCCATTTCCTGGCAGTAAATGAAGCTTCTACCTCCCCAATGAGCTCTTTCGATCTTGGGAACAATTACATTTAATGCTAAGCAGGACCGCAAAGTTCTGGAAGGCCGGTAGCAAATACATTTCTCTTTCAGATATTTTGGGCCGTGGCCGAACAACACCTTAAATTGCAATGCTAAATTCCTTGAATTCAACGCGCTTACGAATAGGTAACCAATGAAGCAGAGCCAGGGCTTGAGAGCCCAAGTGTAACTTTGGAATCTTAAGTAGCAAGCATGCTGAAGAATTCTGCAAGGCTTGTAGTTTGTTGATACATCCTTGTTGTAAATTAACATATAGTGCATTATAATAGTCAAGTTTTGAAAGCACTAAGGTGGTAACCACCAGTTTCTGCATATCTTGTGGGATGAATGGACAAATCTTCCTCAGGATTTTTAGCACAAAAAAGCTGAGGAAGTTACTTTGTTGATATTTTTGTTAAAGGATCATTTGTCTTCAAAGAAGATGCCCAGATTTTTAACTGAGGAAAATGGCAAAGACAGAGCACCAAGTTCCTGAGGCCACCAGGAAGGGAACCAAAAGGGAGGATTGTTGCCTAACAAAAGAACTTCAGTTTTGCTGGAATATAATTTTAAGCAGTTGTTGGACATCCAGTTGCTAATTTCCTGCATGCAGCTATAAAATCTGCTTGCTGTATCTTCTGGATTACCAGCTACAGAAACTGTTATCTAGGTGTCATCTGCATAACTGACCACTGAGAATCCAAGCTTTTTAATGAGCGTGGCCATGGGGGTAACATAAAGATTAAAAAGCGTAGGGCTCAGTGAAGAGCCCTGAGGGACCCCACATGAAAGTGAAAAAGTAGAGGAAGAGAAATCGTCCAGAGCCACAAATTGCTGTCTAGCTGAGAGAAAGGATTTTAAAATAGCCAAAGCAGAAATCCTGATGCCTAAGGAATAGAGCCAGCCAATCAATTTGGCATAATTGACCGTATCAAAAGCAGCCGAGAGATCCAGCAGGATCAAGGCTGCCGTTGATCCTGATTCCAAAGTAGTCTGCAGATCTTCTGAAGCCACTATCAGAGCTGACTCTGTGCTATGCTTGGCCCTGAAGCCAAATTCAAATTGTGAATGGTCCAACAAGTGATTAGATTCAAGAGCTTTTACCAGTTCCTTATTAAGTGTCTTCTCGATGATCTTGGCAGGAAAGCAAAGGGTGGATATTGGCCAATAATTATTAGTGTCTAACGGGGGCAATTTTTTTCTTGTAAAGGAAGAATAGATGCTACTTTCCATTCCTTCGGAAAGTAGCTTCATCTCGTTGTAGATAATCGTCAGTTGGTTGGCTAAAACATTGGATGCCAACTGCACAATCTTGGAAGGGCAGGGGTACAACAGAGAGCCTGATTTTTATTGACAGTAAAAGTTCAAGGACATAATCAGCTGACAGGATTGAAAAAGAAGACAAAATTACTTAATCTGAACTGATATTACCCCTCATGTGTTGAGAGTCAGAGGGGTCTTCTTGTTTTCACTCCGGATTATATGATCCAGACAATGAAGGGGCCGGCGTTCTTTTTGTAGTGAAGGCATTATAGATGTCTTCCACCTTAGTCACAAAAAATCACACAGAGATTGTCTACTATTGGTCCTTTTTGGATACTTCAATATTAGATCATTGTTTACAGGAGAAACAACTCCTTAGTTGAATTTTTCACCATTTTTTTTAAGTGTAAAATATGCTGATTGTTCTCCATAAATTAAGGCTTTATATTCACCAATTTTCAGTATGTTGTGTTCTTTTCCCCTGCTATCATTATTACGCCTGCATTTCCGTTCCTTTTTCCTACAAGCCTGCTTACATTCTCTTAATTCTTGCTACGTCACCAGATTCAAGCTAGTCTGGCTGGTTAAGGGTGGCACCCTGAAACCAGTCCCAGGATGCTTGTTTCTGGTGCAGGGAGGACCTGGCCTGTCAGTTCAGGCTGGACTGTTCCCATGGGGAACAGGGTCAAGACTGATTTGCATATGGCTGGGTCCAAACTGGAATGACATGGCAAGCAAAAAAACTGATGGATTAAACCCAGATCTGTGACTGGGGGTGAATGTTTGATTTGTTCTGCATTCTGTCCATCATCTGTTGTTTTTACATTTACATTTTATGTCATTTTATATAATCTATTTTTCCTTTCAGCATAATTTAGCTAAAACACCCAAGCAATTTGGTTATGCACTGCCACATAATTCCAGGGGTTCTGACAATCTGGAGATCACATTAAAAACATACCCATGCTAAATGTAACATTATTGTGTGTATGTTTTGTGATATATTGCAACACTCCACGTAATTCATAATACTCTCATTTGCATATAATTGTTTTTTTGCAATTGCTGATATTTTTTGTCAACATGCCTTTCAGTGCAGAGGTGAAGCAAAATGCGTCAAATTTGTCCCTCAGCTTGTCTTTTGTGCCGTAGGTACGAATTCCAGGTAGAATGTTTCCGCCACAGGGCTCTCGGGGAACGATTATGGGGTAATGAACTGTCCCATCCAGGAGCCAGCCAGCATTGCACCACTCCAGTCCTTCTGTCCAAGCTGAAAGAACAAAGTAGCACAGCAAAGAGACATTTTTTAGGTCCCTGAGGTACAGTGATCACCACCATTTAAAGACAATTCTGAAATCAGATTCAACACGAAATTAATGAAGGGTACTGAATGGTATTTTGGACAGTTTAGGAAACACTACATATGATCAGGAGGATATCTTGGTTACTGCCATCCCCCATGGTCTCTGATTGTTTCCAACCCAGAAGAAAAATAAACCAAGAAATCAGTGTAGCGAATCGGTGTCCAAGGCCATACAAGGATCTAGTTAACTCTTCAGACATAACACATACTCAATTTACCATCTAGCAATACAGTTCACATTCTCTACGACAGGACTGCAAGAATATCAATGGCAGCCACATGTGGCCACTGTGCCTTTGTGACACATCTGGATCCAAAAAGCCGTGCCCATCGCGAAAAAGACACCTTAACTTTTTCTTTGAGCTTTCACAGGAAGAACTGTGATGAATACCACCATGTACCAGGTGCAAGTATGAACACAATACATCATAGGTCAAAGGCTGATGAGTATATTTTGCTGTTGTACCTTTTTGGAAAGTGATTCATGATGGTGTTCCTAAATCATGCCCTTCTGGATAATACAAAAGATGAGGCACCTTGAGACAACCACCAAGATGGAGTGTGAAACTGGCAAAGCCTTTCACTCAGTAAGACTTGTACATTGCAAAATTATCTCTAGATATTCTTTTTGGTCCAGGACTTGGGAGCTCTGCATCTTTGGTAAGTCAGTTGATTTAAATAGACATGAATGCAGCAGTTTCTCATAGAGGCTAGTTAGACTGTGGTATTCATTAAGATTTTAAAGACTCCCTGTAGTTTGAGTCTCAGACATATTGGGCCTCATTACGAGTATGGCAGTCTTACGACTCCACACTCGCAGTAGTGGTCTGGACCACCGTCTATGCGGCGGTCCAACCGCCACATAACAACCCTGGCGGCCCGACTGTCAGGGAACTGCCAGGATTTTGGATCCCGGAGGTGGCAGAGATCTTAATCCACCAGGGCAGCGCTGGCAGCGCTGTGGATTACAAACTCATTTTCCATCAGCCTTTTCCTGTTGGTGGCACCGCCATAAAAATGCTGGCTGAGAACAGGTGCAGGGGGCCCGCTGCCCAGCACCATCGCAATGTTCACAGTGAACATTGCGATGGTGCTGGTGCATCCTGCTGGCTTTACACTTCCGCCGGCTCGATTACGAGCCAGAGCCAGTGCTGTAGCCTGTTTTCCGCTAGGCTGGCAGGCGGAAACCTAGGTTTCCGCCCGACAGCCTAGTGGGAAACTCTTAATGGGTCCGGCGGGGAGGTACCCAGTGAAGCGGCAACCTCCCCGTCAGAGGTCTGACAGACAGTGAAAACCGTCCGTCGAAATCCTAATGAGGCCCATTGTCTCTACAGAGTTTAAATCAGACAGAAAATGTAATTAACAGTAATGAGCAACCTGGAATAAGAACTTGGGAGTCTAATTTAGATCCTGATGGACCGTCAGGCCAAGGAAGTAAATTACTACTTTGCCATGATGGAGGTACCATCCACCATATTTATTGATGACCATCAAGTAGCCAGTCATTCCTTAAAACATAGCCAGGATCCGCCATCATGGCTGTTGCTGTCAATGCCTTTTACAATTTGGTGCAAGGCTTCGTCAACATGTCCATCCCGAAGCTAGGTTTTCTTTTGGGAAACCAAGAAGATAATGCCCCCTTCACCGCAGGAGTCATCTTCCTTGGCGAGGGGGGAGCGTTTTATTTTTTTGCTGTCTCTTAATGGGTGACACATTAAAAAATGTCTAAATGTTCACCCATCCTGAGGATGAGCGATTGGACATATGACCAATTCTCCATCGGAACAACAGAGTAGTTAATGCCCTGGCCAAACTATGGTCTGGCCTCATTTAAATTGGGTGGCCAGACCACTATTTTGGAGGGGAGGGAACACTGTTGCTGTTGCAATAGATTTCCCTCTCCACCAATATATAGATTACGCCCTTGGTCTCAAGGGCAGCTGGCTTCGGTAAGTCATCCCTGGAGAGGACTGCCATGACAGCAAGGCGACTGAGGGCTTTTAAGTAATAAAAAGTTGTAGAAGATACATGGGGAAAAATGAAAAGCAAAAGTCCTTTATTTCATCTGGTGCAAACCTTTAAATCCGTAGGTGGCTCCTTCTGGGCATTGATAGGATGAAACTATATGGAACAGAAGCTACAAAGAGTTGAATACTCCATGGTATAACCCAGTACTTTCAGGCCTTTTTGTCTAAAACTATTTTAAGGGCCTCAACCTTTCCTATGGTCTTTTCCACATGTTCCAGACAGCCATTTCCTTGCGTAAAGCCACATCTGTAATTGGGATGTTTTTGTTTTACACCTAAGAAATATATAGTACAGATCAATGGATTCCTCTCTCTACCTTCGACCAGTAATGTAAGGGATTTAGGGTTCTATGTAAAGTCAGACCATTGCATATCACAGTATACCTTCAAAACCATTTTACATCCAGTTAAGACAATAGGCCATGAGTTCTAAGAGAATAGTTGGTATTGCGTAGGCTAAATATCTCTGCTAGGCTACATGAACAGCAATTTGCTAAATTGGCAAAGAAACTTTCAGCTCCCAAAAGCCCTTCCATCTCTAAAGGAGTTAATTTTGTGGAGGTCGGCATACAATTCCGAAACTTTAAAACCAAAAAGTGATGGCCAAAAAAATGTGAAATGTTTTTTGGTGCTTTTTTTCTTTGCTGCATGTCCACTATCCTTTTAACTTTGCGTTTTTTGCATCTCATCTGTAATAAGCTCTCCCTGCATTTTGGTTGCAAAAAATAGTCTGTCTGTGAAAAGGTAATTGGCAGAAAGCAATAAAATAGACTCAGTCTCTGAATATGTATTGTAAGTTTACCTTTGTAAAGTTGTGAGTACGTTGCCAGCCTGGCATCCTGTTCCTGGCAGGCCAAACGGGCCTCATAATAGTTGAGTTGATAGCGACCCTGGCTTGGCTGATATGGGAACACAACACCTTGTTTTATAGGTAATAAAACAAATAGAAACATGTTAGATGCAGGGTCTGCATAACGTTGCATCCTAGAATTCACTGGAGACCACTTCTCAAACGTTAGGCAAACATTTTAATACATTCTTAAAGATGTGGCAATGTCTTCTTGTTTTTGTTTGTTCCTACTGCTTCCATGTTTGTTTGATGATCAGTGAAGGGAGAAGCCATTATTTCCACACAGTGGACTAACTTTCCTAGTATCGCTGGGAGAGTTATTTTTTAAGATGTGAGTTAAGTACTGTTAGGTCTCAGTAGGTCGTTTGTCCTCTGACATGAGATTAGATCCTTCAATTATGTCTATCCTTGTGAACTGTGAGTAAAAGAGTGAGTGTTTGGGCGAGTGAGTGAAGTGTTTGGGCGAGTGAGTGAATGTGTGAAAATATGAGTGAGTGGGGGAGTGATTCATGTGTGAGTGAGTGAGTGTGTCTGTGATTGAATGTGCAAGTGAACAGATAAATGTGAGGGAATGTGTGATTGAGTAAGCAAGTGAGTGAGTAAGTGAGCAGATGAGTGTCTGAGTAAGTGAATGTGTGAATGAGTGAACGGGTAAGTGAGTGACTTAGTTAGAAAGTAAGTGCATGAGTAAGTGAATTTGTGATTGAGTGAACTTGACCAGACCAATTGAAAGTTGTACATGTTGCCATAAATGCCAACTGCTTGAGATGTAGAAAGCAATTCCCTATGGAATGATTATCCAGAATTGATACAGCTATGTATAGAATAATGCACAGTCAAACTTAATTTGAGAGGTTGGCGCTAGGTGTGCTTGTAGACTGAGCTGCACAAAAACAATCAACCAACCAAAGGAGGGGGATTAATGAAATAAAAACAGATTATTTTTTGTGATTATTAGCAGATGCTACACTCCAGAAAACACCTTCAGACGAACATTGTAGTGATCAAAATGAAGGTATTACAATTTACTCAATTTTGCAGAAGGGAAGTTCCAGGCATGGACCAATGAATTGATGGATAACCGAATGTATGAATGTATGAAAAAGCTGACCTATTTGTACAGAATTATACTAACCAACCAATGTGCCAATAGACCAGTTTGTAATGTTCTAATGGCTTGCCACCCCAACACGAGTCCAGAGATTTCGGTCTCAAGCTTTGATACATGATATACTGATTCGACATTTGGAGAGTATGTCTACAACACACCCCATCTAAATACGGAATCGGTATCGAGTCACAAGACTATTTTAGGAGTTGTTAAATTTTACCAGTGCTTAATATGGGTTAAGTACACAGGAAGTAACGGTTCTGTAGTCACAAATAAAAATTCCGACCATTTGAGTCCATAAACAAATTTAGTCTATAGGGCCCCATAGCTCTACTTTTCCACGAACAGACCAACAACGTTTAGATTGACAATAAAACAATGCTGTATCCAAATGTATTCAATACAATCATACTGTATCTAGATGAATTCAATATGTATTCAATACAGAGATACTGTATTCAAATGTATTCAGTATGTATTCAATATAGTGATCTTGTATCCAAATGTATTCAATATGTATTCAATATAGCGCTTCTGCAGCCAAATGTATTAAATATGGATTCAATACAACAATACTGTATTGAAATGCATTCAGTAATTATTCAAAATAGCGATACTGTATCCAAATGTATTCAATATGTATTCAATACAGAGATACTGTATCCAGATGTATTCAATACAGCGATACTGTATCCAAATGTATTCAATACATATTCAGTACAGCGATACTGCATCCAAATGGATTCAATATGGCAATGCTGTATCCAAATGTATTACATATGTATTCAATACAACAATACTATATCCAAATGTATTCAATATGTACTCAATATAGCGATACCGGGTCCAAATGTATTCAATATATATTCATTATAGCGATACCGTATCCAAATATATTAAATATGTATTCAATACAACAATACTGAATCCAAATCTGGGCCAAGCCTCAGATGCTCTACTTGGAGATTTAATGGAATGAATAGATTTGTCTGCATGACATTAATGACCCACCTTTCTATGAGTTTGATTTGCCTTCTGTCATTAATTTATTATTGTATTTGTCTCAGAGAAATGATGAGGGCATTGTATTAAGACTTTAAGCTTAGAAAAGGAGAAATATTGACTTCAACAGCTTCTGATTAATTTGAAGGTAACCTAATGCCCAAAATATAGGTTATCCCTATCTGGTAAATTCAATTTAAATGTAGAAAAATATAATTTCCCATTGTATGTCATTGTTTTGTGATCAAAATATCAGCATTAAAAAATATGGCATTTGGAATAATGACTACCACTATATAATTAAAGTACTTAAAATGAAGGATAAATGTACTATTCATAGCTTCACAACTATCTGTCTTGGCTATATAGATGGATGATGGTCACCAGTATACCACCCTTTGCACCTTTAATTTAGGGCAATAGCAGCAAGTTTGATTTGTTTTATTCACTCTGGTACAAAATGTAAACATAGGAAAGACAATTAAAATACACGAAAAGCAAATGAAAACAAGTTAAATTATAAATATCTAAAGCACAAATGTTTGTTTTTGCAGAAAATCAAAACTGGTAAGGTGAGTGATTTGGCACGTATTAACTAATACAGACTGCAGTATAACTAGTTTCAACGTATCCCTCCATGTGCGGTAAAAAAAATCAAGTTCTAGTTCCCTACCTTCATTTAACAAATCACTTCATTCTGAGATTGCTGCAGTTAAATTAATTCGATTAACACACTTGGAAACAATTGTTTTTCAGGAGAAGCCCAGTGCTGGGTGTAGGTTATTCAGTGTACACTGTGTTCTGACAAACCTAACATTTTTTATTACTAGTGACTTGCTAGTGAAATTCACTTCAGTGCTCTTGCATTTGATTATACGAGCGAGATCAGGGATAGAGTGGGCATGTATCTTGCATTGTATTGGTACTTAGGTAGTCATTCTAAAGGGAGCAAAGACAGAAGAAGAATTAAGGGCCATATGTACAAACACATTTTCCCATAGACACAGAATGGGTAAAACCCTTTGCTACATCTGGCCCTAAGTATTACATGTCCCAGTAGAAACTATTTGGACAGGAAAGCGCAGGGTACCATGAGCAGCAGGAGCTAGAGTGGCAGAGGTTGCCTCTCCTGGCCAGACCTCACTGGAATATCAGTGTGGGAGCAGTGCTCATCTATTTGCCTGATGGGGGTTATAGTGGGAGGTGAGTGGGAGGTGTAGGAGGTGTGGCTGCCCACGAAGCCACTGTGACCAAGGTCCCCCACATCCCTTGTACTGACATCAAGTGGTGTTTTGTGGGCATCCCCATTCCCATCATCTGCTGAGCCACAGATATAAAGAGTATCTGAATCAACTCCCACTATGGAGGAATGACCACAATTGTAAGGTTACCTTATGCTAAATGTAATGAGTCCTTTTCTCCAACAACTGTCTCTTTACAGCTCATTTGTCACTTAATGGCTGAAACTGGTTAGTTACAATTGGCAAGGATACCCAATCTTATGCCTAAATTGTGGTGCCTCCCAAAACAACATTTTCTGCATGGATGTGAAAAGTGTGGTACTGAGTAACACATGATGATGGTGTCAAAGTTCACCTCCCTCCTCTTGGGCATGAAGGAGTGGGGATGCTGATGGTGCTAAATACTGTTACTTGCAGCTGCTGGAAGTGGAATTTCTCTCATCATGTTCCTTTATCAAGTCACCACTCCTTAGTGTGATCAAGACACACCACTCCTGTGGGTGTACATACAGCCCATAGACTATGTTTATCTTTTCTTGAACTATGTAATTAATTGTCATCCAAACTTCAACTTGCACCTTGTGTATTTTCTTCCACACTTTGTGTACGTGGTGTTCTTATAAAAAAATTACACTTGGGATGGAGACCTGCCCCGCTTTGTCAATGCTCTGAAAGCTGATACATCACCCTACCTGGCTATTTATTCTTCTGCTACCTTAACAGTGTTCAGGACCAACTTGAATCCTATTGTGATGCTTAGGAGTAATTTACACATTTTGTGGAATAGATTATTGGAGTAGTGTTGCTGGTGTTCTTGGTGTCCCAATTGTTTGGGCATGGTTTTGGATTGAGGGACAAGATTGACAATGACTTCTCCAGAGATGTATGTGCAGCTAGGGACACACTTGCTTACATGAAACATCTTACAGTCAAAGGTAACAAATCTCTTAATGATAAGATGGATGCACTCAGGAACAGTCTTATTATTTTCCTGTCTACGATGGGGACAGAACCTTAGAATTGTAGTGGACGGTGTATTGATAGGAAGAATATGTAACTGGAGAAGCAAAGCCCTAAGTGAGACTGTTGTCATGGTTGTTCACCATCAGAATACGTTGAGGGATATGGAAGCCTTAAAATGAAGAAGTAATGTTTGGTTACTGGGTCTTTCAGAGTGGAGAGAAAGTTGTCAGATGGAACCATTTATCACTGGACTTCAAATCACTGTTTATTCTCGAAGGGATGGAGGGGGGACACTTGGTGATGGTGATTACACACCACTCACCTAGTTTCAAACAATCTCAAACAAAGACATTTTTATACTCCAAAGCTGATGGTTGGCGTGGTTAAATACACAGAGCCCTTTCAGTAGTTCTTGATTCAAATGGGACACCATGTGTAATACTGCCCCCACTTTCATGATTGATATTGACTGGTGGAGGGTGCCTTGGCCACCTGGTTTTTCGTGACCACATGCATTATTTTGTTTGCTATTATCAATTTCCACTGTAGTGCAGGTTCCCTCTTCACATAGTGTGGATCTCTGGTGATATCAATAGAGTGAGTGCACCAGTGGTAAATTCACTGCTAAATTATGCACAGTAATTATTTTCCTGATCGTGTCTGGGTATGTTCTACGATTCAGGGTTTTGCTAGGTTTACTTGCCTTAGTTGCAGTAGTTTACTATTGGACAGACGAACCACCTTTAATGTTTTGTCCTGAAAAGTCAATTGATGGCAGGGAGTTCTTTCCTACAGGACAGCTATCCAGTAGGATAGTACATATTTCGAATATCAATGGTCTGAACCATGATCATCCTGACTTTTTAAATTCCTCACCAGCATCATAGGCGGACCCAAGTTACAAGTTCTGAAAGTGCAGAGCTATAGGTTATAATAAACAATTACTACTGATCGGTCTCCTAAACAAACATATGATAATTGTAAGTATAAACTGAAGACAGAGTTTTGCAAGTCTGGGAGGAATTTGGCCTAGCTCCAAACAAGGAGGGGCCAGAAATACATTTAGAAATTGACTGTGTGAATGGGAAGGTGGTGACTAACACAGAGTAGGCCAAGAGTGAATTTTGTGACTATTATTAATCATCTCTTTGAGATTATGCCCTGGAGGACACCACTCTTATCAGTACATTAATGACAGAATATGACTTGACTATTTTCGGCCCTCGAGAGGCCATTGAGGGAGCCATCATGGACCCTGACAATAAGGTAGTGCTGCCTGCCTACAATACTGCTTAAGATCCCTGCATAAGATGGTTGTCTAAGATTAATAGAAGTACATTGAGTACTTAAGTTGGTTGATATCTATATATTTTAGTGGCAAGAGCTTTGGTACCATAGTTCACAAAGAAGTGGGAGAAAAGAGAGATCATCTGTATTGAAGAATGTAATGTATGTAGTAACGAGAGGGTGTGAAAATAAACAGTATTGCCTGAAACTTCTTGTATCCTACACCTACTGTACAATAAAGAGCAATGATTTTTCTACACAATAAGCATTAAGAACATCTGGCTTTACCCTCTAAGCGTAGTGTTAAGGTTAAGCTCTCATCATCCAGTCCATTTACCAGTTGACACCGATATCTTCCCTCGTCTTCTAGGGTCACATTAGTTATGACCATGGAAGCATCATGCCTGTGGCCACGGCGGAGGTATGACCGCTTCGATATCTGGTTGTAGTTTCTATGGTGGTGGCCATTGGTTATGAGGATGATGTCCTCTAGTGGATCTGCATGGTTGATCTTGGTCCACTTCACCCTGTAGCTCTTGGGACGCGTTCGAAGCACGCAGGGAAGAGTAACATTGTCTCCTCGCTTGGTGTGGATCACTTCATGAATAGGGTCAAGTAAATATCGAAATCCGGGTATATCAGCTGGCCAGGGAAATAAAAAAAAGATGCATTTAGGTTTAGGGTCTGCAACAGTGTTGCAAAAGCTGGAAAATGCAAAGTTGCGGTAAAGGTAAATTCCAGCTAGTATTGTCAGGGCAAACTTTCAGTCATGTCTATAGTTCTCATGTAAATGAAAGGCAAGGATTTCGATCCCCAACCGCAGCTTAATGGAACTGAACCTAAACGTGATATAGGAATCCAACCACATCAACATGGTACCAAGCCTGGTCCATTCTAATTTAAATGCAGGTCCTGAGGAAGATGTATTGTTCTGAAAGAAGAGGTGAAGGAGGCGGATGTCAAAGAGTGGTACGAAGAGAATGGGAGCTGAAGAACTGCTTGTATCACCAAATATTAATTGTGAATAAATGTGTCTTATTCCAGAATATTTCATATTAGGTCACATCTAAGTCACACATAAGGCACACTGTTGCCAGAAAATCCTTTGAGAAGCGGCCCACATCTATATACAAGGGACATACCCTGAAAAAAGGGGGTTATTACTTACAGTCTTGGCAGGAAATAGAAGAATCTAAGTCACATCAACATAGAATATGGAAGCAGATTTTGAATTCTACCAGTTTCCCTGATACATCTCAACATTGAATTAGGTCTACAGACTGAAGAAAGGGCACAGGCCTGTAGGCGTTTGTTAGGGGGAAGATTTTTGAGTCTGAAGAACAATGTGTTCAGGTAGATAGTGTCATGTTGCAGTACTCTTTGGCGCTGACACAGGGTATCTATTATGGTTTGGAGTGTACAGTAGGAACACTCACATACAGAAAAGTATCAATGATGTTTTCACCTGTGAATTTGTCTCTGATTTCTTAGCTATCGAACTTCATTATTCCAGCCGTGATTGAGGAGGTAAGAGCTGCTTTCACACAGCACATTAATGTTTATTGCTATAGCTAACTTGCACCCTGATATGACCTTGGTTAATGCTGAACAAAGTCTTATTTATTATTACCAGGTTCACTAATCAATTGTACTAGGTGAAACAGAAACAATATGGTTCAGTTCTAAAGAATGTACTTTGTGTTTCACAGTTGTAAAAATATGATTTTGTTTTCTTCCAGAGAGAGAGAGAAAGAGACAGTGAGAGGGAGAAAAAGAGAGCAATAGAGAGGGAGTATCTGGGTGTGCCCACTCATGGGGTTGTGTTCCACTCTTACGGGCCAGTTTAGAGTGTGGTGGAGGAAGCATTCTGGTGCAATGCCAACGGAAAACCCGCTCCGCCAAACTCTAAGTCCACATGACAAATTGTGAGTCTGGTGGACAGCTAGATGTACACACACTGAGGAAAATTTCAATTTCAGTGTAAACCTTCACCAACAGCCTGCAGGATTAGGGACATTCAGAGGAAGCACTTAAGACAGGCCATCCTTTTTAGGGTAGACAGCATTTAATTTTCTTTGTCCTGTACTTTACGGCCAGCAGAGAAAACTACGATGATGTGGGGTCATTAGTCTTTTATTTTCTTTATTTTTCCAAATCAAACTGTTACATAGGGGATTTGTTTTTTGAAAAAAAAAACTTTGGAGATGTTGGATGTCCTGCCCTTATGTTTAATGAAGCCATCCATCAAACCTTTCCAACATTGACAGGAGCTTCCATGACAGCTGTGCCTGCTAATGTCAAAGTTGTGCTCCATTTTCCAGATGCTGTAAAAGCAGGATAGTCAACCACCTTGTCTTTCTCAGCCAGCCCATGGCTAAAACAGACCCATAGTTATTATTTTACCAAAGAATGCCAGTATGTTCTGAGGCTTTGTGCCTCGTGCATTGAGAATCACTAAAAGATCTTCTCCCTTAAGTGCTGCTGAGCATCTACCACAACTATGTAAGAATATCTGCTCATTGCCTTATTTTGATCTCTTTCCAGTTACAGACATATCATTTGCCATGGGGTACACAAACTACCATTTATTGTAGTAGTAGTCTGTTGTTCTTTGCTTTGTTCTTTCCAATTCCCCTCCCATTATTTATTGTATTGTATATGTGTTGTCTGCTTAATTTAGTGTTCTACATGCATTACCGAGTACCTGTCTAGAATTCAGGGCCTGATTTTCTATATCCTGCTTCAGTCTTCAGGTTTAGTCCTGTCCTTCTCCTTGCATGTTTTAGATACTGCCCTGTATATGCTAAACCGCTTATCCAGAATTCACTTATCCCTTGGAAGAGTTCAAGCTTTGGTTATTTAGGCCATGGGATCAGCAGTGGCCAGATACTTACAAAATTGACTAGTCTCCTTTTTCATTTTTTGCAAGTGTGAAGCACACTTGTTTCATTTTGTGTTTTAGTTATTTTGGGTATTCTACTATATTGATAGGCCTAGGTGAAAAGAATTACAAGGGTGTAATTCGCATAATGTTGAGAATGTTGCTGTACTGGACGTACAGTTCCGAAAATGTATGCAATTATGCACTGTAGCATAATTACACAGAATTCATGGCTAAATCTTTCAGTGAAGGTGCCCTATGTGGTAAAATGATTAAATGTGTTGTTTTATTGATATTTTATTGGGTTACAATTGGGGATGCAGGGGGTTGTAATGTAGTGCTGAACCACTTTTACTGCCGTGGACATTCCTCTATGAGTAGGCTTAATCTTCCACCTTTTAACTTTTCCAAATTACTGTGCCATGCATATTTGATTCTGTATAATATGTTCAAAGTTTTTTGCTGTAGTATTTAGAGATTATGTTAAGACTCACTTCCTCCTCATTGTTCAATTTCTTTTGGAAAGTCTTTCATTTAATTGTTGATTCAAACTAATGTTAGAATAACCCCTTTAAAAATGTGGCAGATAGGAAGAGATCCATTTGTAACATCATTGGGTCATTAATGAAGCAAAGGTTGAGGAAGTTACCTTGTACAGATGTCTCAGCCTCCTTTTTGAGTCAAATCTTGATTGGAAATCCCATCTGAACACTATTAAAGCATGCACACTTCCCTGTGTTTTGGGGTTACGCAAGTTTAAGCAAGCTTATGGAGGCTGTGATATGACCCAGTTTAAAAACTTTTTAAGGAGGTATTGCAAACAAAAGTTCTTTATGGCACGGAGATCTTTTGCTTAAGTGGATATTATGATTGGAACAAGTTGAAAGGTAAATGCTTTAAAAGATTGCTAGGCCTTCCTCAATCATCCATGGTTCTAGCAATAAGGTTAGAACTCAAACTTGTGTCTTGGTATCATGATTCTATAAAACTCTGCCTAAGATTTTGGAATAGGCTACTGATGGGTGGTGAGGTTACATTTTCTCATTTCTGTAAAAATTAGCTCTTAAATAGTGCTATCTTGTGGGCTGTGAGTGTTAGAAAGCTTTTGAAGAAATTATGTATCTTGCTTTCTCTACACTCTCCCACAGTAGGATTGCCTTTAAAAATGTCACAGATGGATTTAAATATGAACGTTTAATTTTTATCTAAAGATGATAATTATAGGTATTTGGGTACAAATACATCAGTTACCCATTAATTGGAATTATTGAGTAGTGAGAATGTATATTCATATATTACAGATTTACCTGGTCCAGTCTTGCAAAACAATATATTGAAATATAGATGGGGCATGAATGCGTATAGTATGACATAAAATTACCCAATATGACTCTTAGATTTGGTGGATAGTGCAAATGTGACATAAATATAAAATGGACTAGCGTGCATGTTTTATTGGATTGTTGGTTTTATATTGGAGAAAGACATACATTTTTAAAGCCTGTTTTGATCAAATATGATATTTACACATGTTATGTAGCCTTAAGGTTTTTCTGTGTTATGCATTTACTTGATGTAATAATTGCAGCTGAGAAATTTTTACAAGCAATTGGAAAGGGAAATGGGGGACTAATATATTTTATGATCTTAATGATTTATCTTACCATAAGTTTATAAATTCAAGTATTTTGTACTTTTAATGTTGTGATATAGGTTCTTGCTTATGGTTTATTTATGAAATAGTTTAATGCACTATAGTCCCAATAAACGTATTTATTACTACATTTGTAGACATTGATAATTTTGAATAATAGAATATCAAAAGAGGTTGAAATCATTAATTGACGCTCTTTTCTTAAATAATATTTGCCTGATTTTAACGTTTTTGTCTACAGATCATTATTTATTGAATAAAATGTGTTACATCTGTTTTGGCTGTGTCTTCATTCTTTAGAGCCGGATGTGGGCAGTCCATTATGTCATACAATTAGGTGCTTTATTCATATTGCCATTGACCTGATTTACCAAGTCAAAGCCCCAAAATAGTTTGTGGATCAATACCAGTAACCCATCCCACTGTCTGCTGTGCACCTTTGTGATTTCTCATGTGTCTACATGTTTTTTTAAAACAACAATAGCTTCCAAACCTTTATAGATGTCTTATCAGTTCAGTGTTAGAACCCATTTGTAAAATAACATTTTCATCTTAGTTTGGACATCAATGGCTAAGTACAGCTAGGAATTATTTTACTCCAGTAGTTTATGTTCTTTGTGGATCTGTTTTCAAACCCTGACATGCAAAATGCTTTCTGTGGTTTTGTGGCAGCAGCAGGAAGACACCCAACTAACTAGAGGTAGGTGGCGAGAAGTAGTGGAAAATATTCCTGTAGCAGAAAAATGTGCTAAATCTATGATGTAGCGTAGTGTGTACAATTGTAAAGCTAATATGTTTACTTGTAACGCTCACATTTACATAAGAAAGATATATACCAGATGTTTATTACTATCCAACTCAGTGATATGAATTATGTTGACCCTGGAATGAAATAAAGATGAGTGGATTTCTACTGAAGGGTTCAAACCAGTGACCATGGGGTTAGCCACGTCCCTGCCACCAATGAATTAGTTTATTCTGTGTACCTGTTCACCATCTGCAAACCAGTTTTTGACATTATTGTGCACCATTTTGAACTTAACAAATGTACCTAAAAATGCAGAGGTCTGTAGTGGGTGTTATTTAAACTGATTATTTCTGGTTTCAACATTTTCTAACTAGGTTGATCAAAATCTTATGATTCTTACTGATGCAAACTGGTTCTTATTGCAAAATACAAGCCCTGCTTTATAGGTATAGTGCACAGGGCAAGGGCCTTTGAATTCTCAGTAAGGCAGCAGGCCTGTTCTTTAAATTGGGTGAACTGGATTTACATGGCATAAGGGCATGACTAAATGACCATCCTTTCACCCCTGGGACAATCTATGGACATATTATTTCTAATGTGTACTATATAGTAAACATGAAAATTCACATAAAAACATCAGTTGGTGGGAAATGATTAAAATTCATAACCTAGAAAACAAGAATTTCCAAATTATGGTTAGCCTAGCAACCATACCACATACTCCAGAATGCACTGCTCATGACTTCCCAGATAATTTCATAGATGGAATCAAAAATGCTATCATAGATAAAACTACAGGTAAAATCATATATCGAATCATCAAGGTCTACATCAATTATGTCACATATATAGCCTCATATTTTGAAATGGGTGGAGAAGAAATGCTGCAGTTCACTCACTTCATTGTACTGCTTGTGGCTGTTACTGCCAAAAACTTATTGCAGAGAAATTCTACTTTTAAAAGTACTGATACTGGAGCTCAGATTTTTCACCCAAGTAAAAATGAGTCTCTAAATATTCAGCTATAAACTAATAAACTCTGTTTTTTAACTTTAAAAAACATGGCCTAATTTAACATCTCATTAAAGTTATCTCATCATCACAATCTGGGTATTTTAATAGATCTTTTAAAGTTGTTATAGTGCTTCTTAGAAACTTGCACCCAAAGAGGAAATTTCAGTGTGTAAATGTTAGCAAATAATGTCACAAAATGTCTTCCCATCGGACAAACACAGAAGGCAATACTAGAAGGAGGTTACACAAAACTGGATCATGAGCCAACTTTTAAAACAACATGTTTTGTTGTTTACATAGTTAATAAGGATGCAGGTGAGGTGATAATTAAGGAACTATGTGTGCCACTTTATGTAAGAGAGAAATTATATCATATTTTATTGAAGTCATTTGTGACATTGCTGATATCATAGATGATGTTATCAGTGATCTCATCAGTAACATTTGTGATATTTGTAAGAAAATTGTCAATTTAGTTAGCATGTGTTAATTAAATTCAATTGCTTGGGAATTTTCCTGCCCAAACAATTTTGCAAGAAAATGTTTGCTCTAGAAATGGGGGGTTGCAAGTATTCATCACCATAATTCTTTAAAATACCTTGTACACTTTATAACTGTCCTCAAGCCTGCAAAAGCATAAAAAGGTTTGCTTGGTTTACAGAGGAAAAACTTTGCAACTTTTGCTGCCTACGGTGTTTTGTGGTTTTAAAGGTAACAGGACAGTCCCTTCAACCAAATATTGTCCAGGGACTGTTTATGTTGTGTATAGTATACGTTAGATTGCAATTTGAGAAGCCATTTAGAATGTTCCTTTAAGAATGTTTTCTGTGAGACTGTTCACTGGTACTCAGTGTTTTCTGTGCATTTTCCTGAAATGAGGGCCTAGGGCCAAGCTTTCAGCCAACCCCCCTTTCCACCACATATACTGTCTTTGTGATCAGTTCTTACAGAATGGCATTTTGCCATGGCTTGTTCTTTTCATCATGTTTTGGATTGTGGTCTTAAGCATATATTTATCACATTAATAGGATACATTTTGGTCCCCCACGGGTAATAGAATGATTAGAATGTACATATTATCACTCATGGGTTCATGCATTTGATCCTTGTACTCACAGGATTTAAAATTTAGAAGATGCTTTCTAGAAACTCATATGCAAATTGAGACTTTATGTGTATAAATATATGGCATAAGATCACTTTCCATCACATAAACACAGATGTTTGAAACAGGAAGGAGGTTACAAAAATTTGATCATGGTCCTACTTTTTGAATCATGAAGTGTATTGTTGAAATAATTCACCATTGTATACAAACTTATGTTTAAAGAATTAACAGGAGAATAGTTTAGAGGAACATCCAATACTGATGCTTCTATGTGCACTATATAAAGATGCTAAAACTCTCCTTTTAGAAACAATAGTATCAGGACTGAAATAAAATTTGAGGCACTTGCAAAGAATGTGGACTACCATTTACAAAAAGTCTCATTGGAATCAAGACGTATTTTGAAAGAAACATCATATTTTTGACTAGATTGGAGATAACAACATGTGGTGAATTAAATGTTTGTTTTTATGCGATGCTAATGGTAATATACCACATGAGAGCAAAGAACCATCACAGTGAATCTGTTTTTCTATTGAGAATATTATTTTTGTTGGACTTGAGACATGTGCTTTTGTACCACAATTGCTTTAAATGTTAAGGGGCTCATTATCTTAAAAAAGGTGGAACAGAGATGGGACGTATTACTGCACCATGATACAAAAATATATTTATGCAAACATCTAAATGAAGATCAAACTGAACCACTCAGTTTGAAAAATTAAAAAATAAATATCAGCTATACTCATACTGTTACCTATAAACTACAGCTCAGAAACAATATGAGACATGCATTTGTAATGGAATCATTGGGGGAGAAGTCATAAGAATGGCAGACTGTGCATTACGTATGTAAATCAAAAATATTATTATATAATAAAAATCCTGACAAATACCAAAAGTGAAGTGAGTGACACTGTATCATCGATGGTTTGCAGTTAATCTGTTCAATAAGATTGTCTTAGTGAAGAGCAAAAATTCTTAAGGAAGTATACATGTGAAAAGTAAACTTGGAGAGTCCCTTCATAATTCCATCAATTATTTGTTTTACATTTTCTGTGATCACAACTGTGTATATCTGTAGTGTTTTTTTAAGGGTGATGTTCAGGTTAGTCAAGCAGTGCCAAGGTTGTTAGCTGTCCTTCAGAAGTGTGTCACTAACCATACATAACTCATAATTTATTTTTTACAGCTATGCATATTTTATGAAGGGTAGAAAGTTTGTGAAATGTAATAATATATGAGAAAACACTAGAAGCAGATCTTAAAGGTGAAAATGTACTTCCAGCAGAAGACTTAACTGTCATAAACTTTATTGTGTAGGGAATTTTCTTTGCAGGTCCATATTTCCTCAGAATATGTATTTCCATTTACGCTCCTCCGCGACACTTGAGATCTTCTTCTACCCGGCAGATTCATATACCCCGCATCAATAGATCATGGGGAGGAAACTATTTCAGTATTAAGGCTGCCCGTCTCTGGAATGCCCTACCTCCTGAGCTCCGTCATGAATCTTCTGAATCTCTTTTTAGGAAGAAGTTGAAAACCATTCTCTTCAGTCGCTAACCTGTCTTTCCTGCTTTCCTTAAACTCTTCCCTGTACCTTCGGCGCTGGGATGCCATAGGGTACCTACGCGCTCTAGAAATGCATAAAACTAAACTAAACTAAACTTATAAAGAGAGTGAGCAGGATTTGCTTCTTTCTGTTACTGAGCTGTACAGTTTGAAAATAAAGATACTAAGGGTCCGATTATGACTGATGTGGGGGAGGTCAGGAGAACGCTGCAAAGCCGGCGGCCTCCTGACCGCCGTACCACGACATCCCTGCGGGGCTGGCGGTGCGGTCAGTGCAGCCAGCAATGGTCCCAGCTGTCAGAGCGTGCCAGCACAAATGGCGGCCGCACTGACTGCTCAGCCAGCAAGTTGGGCGCACTGTCTGCCATGACCCATGTTGCGCATGGCAGACAGTGCGCCAACCGACAATGCCGGCAGGGGGCCAGAACAATGCCATGGTCATTGGCATTTTGGTCCTGGGGCCCCTCTAGTTGCCTTTTCCCTGCCTTTCCGCCAACCTTTTCATAGTGGTGTCCCCGCCATGAAAAGATTGTCGGAAAAGCAGGTTAATATACAGACGGCAGGGGGGTGCCACTGCCAGCTCCGCCAACACCGCCGCAGCAATGCCAGCTCTGATGCGGATGGTGCCTGCGGTCTTGTGGTGGTCCAACCGCCAACATCCTAATCTGGCGGTCGGACCGCCAAGGACGCAGCATCCAGCCAGCTAACACTGGTACATCGGGCCCTAACTCAGAGAAATCTTGAGTTAATTAATTCACTTTACACGTGCAGTCACAGCACAGAAGAGGTGCACTTAGCCATGAAAACCCATCATGGTACAGCCCCTGGGGTGTTGAAAAGCGTTTGCATTTTTAGTACTCTTTCCATATACAACATCTTTCATACACTGACTTATGATATACAGGACCAAGTTTGGCCTGTGAAAGATTTTAGTTATTCATGCACAAAAATCAAGAATTTTATGCTACTTGAAATTCTGTAAATTGTTTGGCACACTACGTTGTACCATTTTTTTTTAGCAGGAGATTGGTTTGAATAGGAAATATCTTGCAGAAGACAGCTTATCCTCCAACCAGTCCATCCATGTGACTATTGAGCTTGAAATAACCCATTCTTTCTATTTGTATGGAAGATTCAATGGATATTTGCAAAACAAGATGTTCATATTTAACTTATGCCTAACAAACACTTAACTCAATTTGACAAACTAACCCTGGGACCAATCAAGAAAGAGCCAGCTGGATACTGCTTTTAACACTTTCATAGGCACAGAAGACTCCTGGCAAAAGATGCCTTTATGCTGACTATGAGCTAATAAAGAACACACAGCTGAAAAGTTGAAATTAAAGTTGTTACTGACCTTGATAGTTTTTTTCCAAGTGGTAAATATGGGAATCTCTGGGAGGAAATGAAAGGCAGAGAGACAGCAGGAGAGCCAGCCTTTTCATCCTAAGCCTAAAGGTAAGAAACTTGCCTGAAAAAGAAAAAGAAACAAGGAATGTTTTGCCCTGTAGGTTTTTGTCGTATGTTTAATAGTGAATGGCACCAACATTTGTTGACCAAGGAGAAGGTGTTCAGCATAACCCTCACACGGATGGCCCTCACTTAGGAACTCATTAGGAGTGTGGCAGTATTGTGGGTGGTAGTACCCACATTCAATAAATACCAATTGCCATGAGATGGTCTATTCACCCGGTGCATTATTAGCTCCCCATTCCGAGTTCCACACCTTGAAATCAACAATGACCCAGTAATAACAAATATTTCCACTGTTTTGATAAAACAAATATAACATGTGGTATTTTCCACAAAAAATTTGTCAGGTGCTAGCTTGCAGAATTTGATTTTGGAAAATGAGTGGTATTACAACAAAGTTCTAATCCTGATTCAGACATATTTATGTGAGAATTACGATTGCCCTCAACCCCCCTCTCCCCCCTCCCCCTGTAGAATGAGGGACACCTAGGAAATTTACAGTAATACGATGAATCGGTAATAGCAATCCCAGTATTAGTGATATTATCACCTTGGCTGAAATTGGGGAACAACAAGCATAAACAGTGTTTCTGTGTCTTTTTTTACATTTAACGGTGCAGACGTACCACTAGCTTTGTACTGGGCTAATGAGCACAACTTTCCTGTGCTATTATGTAGTATTACTGTATTAGAAATTCGGCAAAACAGTATCATAGCAAGAGCAAGCTGTACAAACTTATTCATTTTGCAAAGTGATAATACCACTTTGAACAGCACAATTCATATTAAGTCTGCTAAAACATTAGAGTGCACAGTTATCAAACTATTAGCAAACTGCTGATGACCCCTGGTTAACTTTATAATTGGGGTCAGTAAACAGTGATACAAGTACTCTAAACAATTGAGAAGTACGAGTAACATTTGCCATGCCAGGGGGGCGCCAGCGAGCCCGGCAGCAAGATGGCCACCTTCTAGCGAGTCCCTGCCAGTGGATTCATTAATCAGCCAATCATCCACAGTGGTAAGATTCTGCACAGCACCACATATACATACAACTACAGCGCCTTCACTTCTGCGACGGTGGAGCCCATTATCTCGCTCGCTCGGGTGGTGAGATCCGACACCAGCTGGCTTGCGGACAATGGCAGGAATGTCACTGATGTGGCGTGGGGGCTGACATCCTTGCGGCGGCCTTGATGCTGCCCTGGTGAGTTAGATTTCTTAACAGCCTCCCCGTGTGGTGATTGGGGTCAGTGGTGGCCCCGGTGGAGGCTGTCGGACCTGGCCTTTGTGTGGCTAGGCCTGCTGCCAGATCTTAGGCCAAACTCCTGCAGTCACTGTGGTGAGGAGCTCACCAGTGGCAAAAGTGAACATGCAGCCAGGTGGGCCCAGGAGTACCTGATTGCAACACCCTGCCCTCGGAAGTGCTGGTGACCCGGGCTGCAGAGAGCTCACTACGGTCCAAGTGGCTTCCTTCTCCCTGGTGCGGGAGAGCTTTAGGGAGTGCCTGGCCCCTGCTTTATGTCACAAGGACTGCCTTTGGGAGGTGCAGGTTGAAGTAATTTGGGGTCCCTGGATTCCTTCCTCTCCCTCCTTAAAGTGGGTCTGCTCGTCCCCCCGCCCCCATGCTGGGTGGATGGGGGTGAGGCAGGACCTCAGGGGTTGCTGGTGAAGAGGTTCAATGAGAGATGCTGCAAATACACTTGCTGCCTCACATTTCTGCCGTCTATGTGCCAGAGAGGATTCATCCTGTCATTTGCGTGTGAGCTAGAGGGCCCCCACATATTATCTTAACCGCTACCCCTGCCTTTTGATATTGATTGAACCAGAGACTGCTCGTGCTCCCCAGCCCCTTGGTGTGTGGAGTTCGGGGGGACTCGGTGGGCAGGTATGTGACCTCTAACATCAGCAAATATGATGCCAGACAATCTAAACTGGCCTTTTATGGCAAACGGCAAATGCAAGTGGCGGGCCTCGACCAGTGCTCTTGCACCCCTGCTGCCCTGGCCTCAGGAGAGAGTGTGCAGGACCTTGAGATAAAGAGGTATTTGTTCGTCTGAAAAACAGCTTGCACACTATCAAGACCAAGATCGACCTGCTTACTAGTAGAATTGACTGAATCAAAGAGAGGGTCAACAAGCACGACGATCACCTAGAAAAGTGCACCTCTGGCATTGAAGACCCCCACGCAACCACCAGCGAACAGCTGCTCCAGATGAAGAAAGTGTTGTAAGCTGTCAAACTCAAACACAAGGACCTCGAAGCACACTCTTAACGCAATAACTTCCGTATCTTAGGAGTCCCTGAATCAACAGACATTGATAAATTGGAACCATATATAGAACACATGCTCCGCTCCCTGTTTGTTGATGCACTCTCACCAGTCTTCACTGTCGAGGGTTGCCACTGAGCATTAGACCCGTGCCCTCTGCTTAGTGTTCCAGCAAGACACATTATGGCCACATTTCTCAATTATAGGGATAGGGAACACCATTTTGCACCTGACTAGAGTACATCAAACTGTCCATCAGGACGGTAATACCATATCCTTTCACCCCAATTTCAACCTTGCGTGCAGATCCCCCACCAAGAGTTTCTGCCCATAAAATGCCTTCTTGAGAATTCTGGAATAGTCTACTCTCTCCTCTACCCCACTAAGTTCACACAGTCAGTAAGCAGCACTATTTTACAGATCCTAAGGCCGCCATGAAGTTCCCCCAGAAATTCTACTTGCTAGGCCACCTGCTCCCCTTGATTCCGACTCTGCTGCAGACGGCTGCCTTGGTGATGATGATTAACTGATATACCTTCCGCTACATTGAGACCCTTCAATTTCTTTCACTGTGGAGGGTCTTGCCCCCTACCCTGGAAAAAACTCTGCAGCATTATGTTCTCTGTTCCTAGATGTGGTTGCCCGACCCGGGCCTGTTTTGATGATATCCGCCATCATGTATGACTATCCTTCTTCACCATCCTCAATAGGGGTTCTTCTCCCATCTCTTCGGCCACTTGGTCTGCCTATTACTGGGGAGTTTGCCTGGCTACATGATGCCCGAGGGATGCTTCCCACGGTGTTTGAATGTTATTGGGTTGGGATGAGTGTGTTGGGGTCTTTCGACCAGTTGGGATGGTTGAAGTGGGTGGGTCCTTTGTTGGTAAGTTATCTTGTTCTAGCCTGTATGCCGAGCATTCTGCGCTGGAGTCCCCATTCCGCTTCAAACACGCACAAACTCCAAATGACCTCTGCATCAGCAGCGCTCATACAGCTCACTCCACTGATGGGTAATGATGTCCATCAAATGCCTCATCTAGAGCATTAGCAGATTTAATGATAGATGCAGGGCATGCCTTCTGCACACTTACCTCAACAGGCACCACATAGATATCTGCTTCCTCTAAGAACTCCTCTTAACTCTAGCAAATGACCCCAACCTTCAGATGGGGTGAAGCACTGAAACACATACTTCTCTATGCTCTAATTACACTGGGGCACTGCTATCCTCCTCTGCAAGAGGCTACGCTACTGCACACTCCAGTTTCTCTGTGACAAGGATGGCAGGTTTGTTATTCAACAGAGCATGCTCCATTCCCGCCTGGTGACCATGGCCTTGGCCTATTGTCCAAATATTGTTTGCCTGGAATTCTTTGCAGAGGTCTGGCATTTAATCACCACAATGGGGCCTGGCACCATTCTCTGGGGGGGAGACTTCAATGTTATTGTAATATGTGAAGGACGTTCTCCTCGAATCACAGGGGCTGACAGAAATGCTGCTCCTTCTGGCCAAACTGAGGGTGGCCATTCATTGGGGGCAGCGACTTGTGCCTAAAACTGTAGACTGGCTGTGGGATGCCGCCTATTGTCAAGTGCAGCTGGCAAACTACTGAAACCTCATGCCAGTTAGCTCTTGCCCTAAGGATGTTTGGGGCCTACTGGCTACACATTTGAGACTGCAGGGTGTGGATTGGGTCCCGGACCACATAAGTGACAAGGTGACCCCAGACAACACTTCTCGATCATGAGAACTGCTTGCTGAGACTTCCTCAGGTTTGGAGACTGCTCATTTCTGGGGGACTGGCATGTTTCTCTGGATATGATGCTGAATGCCTTGGATGGGGTTTCTGATGCTACACCTCCTCGCACCTACTCTTTAACCCTTTTCTCTATTGCTGTAATGTGAAGCTTATATGTTTGTAAGGCACGGTTCCCCCTCCCTTTTCAGGCCACTGCCTACCAGACAGCCCAGCTGTCTGGTTTGCTAAATGCATCAGGGGGACATTCAAAAAGCTGATCTAGGACTGCATTCTGCCCTTTGCTGGCCATCAGCTTTGTGGTTTGTGACTCAAATTTTCTTGCTTTCCATTTATGCCACAGCATTCCACAAAGCTCCACTGTAGGCTGTTGAATTCAATGCCACTGCACTCAATGCCACTGCAGTCTACGACACTATACTCTGCAACACTCCATGCCAATGCACTCTACATCAGTCCAATCTTTTCTATGCTACTCCAGTGGCACACTCTGCCACTGTATGTGACTCCACACTACTCCACTCCAATACACGACACTTTTTGCCACTCCACTTTACAACTTCTACTCCACTCATCGCCATTTCACTCTCAGACACTCTGTGTGACTCTTCTCTACTCCAGTAACTTTTAGCCATGCTTGTGTACAACATAGCTAAAACATTGGCAAAACCAATAGCGTTTACATAGACGAGACCTATTGGCCTTGCCAATGCTTGATTCCTTGTTCATTTCATGTACGCCTGTTGTTTAAATGCTAATAAGAACAGTTTTAAAAAATGCCATGCCATCCAAAATTCATGTGTGCTGTGTAGTGCAGCACACATAAAAAGTTGGAAAGGGTTTGAGAAAAGAAAACTTTTCTCAAATTTTACTCCGGCCTCAGGAAGGTGTACATTTTAGGCACAAGTACATGTTTACCAATGTTAGTAGACAGTAATTTGCAACTTAATCCATGGGTGGTTGTAGGGAACGCCCTGCACCACCCATGGAATATCACCTTGACGCCAAGTAATCCAAAGTAGCACAAATTGCTACTTTGTGTTACTCTAGGTTACTTTCTAAAGCAAATCTGGATTTATGTTGGAGTTGGAAATCAAAAACAATTACTTTTTTGACACTCAAAAAGCAACGACATTTATAGAAATTAGTTAGAATACCTAAAGAACTTGAAATTACAAGAATACACATGAGAGCATGGCACCAGACCTATTAAAAGTCAGAAATGAGAATATGTTGCACCAAATATAAACTGTACTCGTCCCCAAGATTCATGAATACAGGTGTTAAAGGCAGTCATTTATTTTGCCTTATTATTTTATTCTAAGGTACCCCTACCCTGTGGCCTAGAACATTTCAAGAATTTAAGATTGTACTTTGGTACAAACAGTAGCAAAGCTCTAAATATCAAAACATCAAATCAATAGGATAGTGACCTTGGATCAGTAAAATCAGACAGGGGATGCCAAATATGCCCTGTAAATTCCCACTGAAAATCTGTGATCAAAAGCTGTCACTAAGGGAAGAATATCTGATCTTTACAATGATAAACTCCTGATAAAAACAGAAAACTTTTGTGTAGCTGGGTGCACCACCCGCGACAGGAATGAACCAAGCTAGACAACATGTGAATATCAAGTTGACTTTAAATGGTCACAATAGTCATCCATCCCGTCATGGTGATGGGCTCACCAGCACACGTGGGGTACCTTTTTTTAACGAGAGAAGTTTGGGAATGATGAATGGTAGAAATTCCAGAGATTGGTGCAGATTCCCTAACTTTCCATCACAGAAATGTGAAGAAACTGTGTGACTTTAGCCAAAGTCTGAGGTATGCAGGGCATTCTTGGTAAAGAAAGGTAATCGGATCCATGGAAGCCACACCACCCTCTACTGTCCTGGGTGCCCAGTTTTCAGAATTTTCTAGATGGGAAAAATGTTGATGAGGGTTTAAGCACAGAATGCCCCAAGCAAACAAAAGGTTCAACGTGGACCTGAAAAGCCTCAGTATCTAAGGGATGCAGTCCTAATGACAGCGATGAAATGAGTTCAAATGACCCTCACATTTACCATCATCACAACAAATGTTAGTTGATGGCAACTGCAAGAGCAAAATAAGAAAAAAGTTGAAATACCTGAATTCATTGTAAAAATGAGGCACAAAACTCAGGAAATACCCCAATCAAGTGTAATTTCCAACATGAAGTTTAAAGATCACTTTTTTCAACAATCTCAAAAGGAGAGTTTGTATACAACTATAGAACGTTCATCGCTGCATGTAAAACATTTCCCTCTGCACAGGGCAGCAACCAGACTGGTTCGCGCAAACCCTGTTTTAAAATGATGCTAAGAATTACAACAAATATAAAAATGGAATAGGAGGCATACTGAACTACAAATCCCAATAGGGACCAAGCTAAGCTGTCACTTTCTCCGCCCCCTCCCCCACCCCCCCCACCCCCCTACGCTTATTAGTTTAAAGAATGGGGAGATAGAGCTTGGGTTACAGTTCAGTGCTTAATTTCTTTAGAAAAGTTATAGGTGGTGCAACAATTTTTCTTGGGCGCCTTTCATCAGCGCTGCTTAGTACCAAGATGGCCTAATTCTGATTCCATCTCGTGTGGCTTTCACCTCTCTGCCCTTCCTATCTCTTTATCTGACTCCTGGAGGTCCTTTTTAGGGTTGAGCCTGCGTATCGCTTGCGAGACGCTGTAGTAATTAGAAAAGGGCTCGGAGCCCCGCCCATGTCACACCAGTGTCTTTCATTGGTTCGTGGGCTTGCCTTTTAAAATCTGCTTGCTTTCATTAGTGGAAGGCACGCATACGTTATGCCTTTTCCGGTGGTTAGCCCTCCTGAAGCACAGCGTCCAAGTACTGAAAACATAAGAGGCTCGCTGTTTTCCGTCCGGTTTGTGAACTACTTTTTCTCTTTTTTCGCAGCACAATCTCGCTTGTTTTTTTTCCATTTAATGAGGCAAGAAAAGTCTGGTTGGGAGTTTACAACTGCTAATAGCTCTAACTCAGAGAAATACGAGACCTGTTGCATTGCAACTGCTTGTTTAAACCTGCTTCCTTTTCTCCCCACTGATTTCCTGTCTTTTTCTTCCTCCTTTCGTCCCCCGTTTGTACTTTTTCCCTCTTTCTCTGAGTAAAAGTCTGATGATGAAAAAGAAGTCCTGATCCCCCAAAAAGTGAGCTCCAGTTCCCACCATCGGCAGCCACCAGCACAAATTAAGCACTAGTAAATTCAACACTTTGGAAACTGTGACATAAAGTCTAATCCCGGCTCCTCCACCATACATTTGTGAGCCTGGGCAAAAAAAACTTGCCACATGCCCCACGTGCCAAACTTGAGAGTTCCTAGATACAGGCTGACAGCAAGAATATATATCGAAAAAAACATCAGAAAGCAATGGAGCAAGGAGGCTTCGTTGAATTATCGAGCTGATGTCCCTCCTACCTCGCCCTCCAGTATCTATTTTCCATTAGTGCTTTAGAGGTTGCTGGGGTGAAACTTCATTACAGATCCACAGAAAAAAGGCCAGACCCAGTAGTTTGTGAACCGACCACCCTTGACCTGCCCTTCGATGCACCAAAAGCACGGAGATAGCGCCTGGTCAGTGATAAGCTAGAGAAATGAGTGTTTAACTGAAAGGGACATCGACCAAATACAACAAAAGAAATATGTTTATATAGCACTTGAAGTGTTGATTATAGTAAATATTGCTATTATCGAAATGTATTTTATACATTTTCTTGGCGGTGGAATTTGGGGTGCAAAACTCATGACATGCGTTCTGTGGAAGATCAATGCGTCAGGTGTGTTAACCCCCTGAGATGCTTTGAGCACTTCTGGTTCGCTGTACCACATGGGAATCCACGACTTTATCCCCTAATAATAATTACACGTAAACATGTTTTCGCGTAAAAATGTCTTTGCGTAAATTGTTTCGGACAAAAGCACAATATGAGTAGCAAATGATTGTTAATGATATAGATGTCCTTGCGGTGTGATTTCCAGCGACACATGTAGCATGAGATGGGAATGCATGTAGTGATGGGGTGTCTGTGGTCGACTCGAAGGGAGTGTCCTGCTGAGTTACCCTTACATCTTCAGTGACCTCATTTGTGAAAAGTACTTTTAAAACACTCCTTGTCATTATCCAGTAGAAACTGACATGTTGGCACATTGGTGACTTGCTTTTCTACGGTGAATTCTACTTTCAATCCGCATATGGCATTGGGGGGAACTTTCTGTCAGCAGATCTCAGAATAACTTAATATTGTTTTTTATAGATTTGCACCAAACATTTTGTTTACACAAGAACGAGGCATTTGCCTTTATATATTCGCTAACCCCTTGTTGGTCCTTGATACTTGAGCAGCACACACATGTACTAAACATGTCACTTGACAACGTGGACACTGCACATATGGCGCCATGGGCACTATACATATGATTACACTGACTGACAGTCAATCTGTTCGATGTATGTCTATTTCAAACCTAATATGGGAAATTTGAATAAAATCTATAAGTATTTTCACATCTATAATGAACCACATCACATGTGCATTAACCAAGCAATGGCCGCCTTTTCATAAGTATATAGGGACTACTGGGGTTATTTAAAGTTTGGCAGAATATCCTGTCCACAGTGCTTAGAGTGTATACATGACCATGATGGGTATATTTTTTTCTTAACTTTATCCATAAATAGTAACCTCTATATACATATGTATCAGCCTGTACCTAACCAGCCTGTCCTATAAATGTCCACATAATCCCTTTAGCTAACATTCAGTTTACTATATTTGAGCATTTCTTATCCAAAGTCAACTCATGCTATCTAGATATGAAATAACCTTTCCATGGTTCATCCATGTGTTATCTAAAGTCAACCTTAAAACATGCATATGTGATGAACTATCTTAAATCATCATGGCCTGCACAGATATACATTAACTAATTTACACTCAATGTGCCCTCACTTGCATACCTCAGTGATCCCTAATGGTATGAAATTACTCACCAAAAGTTGAATATAAAAGCAAAAGCTCTAC
Source organism: Pleurodeles waltl (assembly GCF_031143425.1). Classification (NCBI taxonomy): domain Eukaryota; kingdom Metazoa; phylum Chordata; class Amphibia; order Caudata; family Salamandridae; genus Pleurodeles; species Pleurodeles waltl. The sequence continues at coordinate 653,105,279 of NC_090451.1, forward strand.
AGACCTGACAGAGGCTTTAAGTGTTGAGTCGCTGGCCAACAAACGTTCTCGCGTCTTCTGTTGACCGCCGCAATCAAGAGAGGCAGACTTGTCCATGGATCATCTTCTATGTATATGTGCTTAGTGTTTCTTTGGGAAACAAATTGCAATGCAAAGGTTCTTTAAAAAAAGAATCTTTCTTGATTTTGCTAAATTTCTCTTGTGTTGTCTTGGAAGCGGTCCACCCGCTGCTTGCTCTACGCGCTGCACCTGTTTACTCTTGCCCCCGCCCTCTTGCGCGGTCAGCTATCGTACTGTGAGTCTGCCCTTCACCTCCCTCCGGAACACACGAGAGAGCAGGAAGTACAATTTCCCTTTGTGCACTCGCCTTGCTCCTTATTGTTCTGGTCAGCAAGCAGTTTTGTCAATAACAAGCCTGGCTTTCTTTGGATCTGCAGAATCCCAGAATTTCGGGGGAAATGTCAACATGTGGGCGTGGGATATGTTACTGTATATATTAGCCTATCTGTTTTGTCCAAGATTTTGACTGTGAAAGGGCATTTTCCAAAGATCACCGTTAAATAAACTCCATGCCCTTTTTGTCTGCTTCAAATGCCAAGTAATGGGATTAGGACTATTAACTATATGCCATTTAGACCGTAAAGCACTCTAGAATAAACATGACTGTTCCCCTGTCAGCCCCCAAAGTAGGAGCTATATGCATCCATCTATGTATGATCGTAGCTATGTATCTATGTATGTATGTATCGGTCTGACAATTGGAATTAGAGATTGGACAAAAATGAGCATCCCCAAATTTTTGGCAGATGCTCTTCTACCAACATCTTCGCCTTCTTTTTTAAGAGCAGGATTGCCAATGCTTATGAAGAAGGAGCTGAAGCCACCCCTGTCGCCAGGAACATTCTCACTGCTGGTAACACACATGCTGTCTCCAGGCCTGCTGCCAGCCCTATGATGCTGTGCTTTTTGATACTGTGTATGCTGGCTTTTTTCTAGTATCAGACAGGAAAATAAAACAAGAATTAGAAAAACAAATAGATTTGATGCTTCCACAAGAGCATTGACAAAAGCAATAACACAAATCCCTGGTACAGTGCAAAACAAATTAAACAAGCAGAGAAAAAGCCAAATTGGTGTTGCATGTGACACAAAGGTGCAGGCCTATTGGCTTTGACAATACTTGTTTGTTTTTATTCTGGCAAAAAAGCATTGTATAAGCCAATAGTTATGGCATAAACTACTGTAAGACGCAGCTGGTGCATGCACTCGTGAGCATAGCCATCTTAGATTTGTTTTTCCATAAAGCATTTCAAGCCGGTAGCCTTGTATGTTCACACACAGGTAGCCATCTTGATATGGTATCCAAGATGATCCCCCACACCACCATATTGGCGGCCGGCAATGTGTGATGCCCTGGGAAGGCACTCGGGTACTGGGAGAGAGTGATGTGTCACGTGAACAAGAGTGGATGGAAAGGTGGAGAGAAAGGAGAACAAGGGGAGGAGAGATAGAGAGGAGAGAGAGAAAATAGTCTGCAGGCAGTACCTACAAAAGCATTGCACCTGAGGGGCAGATGGTAGGCTTGCACCCAGTTTGCATCCTGGGAAGGCAGTAAGCCCACTAGACACCAAGTTAAAAATAGTTTAAAAAACAATGAGGGTGGCCCAGCCAGGCAGTGGGCCAGGACTCACCCCATAATTGCTGCGCCAGTCTTACTGCTTGCCCAAGGGTGGCAGCAGATTGGGTGGGTCTTGTCCCTAATTTGCCACCTTAGAGGAGCAGAAAGCCTACTAGACATCAGGAAAAATAGTAAAAAAAAATAAAAAAGAAGAGGTGGGGGTGGCTCGAGCCACGCCCCACCCTATAGTGGCCCCAGCAGCCTTTCTGCACCACAGGGTGGGCGGGAGTAAATTGTGGTAGAGGCCTCCAATCCATCACCACCTGGAGACCAGAAAACCCCTTAAAAACGAGGGATTTGTCTTTTTGTTTTTTTAGAGAAAAAAAATTGTGGTGGGGCGGCCCACGTAGACATCAGGCCTGAACCCCACCTTGAAAGGACCCCACAATCTTCTCAGAAAGTCCACTATACACCATGGATACTTTTTTGGAAAACAAATGGGATGTGGTGTTACGTTCAGGTATTAGATCTATTGCCCAACCATAAAGCCCCAAGAATCTTTCTGCCTTCATAAGGCATAGAGCATGCCCAGGGCAAGCACGAGGAAAGTTTGCCTCCTTTTGGTTGCAATTTGCTCGCTCTCCTGCCTGTAATGTTGACTCAGTAGTGGGAGGCGTCATAAGGTGTGGGTGTGATGTGGTCGGCTCTGGTTGATTGTTCACTAATATATTTACTAAAGCTATCTCTGTGGACTGAAGCCATGAGAGCCATTTTCTGATAGGGACTTGTGCAGAAACAATGGCTGCTTTTTACGAATGCCATAAACTTGGAAGACCAATCATGTTCTGCCCAGAACAAACGGAGGGTGTGGAGTTAGCGGGTGGTGCTTGGTGTCATGGCATTGGTGCAATTAGCGTTACCACGTATTGCCGTTCTCCAAATTCCTCATTGGCGCCGAGACACAAGCAGGGGCGTAAGGAAACTTTAGGGGGGGGCCTGCAAAGTACATGAAGGCGGCTCCCTCCTCACCCAGTCAGGAAATGACAAAACCAGTAAGCATGACATGCTTACAAAACACGGAAATTGTCTTAGCACTAAAGGGTTTTGGTGATGTTTGCTCCTTTGATAGAACCTAGGTGTAGAACAACGGTACTCAAAGTACGGCCCGCGGGCCGCCAGCGGCCCCACGGACCTAACTTGGCGGCCCGCGAGACGCACACCAAACGCAATAAACAATGGCCGCCGTATGTAAACATAGAGGAGGGCCGCGGGAGCATGCTCCCGCGTCCCTCCTCTATGTTTACATACGGCGGCCATTGTTTATTGCGTTGCCCTGACGATCGTGGAAGCCAAAGCCCCATAAAAGTCAGCGCTTGCAGCTAACTTTTACGGGGCTTTGGTCGTCTGCTTGCTGTCACCGGCTCCACGTCTGCTGCCCGCCTGCCTGCCTGCTGTTCCAGATTTGTGGCATCTTTACAATGCTTTGAGTCAGGTAAGGCTCTTTGGTTATTTATTTATTTGTTTTTAATGTAGTGTGTGTTACTGGGGTAGGCGTGTGAGCAGATTGCGCTGTGTGTGTGCGCTGTGTGTGTGTGTTACTGGGGTGGGGTGAGAGCAGATGGCGCTGTGTGTGTGCGCACTGTGTGTGTTACTGGGGTAGGGGTGAGAGCAGATGGTGCTGTATGTGTGCGCGCTGTGTGTGTTACTGGGGTAGGGGTGAGAGCAGATGGCGCTGTATGTGTGCGCGCTGTGTGTGTTACTGGGGTAGGGGTGAGAGCAGATGGCGCTGTGTGTGTGCGCGCTGTGTGTGTTACTGGGGTAGAAGTGAGAGCAGATGGCGCTGTGTGTGTGCGCGCTGTGTGTGTTACTGGGGTAGGGGTGAGAGCAGATGGCGCTGTGTGCAGATGGCGCTGTGTGTGTTACTGGGGTAGGGGTGAGAGCAGATGGCGCTGTGTGTGTGCGCGCTGTGTGTGTTACTGGGGTAGGGGTGAGAGCAGATGGCGCTGTGTGCAGATGGCGCTGTGTGTGTTACTGGGGTAGGGGTGAGAGCAGATGGCGCTGTGTGCAGATGGCGCTGTGTGTGTTACTGGGGTAGGGGTGGGAGCAGATGGCGCTGTGTGCAGATGGTGCAGTGTGTGTTACTGGGGTAGGGGTGAGAGCAGATGGCGCTGTGTGTGTTACTGGGGTAGGGGTGAGAGCAGATGGCGCTGTGTGCAGATGGCGCTGTGTGTGTTACTGGGGTAGGGGTGGGAGCAGATGGCGCTGTGTGCAGATGGCGCAGTGTGTGTTACTGGGGTAGGGGTGAGAGCAGATGGCGCTGTGTGTGTTACTGGGGTAGGGGTGGGAGCAGATGGCGCTGTGTGCAGATGGCGCAGTGTGTGTTACTGGGGTAGGGGTGAGAGCAGATGGCGCTGTGTGTGTTACTGGGGTAGGGGTGAGAGCAGATGGCGCTGTGTGTGTGCGCGCTGTGTGTGTTACTGGGGTAGGGGTGAGAGCAGATGGCGCTGTATGTGTGCGCGCTGTGTGTGTTACTGGGGTAGGGGTGAGAGCAGATGGCGCTGTATGTGTGCGCGCTGTGTGTGTTACTGGGGTAGGGGCATTGTTTTGAAAAAGGGGGTGGGGTGGTTGTTCCCCCTCAAAGCCCCGCCCCCTCTAAGCCCCGCCCCCCGCTGTCACTTCAGTGCGGCCCTCGGCCGCAAACCATACTGCAATTTTGGCCCCAGAGAAAAAGTTTGTGAGTACCCATGGTGTAGAAGAACTGTGATAATCCTTAATAGACCCTCTAAGGAGGACCTAAAAGGTTTAGTTGGCTGCCTCCCTACTGTAATAAAAACAAATCAATAAAACATGCACACACATATGTAAACACATACATAGGTAGAGGGACTTTTGCTCCACCCTCTTCTACCATTGGTGTATTCAAGTGTCATTTCCCATCTGCTCTCATCCATGACAGCTACATCATGGGGCAATGTGTCAACCAATTTACCTTTTGGGGTATAAGTGACAGCATTTTGCCAGTTAACATGTGCACCTCTAAATGAAAATGAGTGCATTTCAGTGCCACAGCTGGTCAGCCCGTCCTTTAATTTTCCATGTTATCTTTTTGGTCTCTCTCTCATATCTTATTTTTATTTTTTTAGAGCAAACTGCAGCTTCCCGAATAGTGCTATCGGCCCCTTGCTAGCTCTTCATATAGGGGCAGATTTACTTAGAATTCGCACAACACACTGCAGCAAGGCACGTGGCTGCACGGTGTGACTGGGAGAAAGCTGAGAAGTATCATATCTACTAAGATATGCCACCCTTCAGCTCTCTCCCTGCACTGGTGCACTCGAGGCTGCCTTGCGCCAATGCAGGCATCCTTGCGCCGTGGTGCAAGGGTGCCTGTGTTATGGGCAGGATTGATTTTTTTTGCAGGAAGGGACGCCTTAGAGGCGTATTCCTCTTTCTATGTGTGCTGCAGAATGTAGCACACGTGAAAAGAGAAAGAAACAAGAAAAATAAAGATATTTCTGCTCATTACGCCTCTTTTGGTGGGGGTACTATTTTGGCGCAAACCCCGGCTTACAAGCCTTTGTAAATCTGGTTTGTGTCAAACCACTGAATGCATGCATGCATTCAAACGGCCATGCTCCACCCATGTAACGCCTACCTGACTCAAAGTTATGCAAGGCAGCACTCAACCTGCTTTGCATTACTGTGTATTTACTAAACCACACAAAGCCACAAAGAGTGGCTTTGCATGGCAGGTAAACACCAAAATTGATTTTGTACCGTCGCTGTGCCACAAAAGTGATGCAACCTTGATGCAAAAGTTTAGTAAATCTGCCTCTTAATTTGAAACCTTCTGCATCCTGTGCAGTCACTGCTTCTAAACGGTGCAGCCGCCTTGAAATGGTTTGTCCATAGTGTACCACTGTTTACTGTTATAAAATCGATAAAGCATGTTACTAAATGGGGGCGTGGCCAAGATGGCTGCTGAGACGGACGCTTAGAAACCAGCTCTGCCTCGGGCCTGTGAATAATCCTGCCAGATATCTCCAATCCACCAGCCACACACAATTGAATAGTGGCGGAAACGAAGTAGACATCATTTGGATCACTCGAGGACTGAAATCATACCCCGGGGCTGTTGATTTGGGCAGGCGCCGTATGCGGCCTAGGTGAAGGCAGGAGCCCTACGACCCGAGGCTGGGCGGAGGGCGGACGCGAGGGTGGATCAGAGAGGCACTGCAGAGACCTGCGATCGAGCGGTGCCCCGCTGGTGGAGGGGAGAGGATGCGGCGCTGGCCAGCGGCAAAAATCGAGACTCCGCTACTATATTGCGGGGCCGCGTGAGCCGCATACCCGAGTGCTTTGTCAGCTGGTGGGGGCCACCCAGAGAGATGGGGTCTGCCTTGCGCCCAGTGGCTGCGTCGTAGGAGTGGTGAAAAGCAGACTGAGACACGCAGCATGGGAGCTCTCGACTGGGACCACATAGAATCATGACCTAAATGTAAGAGGTACCAATTGTTGCTGGACTTGCTCTTCGCTCTGCGGTGTTATCCTCCATGTGGCGGCGATTGGAGGCAACGTGGGATGTCTTCCGGCGCGCCGGCCCCGGGGAATCACATTCACTGATGTCCCAGTGGCTGGCGTAGGTGGTAGAACTTGTCGGTGAGACTGATGGCTGTGAACTGGAGCTGTCCCGGGGAAATAGAGTGGGTGCATGAAGGAGGAGAACGCCCGGGGCTCTGGAGGACGCCTTTCACTATTCCTAATCCTATTTGGAGTCATGTGCTGTAAGGCCCTGCTGTTTGGCGCGTGTCCCACTAGAACTCTTAATCCTACTGTGGGGGCTGATACGGATGAACTAGGCCGAGGGGAGGTGGCGGTTTCTCGGTCGCGCCGGTGAGTGAAATTGGGCCGAACAGGGGGGTGCCTTTCCTATTACCGAGGCCATAAGTCTCACTTTCGCACAACACTGCACGGGGGTAACACGAGAAATATTGCAAAACCAGGGAGAACAACTGTAATCATACCTACCACAGGTACAGCGACTGCCATTTCCGCGGCATAGCTGCTGCAGAGGCTGGCCAACAGGTAAAGATCGCCTGCACAAACGTGAGTGTGCATTGTGAGAAAGGAATGATGGGGAAAACTACCAAATCCCTATCGAGGTTTGAGCAAGAAGCTCCTTCAAACCCTGCAAACTTTGGAGACCACCCTGCAAACACATTTGGGACAAGTTGAGAGGATATTGCAGGCCATAATTGTAGGAGGCTGGACTGGCTTGTAGTGAGTACCAAGGGGTACTTGCACCTTGCACCAGGCCCAGTTATCCCTTATTAGTGTATAGGGTGTCTAGCAGCTTAGGCTGATAGATAATGGTAGCTTAGCAGAGCAGCTTAGGCTGAACTAGGAGACGTGTGAAGCTACTACAGTACCACTTAGTGTCATATGCACAATATCATAAGAAAACACAATACACAGTTATACTAAAAATAAAGGTACTTTATTTTTATGACAATATGCCAAAGTATCTCAGAGTGTACCCTCAGTGAGAGGATAGGAAATATACACAAGATATATATACACAATACCAGAAATATGCAGTATAGTCTTAGAAAACAGTGCAAACAATGTATAGTTACAATAGGATGCAATGGGGACACATAGGGATAGGGGCAACACAAACCATATACTCCAAAAGTGGAATGTGAACCACGAATGGACCCCAAACCTATGTGACCTTGTAGAGGGTCGCTGGGACTATTAGAAAATAGTGAGGGTTAGGAAAATAGCCCACCCCAAGACCCTGAAAAGTGAGTGCAAAGTGCACTAAAGTTCCCCTAAAGACAAAGAAGTCGTGTTAGAGGAATAATGCAGGAAAGACACAAACCAACAATGCAACAACACTGGATTTCCAATCTGGGGTACCTGTGGAACAAGGGGACCAAGTCCAAAAGTCACAAGCAAGTCGGAGATGGGCAGATGCCCAGCTGCGGGTGCAAAGAAGCTTTGACTGGACTGAAGAAGCTGCGGTTTCTGCAGGAACGCAAAGGGCTAGAGACTTCCCCTTTGGAGGATGGATCCCTCTCGCCTTGTAGAGTCGTGCAGAAGTGTTTTCCCGCCGAAATAACGCCAACAAGCCTTGCTAGCTGCAAATTGTGCGGTTAGCGTTTTTGGATGCTGCTGTGGCCCAGGAGGGACCAGGAGGTCGCAAATTGGACCAGGAGAGAGAGGGGACGTCGAGCAAGACAAGGATCCCTCTCAGCAGCAGGTAGCACCCGGAAAAGTGCCAGAAACAGGCACTACGAGGATGCGTGAAACGGTGCTCACCCGAAGTTACACAAAGGAGTCCCACGTCGCCGGAGACCAACTTAGAAAGTCGTGCAATGCAGGTTAGAGTGCCGTGGACCCAGGCTTGGCTGTGCACAAAGGATTTCCGCCGGAAGTGCACAGGGGCCGGAGTAGCTGCAAAAGTCGCGGTTCCCAGCAATGCAGCCCAGCGAGGTGAGGCAAGGACTTACCTCCACCAAACTTGGACTGAAGAGTCACTGGACTGTGGGAGTCACTTGGACAGAGTTGATGGATTCGAGGGACCTCGCTCGTCGTGCTGAGAGGAGACCCAAGGGACCGGTAATGCAGCTTTTTGGTGCCTGCGGTTGCAGGGGGAAGATTCCGTCGACCCACGGGAGATTTCTTCGGAGCTTCTAGTGCAGAGAGGAGGCAGACTACCCCCACAGCATGCACCACCAGGAAAACAGTCGAGAAGGCGGCAGGATCAGCGTTACAGAGTTGCAGTAGTCGTCTTTGCTACTATGTTGCAGGTTTGCAGGCTTCCAGCGCGGTCAGCGGTCGATTCCTTGGCAGAAGGTGAAGAGAGAGATGCAGAGGAACTCGGATGAGCTCTTGCATTCGTTATCTAAGGAATCCCAAGAGACAGAGACCCTAAATAGCCAGAAAAGAGGGTTTGGCTACTTAGGAGAGAGGATAGGCTAGCAACACCTGAAGGAGCCTATCACAAGGAGTCTCTGACGTCACCTGGTGGCACTCGCCACTCAGAGCAGTCCAGTGTGCCAGCAGCACCTCTGTTTCCAAGATGGCAGAGGTCTGGAGCACACTGGAGGAGCACTGGTCACTCCCCTTTCCTTTGTCCAGTTTCGCGCCAGAGCAGGGCTAAGGGGTCCCTGAACCGGTGTAGACTGGCTTATGCAGAATTGGGCGCATCTGTGCCCAACAAAGCATTTCCAGAGGCTGGGGGAGGCTACTCCTCCCCTGCCTTCACACCATTTTCCAAAGGGAGAGGGTGTTACACCCTCTCTCAGAGGAAGTCCTTTGTTCTGCCATCCTGGGCCAGGCCTGGCTGGACCCCAGGAGGGCAGCTGCCTGTCTGAGGGGCTGGCAGCAGCAGCAGCTGCAGTGAAACCCCAGGAAGGGCAGTTTGGCAGTACCAGGGTCTGTGCTACAGACCACTGGGATCATGGGATTGTGCCAACTATGCCAGGATGGTATAGAGGGGGCAATTCCATGATCATAGACATGTTACATGGCCATATTCGAAGTTACCATTGTGGAGCTACATATAGGTAGTGACCTATATGTAGTGCACGCGTGTAATGGTGTCCCCGCACTCACAAAGTTCAGGGAATTGGCTCTGAACAATGTGGGGGCACCTTGGCTAGTGCCAGGGTGCCCTCACACTAAGTAACTTTGCACCTAACCTTTACCAGGTAAAGGTTAGACATATAGGTGACTTATAAGTTACTTAAGTGCAGTGTAAAATGGCTGTGAAATAACGTGGACGTTATTTCACTCAGGCTGCAGTGGCAGGCCTGTGTAAGAATTGTCAGAGCTCCCTATGGGTGGCAAAAGAAATGCTGCAGCCCATAGGGATCTCCTGGAACCCCAATTCCCTGGGTACCTCAGTACCATATACTAGGGAATTATAAGGGTGTTCCAGTAAGCCAATGTAAATTGGTAAAATTGGTCACTAGCCTGTCAGTGACAATTTGAAAGAAATGAGAGAGCATAACCACTGAGGTTCTGATTAGCAGAGCCTCAGTGAGACAGTTAGTCACTACACAAGTAACACATTCAGGCACACTTATGAGCACTGGGGCCCTGGTGAACAGGGTCCCAGTGACACATACAACTAAAACAACATATATACAGTGAAAAATGGGGGTAACATGCCAGGCAAGATGGTACTTTCCTACAATAATGGACACATAGCTGTCTCTCGAGATCAGAATAGACACCATTTCTCAGGTTGTGAATTTGTTCAGAGCTGATCATCGTACCCTGGCGGAGAGGGTAGCAGTGACGGAATCCAGCTTACAAGCCATGGACCCTACTGTCTTGGAACTGCAGAAACAAGTGAAGAGGCTAGATTTGGAAATGAAAACTCTACAACATCAAGTGGAAGATGCTGAGGGGCGGTCACGCCGCAACAATGTAAGGTTCCTAGGATTCCCAGAAAAAGTGAAGCACAGAATTATTTTTGGAACAGTGGCTCACGAACACGGTGTTGAAAGGGACAATACCAAAATTTTTCTCTGTAGAAAGGGCACACAGGATTCCGGGTAGGCTGCCGGCTCCGGGATTGCCTCCCCGACTCCTTATAGCACGCTTTCTTAATTATAGAGATCAGGAGATGACACTGTAACATTTTCGGAACAATGGTCTGGAACGCTGAGAGGGGGCCTCCATAAAAGATTATCCAGATTTCACAGCAGAGGTGTAACGCCAACGCTATTCATATGTGAAAATTAAACAACGTCTCTGAGAACACATCAAGTATGCCCTGATGCTTCCTGCCAAACTCCGGGTAATTATGGATGAACGTACTCACATATTTCCTACACCGGCAGATGCCTGGACATGGATGCATGCTAAAGGTATCGCCCAGCCCTCAACTGAGGGCAAGGAATCCAGGGAATGGCTCATGCCGTCTGCCTGTCGACAGCCCCGGAGGAGATGAAAGGCACAACCAACGAAAATGCAAGCAGCCGCTGAACGTGCAAAAGCATTGAGGTACATGACGATCCACACTGAAAACTCTTTCACGCCGCTACAGAACAGCTCACAAGTACACTCAGACTCTGGAAGCTCTGGATCAACGTCACGGATGTGATCAAGGGGCCAGATGTCACTCCCCAAACAGCGGATGATCTATAGCATTTAGACATGTATCTCTTAAACCCACACTCATCTGGGAAAGTATTCTTACTGTTCTTACAGACTCAAGATGTGGATTATTGCCTGTGTGGATGTGGGTCAATGCGGAACAATAGGAGTCAGTGGGTCAGTGGGTTAGGATCTAAAGAGATGACAAAACTCTCAGTCCCTTCACTAACAGTGTGTCACTCATGCTAAATCGGCATATGTTTTATGTCTCAGAAAGGGCTGTGGATGGCTTTGTCTTGGATACTATCTATCCTTAACATGGGGCCATGGCGCAGACTCCAATTGAAAACTACCACGCCCTCCCAGATGTTTTCCACATGGACAGCCCTTACATGCAATTGTGTATGCTTTTTCTTCTGTTATTACTAGGGGTGATTAGCGGTGTGCCCAAGTGCCACCAGTTTCGGGGTTTAAGGTTACTCGGGGGAGGGAAAGGGGTTGTATATAGCATATTTCAATGGGTCACACTACATTCCAATTCAATGGTCACACATAAACGCTATACAAAATCACAGACACGTATCCCACCAGTGGTGGGAATATGCCACGACATACATCACTAAAGCATCTTATAAACCATGGGTACTCATAAACCGAATACTATACAGGAATATATCATCCTAGCATGGAATATACGGGGATGGCTATGCGTGCTAAGAGACAGCACATTTAAACTTTCCTTAAAAGTCATAGGGGTCACTTTGCTATTCTGCAGGAATCACACCTGCTAGACAATGACTTGCAGACATTACGGAAGGAAACATTGGCGGGTCAGATATATAGTACCTCTTCCTCTGCATATGCGAGGGGGGTATTAATATGGATAGCACCTGAGGTACCTTATGTGCAGCACACATAGAGGTAGGACATAGGGGGGCGGAATGTTGCATTGGAAGGACAATTGGATGGCAAACCATTAACTGTTGTGGGGGTTTATGCTCCCAATTGTACACAGGGGGAATTCTTCAAGACACTTACCCCTGACCTGCTGACTGATCCCATGGTTCCTACTATCTGGGAAGGGGACTTTAATTGTGTTCCTTATGTGTTATTGGACCGTTCATCCCCACCTGTACAGGGAGCAATGAGCAGGGGAAATTCTAACTTACTGACTGCCTGGGCTAAGGATAGTGGGTTGCATGATATGTGGCGCATGGGTCACCCGACACATAGGGTGTACTCCTTTTATTCCCCGATAAATGATATCCACACCAGAATAGACTTGATCTGGAGAACCCCCTCTATGTGCTCTATAATAGTACATTCAAATTATCCTGCAAGGACGGTCTCTGATCACTCCCGCTGCTGATAACTATACAGTGGGGAAGACTGTGCTCCGCTATATCCACCTGGCGACTGCAGAGTAAGGCACTGCTGGACACCCCATTTAGAGGGGAGATAGCCAATTGTATTATACAATACTTGAGACTAAATACTGGGTCTACCACAACGAGGGCCACGGAGAAGGACGCTCATAAAGTGGTGGTAAGGGGTCACTGTCTGCGGCCTCGTGGGAGGTGCGTCGTTCCTTACACAAGGAAGTTATCACATTGGAAAAGGACATGTGTGCACTTGAAATAACAATCGCACATCACAAAGCACCATTTGAGTCCCTTTGTGATATACTCAAGTTATATGACGAGGCGGATCAGCACCTCGGTCAACATGATTACAATTATCACCTAACACAAATACACACAGAGGGTGACCACTCTGGTTGGCTTCTAGCATGGTTACTTCATGAGGAGTGGCAACACACCCCAATAGGGGCCATACAATTGGCGGATGGGACAATGGCTTCCTCCCAGAATACCATCAATGATGCCTTCAAAGAATATTACACGGGATTATATCAGACGCAATTGACATGCGATATGCAACGGTTGGAGCCATTCCTGCGTGAGCCACCGCTTGCAAAGCTTTCCACACTTAATAAATAAGCACTTGAGGAGCCCTTGAGACTAGAGGAAATTAACGTAGCCATAGCACAAATAGCCCGCAATAAAACGCCTGGTACAGATGGTTTACCAATAGAATATTATGCTACCTATTCAACACATCTCTCCCTTACTATCTGTGTTTGAGGAAGCATGGACTTGAAGGCTGCTTCCGGCATCCAAAAGAGAGGCACTTATAGTGGTGCTCCCCAAACCTGGTTATGAACCCACGGACGTAAAATCGTATAGGCCGTTATCCCTCCTCATCCTCGACTGTAAAGACTTGGGCAAAGTGCTGGCAAACAGACAGTTTTATACCAAATCGAAATACGTTCCTGAATATACGAAGATTATTAAGTATTGTCAGTTACACCCCATCTGGGACATATGGCAATGTGGCTGTGTCTCTAGATATAGAGCAGGCATTTGATACTTTAAGCTGGGACTTCTTGTTTCCCCCACTGAAGCATATGGGATTTGGTCAGGGATTTGTGCGATGGGTGCAGACTTTGTACGCTGATCCAACTGCTAGGGTGAAGTGGGAGGATTGATCTCTGAGAGCTTTCCAATTGACGGAGGGACTAGACAGGGCTGCCCATTATCACCCCTACTGTTCCCTATCGCGATGGAATCTCTTGCTGCTCAGTTACGCATGAGAGCCGCACAGTGGGGGATTCGCAGGATCTGGATGTATCACATAGTGTTGTTTTATGCGGATGATGCATTGATTTACTTAGAAGAAGGGAGAGATACGCTACCTGATGTGATGGCATTACCGGACACCTATTGAGGAGTGTCAGGCCTGCGGGTTAACTGGTCCAAACCTGTTTATTTCCCCTAGTTAAACTTCCAACAGCTGCAAGGGAGGCACTACCTCCGTATCGAATTAAATGGTGCTTAGACACCTTCAAATACCTGGGTATACAAATATATCATAGATGATCTGAGAGACAGTAACCTGGGACGCATGCTTCACTCCATGAAAGGATTGCCCCAATTCTGGAGTTCACTGCCTCTCCCTCCCTTGGGCAGGGTGGCAATAGCGAATATGCTGATTCTACCAGGACTTTTATACTACTTCGCAGCATTGCCCATAATTGTCCCCAAGAGTTTCTTTCATGACCTCAATAGCTTACTAATGGGGCTCATCTGGGGACTAGATAGACACCGAGTTGCACTTACAATCCTGCAACGCCCACTACAGAAGGGGGGTTTGGGTGCCCCGAACTTTGAACTCTGCTATGCTGCAGCACAAATACAGTGGCTGTTATATTGGATAAGGATGCCTGAGAAACGTGAGGCATCATGGGTACAGACGTTCCTGGAAGACATCCTCTTGTGCACATGGTTATCTGAACATACACCAAAACGCATAGAGACAACCTTTTATTGACAGCAGCACACACTAACTGGCTAAGATATGTAGAGGGCGGGAAATCTAATCCTTCATCCCGATAGGCCAAATACCGGGAGGTACACAATTATTCCGATCTCACTCCACTACTCCCTGGGTAGAGGCAGGGATGGAGACAGTGGGGGACTGCTTCGAGGATGGGCACCTTGATGTCATTCGAAGCTATTATGGATCTTAACTCATTGGGACCGGGACATTTTATCAATTATCACTCTATATGTCATCTAAGTAAAACTGCATGGGGTCGGGGGGATCAGGAGCCCAGGAATTCTCCCGCTTTACATGTACTCTTATCAGACAGTGGCTCAAAAAAAGTCATCACTAAATTATATAAAGCATTGTCGAGCACTGACGACTCGCAACATGAAGCAGCACTCTGCACATGGAATTCGGACCTCCCCGAACCTCTGACGTCCAAACTGTGGGCTGAGGCTCTCCAGCAGGTGCAGAAAGTGTCCCGGAATCCTAGATTTCGCTACACACAATTTAACTTTGTCCACCAGACGTATCTATCCCCATATTGTATTCAACACATGCACCCTGCATCATGCCTGGTATGTCCTCGTTGTGGGCTCCCTACAGCCCGCTTTTACCACATGGTATGGGATTGTACTCCGCTGCAAAGAGTATGGCAAAGCATAGAGGCAGACATAACAGACATAACAGACGATATATTTACCCCTAACCCAGACTCCTGTGTTCTGGGAATACGCCCTAGGTCCAAGCAACACATACACATTCATAAATTTGCTGACATAGCATTTGTTATGTACAAACGATTAATTGCTATGAGATGGAAGGCATCTCGACCACCAGAGTTGTCCGACTGGCGTATTATGACACTAAAATGGGCACGCTTGGAAGCATGTGTACTTCAATCCCTACGTGACAGGGTTCAGTTACGCACGGGCTATGACACATGGGAAACATTAGTGACAAAATTGGAAGCTAAAAATGATGAGCGCCTGCTGTGATTGAATAAAAGGCCTGCAGAATGAAAAAATGTGTTTAAGCATCCCATGCCTCCCCAAGATAGGCTGGCCGTGAGCGACCTGAGGGTGAATCTGCACTAAGGCATGGCGAACCTCGACAATGATCTATAAGTAACGGATCCCTCTGGGTAGACCTGAAACGGACTGCAGGATCGATAAAACTTAACGCAAGAAGGACAACTCATGTGACTGGCCGAGCATCAGACTGGTTGGTAGGGACGAACACTGAGGAAAACAATAAAATGATCACTAGAAATGTCTTACAGTAAACAGGAATGATGAAGGTGATGTATGCAAATATTGCTTGGTGTCATGTGCCAGGCCCAATGCTAGAATCAATGGACAGTGTTTCTGAATGTAGTGTAATTGCTGCCGGCAAAATGTGTTGAATTTAATAAAACAGATTACAAAAAAAAGCATGTTGCTAAACATGACAGCCATTTAGGGAGTTAAAAAAACCACAATATAGTATGTACAATATTGTTGCAAGATGGCTACTCACTGCAATGTTTATTTGTATTTTTCATTACAAGCATATACTATGGGCAATGCCATTTTTTCTTTTTCTTCATTTATCCTTCTAATTTATAGTGCATATGAGTGATTAACTTCTTTTATTGTTTTATTGTAGACGAGTTAGTGGTTGAAAGCAAGAATACGTGAGTGGTAGATAAAGTGAATGCATGAGTGAAATGCTGAGTGTCAGAGAGTATTTATGATGACAAACTGAGCGCCTAAACTCACCGGTTACTAATGAGGCACTTTCTTTCATATTCCTGGTCGATGGGCATTTCCATGTTTGTTTTACCTGCGAACGGAATTGCGCAGTTTAAGGACCTTTGAAAGTGTTACGTGTTTCCAGTTTTATTTAGTGATGTATATATTGGAAAGTTATTATTCATGCACAACCTTGTCTAAAACTGTCTAAAAAACTTCTGCGAAGTACCAGTCGCAAATTATTTGCAAAAGCGTCTGTGCATGCCTTTTTTGCACAACAGTGTCTTGCAGGGGGAAAAGCAAGCCAATAGTTATTCTGCAAAATACAAACTGCAGACTTTTTTTTACCCATAAACTAAAGTGGATTGTTATCTTTTTTAGACTCATATATTTGCAAAGTATTCAAATTTATCGAAATGTTTAAGTGGACTTAACAAACGACATAAAATAAAAGACCAGCAAGTTAGCATATTTCTATGCAACAGGTGCCTTGTAGAAGTGGATGAGCAAACAGTGCTTACCAAACAGTTATCCTGGAGGCCTCGGTTCTATTTCCACCTGTTGCACACCACAGGATTGTGTGATCCTGGAAAACACATTTAATTTTCTAATAGATTTCACTTCAGGTATTTCGCTTGTATTAACTGCTATATAAATTATTAGGTGTTACGACTGACGTTGTTCACACTCCATTTCTACATTATGTTTTTTTAAAACTTTTCATTGATTTATGCAATAAGAAACTAAACATTCAATTTACAGATGCTTGTTCATGTACAGAATTGCTTCCCCAGAGTTAGAATCAGAAATTCTAATGCTACATGGTCGGAACAGACCACTAAAGTTGTCTACTAGCATCATGGGTAAATATCAAGATATGGGAAGGCAGACTCCCAAGAACACTTCTAAAAGATATAAACCAGAATCGACCAATAAAAGTGCATATTGTACTCGTCGCAGCATTTTGATCTGCTCCTAATTGCACAGTTTTCCTGCTTTAGGAATCCATTTATATACCTGTATACTGTTACAAGCCTCGAATCTGCATTTGTGTCTTCGCCCTTTCATGGCCTCTAGGGTGCCAGTGCAGTTACCACTTGGCAGCGAGAGGCCCTGAATGGGCATTGGCTCGGAGAGGGCATTATTCCTGAACAGGAAGTGTCTGTGTCCGTTGGGTCGCTGGTTCTTTGTGTCTGCCGAGGGACGACAACAGGCCCCTTGTGCTATGTTGAGAAAAGATGCGCGTGTTCTGTGTCTGTCTCCTGGAAGGGAGGTTTAGGAACTCTGGATGAAAGGCCTACTGAACGCTGCTGTTCGCAAACACACAGACCTTGTCTTGTGTTGTCGTCGGGGTTTGTTTTATGGCAACTGATGCCCAGACCCTAGGACTGATATGTTGTGGACATCAGCGAAACACGTGGCTGTCAGTTCTGATGTGTAACCTCCGGCCAGAGCCCATGGCCGGACACTGAACTCCCCACCACGTTGCTTCGACGCCCTTCCAGCCTCCTCAACGGTGCTTTGTCTCCACAAGGCACTATAAAAATAGATTGAAGCGCAAACCATACATTATTCAGTCTCGGAGTTGGCGGGGAGAAAAGCCGGGCTGTTTGGTTCCGGCAGGGCTCACACCTTTCAGGGCCCTGCTGGTGCAAACTATGTTTACCGTTCCTGTTTATGTGATACAGATATAATACACAGGGGCGTGGCTTGCTCAGTATGATTGGGGGGTCGGTGAGCTTCAGATTTCCGCACAATCACGCTGGCACGTGATGTCAAAATACATTATACGACAAGCAGGGCGCACGAGAGGGGCTTAAGGGCAGCGGAAAGGGAGGGGGGAATGCGGACTGTTAGGGGTACTAAGTGAGAGAAATAACATTATTTTGTAAAATAACCACCATGTTTCAAGTGTTTCCAAACAGAAAGAGTATGTGTGCGTTTTTGTTCCTGTGTGTAAAAATTCCTGGTGAAATCCTACAGACCTGACCTCATACAGACCTGAAAGCACCTGCCCTCAACTATTTATCACAAAATACATTTATTAGTGGGGAGGGTTTAACACCCCAAACACCTACTCTAATGTTCTCGTGACGAGGGCACGTAATGGCTGCTGTCTGTGGGTCTGTGGGTGGTACTATATGTTGGAGCTACATCAAAATGTTCTATTTTATTTTTTTATTTTGACTGAGGCGCTCATGCTGTCGGAAAAAGATGGGCCCTGCTTGAGTGTTTTGACCCTGGCCCGCACAAAATTCTGATATATGTATATATATATATATATATATATATATATATATATATATATGGTCCACATTGTAGCACGCA